>NW_026864254.1:0-436848 GCF_026571515.1 Ruditapes philippinarum
CGAAAATATACAAAATAATATGTGTACTGCAGTAAAATGAACCGATATATTATCAGATGACAATTTGACAACTGGCTAGAGTGTACTAAATTGGCTCTAGAAGTACAAGAGATAAATGTAACCACTGTTAGAACAATATACTTTTTAATCCTTTAAACACATTAATATATTTAGATTTATTTATTTATATTTGTTTCTTAATTGCTGTATTTATTGGGTTTAACGTTACACCGACACTGTGTAGATCATATGACGATAGAAGACCTAAGGTGCTCTTCCGTGCATTTTTCATACACAAATTGGCACCTGAATAGAACCACTGACCTTCCGTAAGCTAACTGGATCGCTTCCTTACATGAAAGAATCCAAAGTCCCTGTTGGGATTCGAACCAACAGCGGTGAGGGGCAAGCTGTTTTAATATTTTGAATTTGTGAGGTATGTTTATTCATTTATCAGTAAGCGCTATGATAGTATAAATAAATTGAGCAATCTCGCAATATTTGTGAAGTTAAACATAACAACAGTAAGCAAAGATAATATTTTATTATTAATACTTTTATATGGCTTTACACATGAGAAAATGTCAAATAACTATTTTTTGGTATTAGAATGAATTTTATGAAATTATTGTGCACATTTATATATTCATTCCCATTGTTTCTAACCGAATTGAATAAGATAGAAATCGTTTGAATTGTTACAATATACGTTGTTTTCTTAGTCCGAAAAAGCATGTTTTTAAAACAGTTATTATGGTGAATCGTCAGGCAAGACAAGGAAACAGTGAGCATTATATAAAATTGTTAAAATGCAAAGAAATATAAATGTTAACTCTAAAGTCATTGCATTTACAGCCGTTATAGTGATCAAATTAAATAACAGAGTTTGCAAAGCTGACCAAAATGAAGCTGATCTTTTATGCTGGATGTTTTCAATTTTAAGGAAAAGGTCAAAAAGTTTATTTCAATTTTATGTTTCATATAACGGTATGACTCTGATCAACATAATTATAAATAATGATATTATTATTATCACAATCGTTTGGTTAATTATGTGTTTGTCGGACAATTATTATAGCTTCACTGTGATTAAAAGTTATTACTATGATCGCCGTAATTTAAAAGGAATTATTTAAAAACAAGTAAATGTATATAATTTGATACTCCGACCTAATATCGCGTGATATTGGCGTTTATGTATTTGAAATTCTTATGTTATAGTCACGTAAATGAACAATATACAAATGTCAAAAAATGTTTTGTCAGAAATGAATTAAGTACATTGTTATTCATCAAAACAGAGATTATTAAAACAATGAAATTTGAATTCTATACATCTTAGATATACTACGCTTATCTCTGGGTGAAATACTTTTATTGCGGAAATTTATTGAAATCTTGAAAAAAAATTATTAGAAAGGTCTTATTTGAATAGGAAAACATAGTCTATGTTTGGGAAACTATATTGTTAGAAAACTGCCATTTTTGTATTTATTGACACTATGTATTCACACTGTGTTTACATGTACTTATAGGGTGTAGAATTCTAAATGTAAAATGACATCTCTGTGTGAACTCAAAGTGAACTCAAAAGATGTTTGTATTTATCTTTAACAATTATCAGTATGTTCCAATATTAAATATGAGCATAATATAACTTTAAGCATAAATATTTCTTTTAAAGCATACATATTTCTGTATATATCAACTTATACTTCTTTCAAAATTTATTGATCAATTTAAGAAATTAAATGTAATTTTTTGTCAAAATTTAGTGCGAAACATCTCTTTAAAACAAAACAAAAGCTCTTAAGATTTTATCAGTTCAGAAGAACTCATTTGATTCCTCACACCACTCAATCCAAATTGAAATACCTGTCAAAAGTATTCTGACCAATTGAAATGACTTTCACAATGCTTAATTTATAAATAACGATATGACGTTTTCTATATGTACTTGAATTTTTGTCAATCATTTATTACTTTTATATTTTATAATCTTTATTCGCAATTTATATTTCATTTGGAATCAATCATATATTACCTGTACCAATCAAGTCCTAAATGATAATATCTGTCAAAGAAATGAGGTTCTGGTCCCGCAGCTTTTATATTTGGATTCAGTCTTAGGTACTCGATTAATGCACGCGTTCCGCATTTTTTCACTCCAATTATAATTGCGTTTGGCAATCTGCGTGTTAGGGATTTGGAAAAAGTTATATTTCTTTCTTCTTTTAGCCTCCTCTTTGTACTTTGATAAAAATCCTGTAATTTCAAGTTTTGGACATCGTGGAAAGATTGAACATTTACTCCATGAATGATCAAATCCATGTCCCTTGTTTTATCCACATAAATTGTTTGTAAGAAAACCAAGCAGGTGCAAAGCAATAAGAATGCTGGAAATGCTTTATGTTTAAAAATTATTTTCATATCTCAACATCCACAAATTAACTCTTCTTAATTATTGTTCAAATCATTGCTCTGTACGTATTTCCTCTCAGATACAATTCACCAATAATAATACCGTTCATCACAGCGTCCGTTACATGTCGCTCTGATGAGTGTTACAAAACATTTTTTGAAGACCACTTTCTATTGTCAACGCGTTCGTTTAGAAAGTTTTATAGGCTCTCAATGATTTCCAATAAATGATAACCATTATGCTGAATGAAATTCAATGACCAATTTAAACAAACTATTATACGATCCTTCTTTACAAATATATCAACTGATACTGAATATGCAGCAGTAAAAGAACTATGTAATGGACAAGACTCGTTTACATTATGGTAAAGAATTCAAGCGGAATTCATTTTTTTTATTTTCTTTTAAAAAACAAAAACAATTATGTTTTGTTTCAAAAAAGTATTTCAGTAATTTTATCTGTGAAAAATGCATTGTATTACTATTAAGTCTTTTTTTAAAAGAGGGTCCCGGGAGAAGAATGTGTCTTATTAGTCATTGCAAAAATTAGTAGAAAACACTGGAAACCATTTGATTGGAAAAAAAAGTTTGATATTAGGTACATTATTTTCTATTGCTGTAATGATTTTTGAACATCGTTTTTCAAAAGATAGTTGTGGTATACTAATAAGTAATATAGTAACTGTTTCCAATGTAGCGTACTAAACTCCTATAGCATTTATTCTAAGCTCGTATGAAACTGTCAAGGAACAATTCATTTTGATATGATGTCTAAAAATTTAAAGTGTACACATATATAACATTTCCATAATGTTATTTTAAAATAAGTATTGAATGTCTATCTATAAGCAGGTGCGTGTATTGAAAATATGAACGACATTAAAAACTCTGCTTCATATTTATAAACGGAAGTGCACATATCAGAGGAAAAGACAAGACAATCGAATATTTGACGGCATGGAGATGATTTTACACTTTGCTTAAAAGTATGTGACATAAGATCTGCACTATAAAAGTAAATGACAATACGTGTTGAGAGCATTTGAAAGCTCGAATATATATTTTATGACGGTATATACATTCGAGCAACAATAGGTGTCATTTCGCTTCTTAATGTCTATTATCTCTCAAAATGCGTTTATTTCTGAAAATGTTTTTAGTTTTGGCGTCATTTATAATTAAAAAAAAACCATTTGGCTATTACCTGATATATATTTTTGCTTCCGTTGCTTTTTCGGCAGTTAGTACAGTTATAGTAATTTTGTTTTCTATTTTCTACCTATTTGACAAATTATTTCAAATTTATCGCAATTCTTCATGTAACAAGCGTTTTACATACTCAAAAACCACTTTTTATAACATTCATCTTTGCACTTTCGAAAGAATCAATTGAAAATTCTGAGAAATAATGTACCTTTAAATACAAACGTTCTGTACAAATAATTAACCACCTAAACATGACACTATTACGGATAAAATTGCATCTGGACAAATAGAATGATTATAAAAACAACTTAGACACATTGACATCCATACAATAGATATTGTACATTTATGGTGATAGAACATTACTTTAAAATGATGTGATTGATTTGCTACATATCTCTTATGCACGTAAAGGCAGAGGGAAAGCAGTTTTAAACGTTTCATGATCTTATAAAAAAAACTTTTTAGCAACAAATGGGGGATTTGTCAATATCAATTTTAGGTTTTTTCCGTTGATTTTTTATTTATTTTATTTTGTTGATGTCATTTCAAATGCAGTAACCTCACCATCGAAACAAAGCTTTATTCTTTGTAATTTTGGTCAAACTTTGTTTGCTATTTGTCACGTTTCAATTATCAGGAAGTGCTTAACATCAATATGATTACATTAACTATTACCTTAAATAACGTCAGCAATTATCATAGAACCTTCAATGAGATTTCCGTGCCATTTCATTAAAAGCGATATAATGAAACAACATATTATATTGTATAAAATTACAATTTTAATTGAAACTTAGAAATAACGATTATAGAAGTTATATAATTATAAGACAATTAATAGTTATAAACGTATACATTTTTGTCACGTAGTACTGTATCAAAATGTTTTATATTTGATATTAGCATAAAATGTTATGTCAGATTCCAAAACATATTCCATTAAAGTCACTTGATTATAGATATTAAGTAGATTTAAGTCCTTTGAGATCATTGCTTCCAGCACTTTTAAGTGTTGAAAATTATATTGAGTACCACTCAAGCCAGTGCTAGTTGGGGTTGGGCGGAATGGATGTTGCATTCTTTTTTAAACTTCTCATGTACAGACTCAATCAAACCGAGTCTGCAATTTTCATGTAATTAATGCTTCCGAGGGATCACCCTTTTTCCCTTTTTAAAAAAATGAAAACAACAAAACATCCTCGTTAAATGTCTTATACAAATACTGCAAGGTGAAATATACTTACAACTCATGAGGTCTTATCTTGTCTATACTGTATCCTGATTTAATTGTGTTATATTAGGAATTATACAAGCTATTCCGTGACTTGTTTACAACATCGTTTGTTGTACTATCTGATCAACCTCAGAAAAAATTGAACATTAAATTACGTTGTCAACCTTTGGTCAACTACTGCTAAATGTACTGCTAACATTTACTGACATATTGATGGTGATAACCACTTTTTCAAATATCTCGTAACAAAATAATATTTTGAAAATCATTTATTTATTTCAAAGAAAAATAATTGTATAATTTATATATGTATATATGCGATAAATAGATATTTGTTAACTCATAACCTACCTACAGAGTTTATACGCAATAATTATATAATTTTCAAAACGCCTATTGATTTACTAATTTACAAGAAAAACATAGCCTTAAAGTATGTTATTTAATAATGAAATTAATAATATCTTACCACTCGTACATTCCCATTTATTAAAAGTAAACTCTAATATAGACATTATTTAAGAAGTTAATATCTAATACTTATCATTCTTTTGTAAGAAAATTATTGACAAATATCACAAGGTCACAGATTAACAACCTTCACATCTAATAATAGATGTATAAAATGATTGATGTTTCAATAATTGCTTTTCTGACGATTGTTTTTCCCTGGAAAATGGCTCTTAAATATGTTCATATGTTTCTTAAGCTGTGTAATATAAAATATCTGAATTTATCTATAAGGTAAAGCTTCGCATAGTTTTTGTTTAATTTATTTCAGTTTTTAAATATTATATGAAAAAATAACATTCGCTGGTAGATATTTACTAACAAAATAACTTTTTTTCTTTTTTTCTGCAACAGTTCAATTTTTAAATTTTGACATTAATTTTAAACAATTGTATCCATTGCAAAAAGTTTTTTGCCAGATGACGAACAATTATATAAACCCTTTCTAAATTAAACTAACGCTTGCGATCATATAATTATTGTCTCTTTTTGCCTATCGGGAAGAAATTGTTGAAATATCTGATGTAGTATAGAAGTATCTAGGTTTATCCTTTGGTATAACAACAGGCATTTACTTACTAACAATCTTAATACTACTCTGCAAATATTGAATATAGTGGCACTGACAAATAAGAAACGCAGGTGTTTCCATCACGAATTTTCATTTCTTGTAATGTTTTATTATTTAATGTACAGACATATTTTTTTTTCTAAATTCGAATCAGTCAAGATGTATAAATGTGTCGATGTGGGTTATTTATCCTTGGCTTAATCGCACAAATGCAGTATTTGATAAAATTAGGTGTAAAAGGATACTCAGGCAAATAAATGACAAAAAATATTTAATGATCTTATGTACTCAAATCACGCTAAAATGACATTTTTTAAAGTCCAAGCATGAATTTGTGTATAAATTCTATTTATTTTGTGCTTGACGCGTAAAGATATCTATATATGATTAACGGCATTTAAGCACCGACAGAATCACCGAGTAACTTTTCATTTAGAAGTCATGTGACTTGAACAAACCCTAGAATTTCCAATAACAGATATTGTGAATATTGTATAATTGAAACAAATCGAAGTCTTTCATATGGCATGTTCACTGTGAAAACTTTTACGAAATCTTGGCGCTCTAACCTGGCCCACGCCTAGTGACTGCCTAGTGTATTCGTTTTGAGAAGATTTGCATAATAATGAATGAACATTCAAAAGGAAGAAATGAAAATTTTGCCTGTGTCTCCCTTTGACTTGTTGCAAGGTTTGTAAGTGTATTTTATCCAGAGCCGCTTGGCGGGTGTTTAATATCAATTCACCAATTGGTTTGTAACATTTTACATATCATATTACCTACATAGTTCTTTTAAACGAGTGCTAGCTATAAGACAAATAATACCTTTTAAAGCGATTAAATTTATACATTTTAATTTGATATATTTGAAAAATAATTAGTATTGAGAATTGAATACCACATACCACTTCAGCCGGTGCTATAATGGGCATCGGAGATGCTGTTCATTTTATAATATGTCATAATCTGACATAGAAAAAACGGAATCTTTAATTTTAGACCATCTACTGTGTGTTTTGTTGTTTGTTTGTTGTTTTTTTTTGGGGGGGGGGGGGGGTTGTTTTTTTTTTTTTTGTTCTAAAGGGATCATCCCTTCCAAACTTTCAAATCAATCTTTTGTATAAATGTAAATTAAGCATAACTTATCTTTTAAAGTTTTATGGTCAATTATGCATCTTGTTGCGATTCTTTTCAATTTTAAATTTAAAATAATAAAGAAGTTGACCTTTCGGGAAAAGTAACTAAAATCAAACCGTATTTTCTTTCCAGAATTTAAATTTAAACACGGGAATCTGTATACTCATTGCATTTTCAGCTCAAGTCGTTTGTTAGTATCATAATAGAACCGCTTGATCAATATTGATTTTGTTTTGTTCATTATTCTATGTGAACATGAATTTCTATTTAAATAGTATAATATATTTCGCCAGAGCGGAAACGCCTAGAAGGCATTTTGTATGAATCTATCGAACCCAAATCTGTTGCTTGGTAATATCGGCTTCATTGTATCACTGCTTATTTTAAGCAATGATTGCACCATTAATAATATATGGAAAAACACTAGCTCTGGTGAATGTATGCTTTATCTAAAACGAGCTTATATTTTGTCCTCATGTTCTCAAAGCATACACAAAAATATTGAAAGAATCGAATGAAAATAAATTCAATCCCCATCCATGAAAAAAAATAAACCCGTTTAAACATACCACGCAGAAGTTATCTAATGAATGATTTAAACAGCTTTCCGACATAAATTTTTATTTCTCTGTCATTAGAAATAGAAAAGTCACTTTTAGCTGACTTTAAAACGGGATTAAGAGATCATATCGCTGGATAATTCTTTGCTCAGATAAATACATATAAGAATTACCATCACTGCTATTTATAGTAATATAATCATATATTTCTGTCTTGTTAGTGAGAATATGAAATTGGTATGTAAACAAGATATCAGTTACATCGATAGTTAACTTTTACCATTAGTTTAATAATTATATCTTCCGATCAATATAATTTCTGCTAATTTACAAGGTAATTTTTTAGTGTTGAAATGGATATCATGTTGATGTAAATTCTACTTTAGAGAATTAATATCAAATGATATACCTTACTAATATGTTTATTCAAACCAGTATGTAAAAGAAAACAATTTTATGAATAATTAACACTTGTATCTATAAGTATAATTTGTTTAAAGAGACGTATCTAGGTAGGAAGAGTTTTTATAGCCTTAATAATTATAGAAAGCAGTTTTTGTTGAAAACCACAGAGATGTAATGGAATAAATATATTTCTCTCGTCCTGTAGAGCCCATTTTGGCTGAGGTGTTGCCTTTAAACGTAAATGCATCAGAATTTCAGCCACCATTCATCCCTGCGTAAGAGGCGATTAAAAAGGTTCGTATAGCTTGAGTCTATGCATCTTTTAGCTCCAGCAGGTGAAGTGGTTTGGATCCCTGGCGTTTCTTTAAAGAGACTCCACTGAGGTTTTTTGACTTGATGGGACTGAAAATATGTTTTCCAGATAAATGTACCATTTGATGTAGGTTTAGACCACTTATCTTTGTGCAAAATTTCAGATCATTCGCGCACTTCGTTTTTCCAGAATAATTATTCAAATTGTAAAAAATGACCCAAAATGTAAAGCGTTTATTCACTCAAATCGGGCTAAGAAAAAGCATAAAAATACTATATTCAATTTATTTCAAAGTATATTTCTTAACTATCTTTACATATATTTCTGTTAAAAGTGCCCCAGCTCATTTATGTTAGAAATTCAAATGTTATGTTTTAGGCTTTTAAACCTCAGTGGAGTCCCTTTAAGTTTGCAAAACCCGAGCTTAGCCGAAAGCATCTATCCTGCTTCGTCGCAATATGGCTTAAATTGTGTTAATTCGCCAAGCAAAACAAACAAAATAAATTGTCCTGTAGAAACGGCCCAGACGGTAATTTATCATCAAGACTAAAGTAATATGAATCAGTGCACCAAAGAACCAGAAAGATGTAACCTTTCAATTTTAGTTATATTTCCAAACGCTTTTATTATACTTTATCCAAATAAAACCTTTTTTTACATACTGATATAAAATATAATACAAAATACAATCAAATGTGATAAACTGGCATGTGAGTAAATATATTAAATAATTAATTGAAATTTCAGTTCTATTTCGGAATCCTTTTCAGTTGTTCTTATGGGCATTATGTAGGATCTTTTTACTGGATTGAAGGATTCAAGAAGTTAAGTTATAAAAAAACAAGTGCACGTGACAGTTTTTACCTGAATATTTTTACAATGGCTCATGTTGGCTTGTATAAACGAGACAATATGGCGAACCAATACCGTAAATTTCTATTCATTTGTCTTTTATGGTTTTCCTTTTCGTTCCTTCCGATTTGCTATATTGCTTTTCTTGTACTGAAAGATGCCCGAAGAAGCTATAGTTTATGTAGCGAAAACAAAATGTACTTAATAGGCAAATGATATAAGCACACTTTATATCAATTTATTACAGAACTGTCATAAAACATAACAAAGGAATCAATAAAGAAAGATATCAATAAAGACTGTCGAGAGAAAACAGAATCTTAATTCACATGACATACATAACGGCATCGAATCTTTCATTTTTAAAGAACATCTCGCAGGCAAAACAAAATGCAAAAGTAATAAGTTAACGCAATCATATCACGAAAAGAAAATGACAATTGTTATATTCTTTGTTTTGAAAATAAGTTTGAAGACCCCCAAAAATAAATTGTAACGCATTGTATAATTGTACTTGATTATATAAAATTATGTTCTCGTGAAAAGAAATGAGGAAGTTAAAATGATATTTATCGTGTCATAAATGATTGGTTGGGAAGTATTACATCATTTTCATTTGGAATTATAGAAAGAGAAATTGTTTTTTTTTTACACTTTCTCCCCCTCCAAACTTTCCCTAGTCAAACATTCTGTCTTTTTCTACGTTTTTAAAAACAGTTTAATTTAACTTAAAAAATGAAGAACAGATATATTACAAACAAACAAGTGATAATGATATACATATTTAATTGCTTACACTAGATGAAGGAATATGTTCATGACAGCTTCAACAGCGAAAACTTCAGCCTTTTCTATGAAAGATGGCTTACTCAAATACTAGTAAAACTCGATATGATGGTTTTGTTAATGTTTAAATCAAAAAATAAATCGGAGAAGCCTTTATTAATTTACCCAAAGCATTTACTAATTAACACTTTTGACTGTTTGCAACAGCAAAAGGGTAAATACATTGCAGGTAAATCTTAAATTTGTAATTCAGAAGCTAATGAGGTGCATCTCTCAAACTTTGCTTTCCCAAAACATAACATTACATCAAAATTTTTTTTTATTATTTTAAGTTTATATGAAATAGGGTATTATTACAGCAAATAACGAAAAGCTTGCAATGTTTAATAAACAGTTTTATACTTTATTGTTTTAAAGTAAATTTAAGAATTATTGAGTACAAAAGGTAAACGAATTGTTACCTATTAACTGAAAAATTTGTATGCTTTATAGTAAATAAGGAAAAAACATACAAAACTACTAGCTAGAGGCAACTTCTTTGCAATTTGAAGATGATAATTGCACTTGCCGTACCATGCAAACAAAGGTCAATAAATGCCTGCATGAACATTGAACGTCCTGTTCCAAAATAATCGGATATTCATTATTACTGAACGGTGTTATCAACATTTAGAAGATCCTTAACAAATCAATATGTTTAGAGTATGTTCAAATGTGACATGACCTTGATGTCTAAACAAAACTTAACGACTTTAAAGCATGTTTACTATTGAGGTGACCAGGAGCATTGTGTAAAATTGTGTAATTAGAATGGGAATAGCTTAGACAAAAGGTAAACAAGAAATAGTCTCAAGTTAATTTTGATAAATGCCTTGTTATTTTACGAAAATGAAAGGCTGAGAGTTTTGTTTTCATTTTAGAGCGGTAACTTTTTATCTTATTCTTAAGGAAAATAACGATGACGAGTGTTGTCTGTCGGAGAAGTCAGCATTCCAATTATACAAGATCTGTCATTGTCTTGACATCTTAATACATCTTAATACAATCACTGAAATATTGAGACGGCAAACTAGACACTGATAATTTTGATGAAATAAGACGATTTGGTCGTTAGAATTCCTGAGTTTCGAAAATATTTGCTAGCAATATGATCCAGTGATAACACATTTTCATTGATGCATCTACATAACTATTGAGTTTTTTATAATTGCCATTGAGTTATATTTATTCTGTTTTTATATCATCTTTCATATTGTAGACTTCAACGGTTCTTTTAAATAGTCTTTTGCAATTCTCTCGCAAACTGAATGATGTTTTCATGAATGTTGTTTACTTAGTACATTTACATTAGCCAATTCTTCACCCAAAGTTTATAAATGCGCATTACAAATGTGCAAAGGAGTTAAAATAGTTTAACTTTCAATATACGTACTGTATACATAATTTTACTCAGTGTTCCGTTGCCTAAAGGCTTGCGTCTTTTGGGTATTCTTCTTAGACATTATTACTTCCGATTCTATCCTCAATTTCTATTTTCTGTATCATGTCGTGAGTTCGATGTAGTTGTATTTAATTACAAATATCAGAAGTAAACAAGAACATCGAATGTTTTATGGCTTCCTTTAAAAGCATATGCCAAATCTGGACAAGTCTGACAACTTCTGTTAAATCATTAGCATACAAAAGGTCTTACTGAATATGATTTTATATTCAACAACCAAATAGCCGTATTATTTTACGCTCTCACTACACAATAAATCATGTGAGTTAATAGTAAATATCTGCCAAAAAAGAAGAATTAATGTTGAGAAATATAAGACGTTTTTGCCTTATTAATTCAATAAATTGGTTATAATGGTTAATTAGGAGATTTGGTCTATTGCATACACATTATACATCAGAAAAATGAAATTAAAAATTGTAAATGTATTCTTAGTCTTTGTGTACGAAGGCAGTCCCAAAACGTTGTAAACAATCACTGTAAACAAGAATAAACAAAAACATAACGCATGAGCCTTAAATAACTTAGCACAAGGATAGTTCAATCAATCTGAAGTAATATAAGAAACATTATTTTAAGAACAATTTGAAAACATTGCTACAGACCTGAAGTGTGCGTATGTGACAAACACTAAAAATTCTTCATTTTACAAACCTAACACGTTATTGTCTTAAAGGGGTAAATGGTCATTGGCGTTTTAAAAATTGGCCTTAAATTTAGACAATGGAATTGCATTGAAATGATATACGATACAAAGGAAATTAGCTTACACAATATGACAGGTTATTTATGAATCGCAATTCTTTATTTTTTTATTCAAATTGTAAAGAGACACTTATACAAACAAGTATTCCACTGACAATACTACATCGTGATAAGATTTTTGTCAGTTAAATAAAGAAACGACAGAACAGATTATTTATAGGGTAAAAGGTCTACATACGTTAAAGAATTTAATCCATGGCTGAAGGCATTACCCATTCCAATAAATGTATAATAAAATGAGGATTTATATGGCGCTGGTCAGATTAGAAATTTTACGTATTTCCGTTTGCTTCAAAATAACCGTTTATTTTGAACAATGCATGTTTGTTTTTATTGATATTGAAGGATATTCTATAGGAAAACACAATTTTAGCAAGTTGCACTAAAAAGACTCTATTTCTTATTATGTTAAATATACAACTTTTGTCAAGAGAAACTCTTTAATGTAGGAAATAAAATTGTTAGGACATTTCCTGTAACATAAATAACGTTTCATTTACTTGCGTTCTTTTATCCATGCATTGAGTCAGAAAGGTCAATACCTTCTATCTGCTGAAAGGAACACGTTCATTATTGCATTGTTAACCTTACAATTCATTAACCTTACAATTCATTTAAAGTAGAATAGAAAAAATGCTGATTTAAAGCTATGTTCATATAAGGCTCAATGAAAGGTATTCTTTAATTGATTCTATGACATTAGTGACAAAAAGCTAATGAGGAAAATTATCGTAATAAGTATTGTGATGGTTTTCAGGCTACTAGAAATATTTCAGGTTTCTATAAACAGTTTGTACTTTATAGTGAAAGAATGTGTGTATATATGTAAGACACTATGAACCGAATAAACTTAATAAATGATACGCTATAATTTGGAAGATATTGTGTAAAATCTAATTTTAGATTGCACCTGAAGTTATAATACTTATCTCATTTTAAGGTGAATTTGCACTGAAAATTATTTTATGTAATCGCTATAAATAACTTGATACGATATCATACTTATAAAGAAAAGCTTTCTAGTAATGTAGATACTGTATAAAGTCTTCAATTCCTTCTTACAAATCTGGATATTCCGTTAAAGTGTTGTCATGAATATTAATAATAATATTCCAGTTAAGTCCGTACCTTAATCGCATTTATCAGTTTTGTAAAATTCTTGCTACATTCTTACATTTGAGTCAGTTAGTTTGAGTCAATATAGTTAGTCTAAGAAACATACATGTTCAATAGTCTGCTTCGTCTCACTGACTTTAGATATTGGATGCACGTATAACTTATGTTTTACTGTCAAGAGACAAATTATTCTTGGATTTTACAATATGCATGTTTTGATATTCGATCCTTGTCATGAGATGTCTGCAACTTTGGACAATCTCTGATTAAATTTCTTTTATGAAAACATTTATCGGCCATTGTCTGCAACAATATTATTTGTTTTATTTTTATTTCTCTCTTCCGATTTGTCTGTTACAGAATTATAAAGTACTGTTTTTTGACTTCCATTCCTCAGCAAGCTGTACTGTCTATGTGTTTTAAACGCTTTTGAAACCAGAAGATTTAATTAATTTAATGACAATAACTTTCAGACAATTGTTTTCACTGTCTCTTTAGTACAGCAAATTTTCAGGTAATTTCTGTCGTTGCCCTAATTGTCCTAGTTGGTTAAAATTAACCAATGTAAAGCAAATATATGAACACATGTATGTTAATTTGTCATTTATTGAAAAATTTAACTAAACTCTTTGGAAACGTAAGACAGTGTGTCGAAATTGCCAAATTAGTATATTTAATATTTTGTCTATTAATTTAAGAGTGTATTTACTTGGACAAAGCATTAGTATATATATGTGTACAATATTTTTCAGATATTGAATTAAATTGTATAAATCATTCTATTTTATGGATATAAAAAGAAGCAGATTCGTAACATGATGACGAAATATTTCAAAGTCATACATATGTGGATATTCATTTTTTAAAATAATAATATTGAAGGTCGTATTCAAAACATTGAATATAGTATTTACTATTTAAATTAATTTGATGAAACCATTTCAATTTTATTTCGTGGTAGATTCTTTTAACTTCAGCATAAGTTGATACAATATTTTAGTTGATGTAACTCTATTATAATACACAACCTGAGATGTAAATTTGGTTTTACGTTAACCTAAAGTTATGTTTTCCTATAAAATATCCTCCATATCAATAAAACAAACAGGCATTGTTCATTAAAAACAGTAAGTATAAACTGAACCGAAATACGTAAACATCTTGCCTGACAAGGGCCAAATAAATCCTTATTTAATTATATATTCATTGGAATGGATTATGCCTTCAGCCATGGATTAAATTCTTTAACGTATGTAGACCATTTACCCTACAAATCATCGTTGCTGTCTTCTCTTTATTCAACTGACAAAAATCTTATCACGATGTAGTGGATGATTGTCAGTGGAATACACATTTCTACAAGTCTCTTTGTACAATTTGAATAAAATAATAAAGATCTGTGATTCATAAATATGTTGTCCAAATATATGTTAGCGAACCAAACAACCTATACATGTGTGACTTATTCAAAGTGCCGTAGCAATTAAAAAAAAATTCTAATCGCTTCAGTTACAGAATAATATTATTCTTGTTCCCAACCCAATCCAAGGAATGTTTACGATTTTTTTACCCCAAATAAAATGTAAGCAAGTAAAAATACCTTCAAGTCAAAAATCAAAACAAAACCCATATCAGTGTGATTAATAGTTTTCTCAGATTTTATAGTTGTTGTATGTTATACCTATTTTGTCGTGCGAGTAAATGGAGATGTCCTTAACATGATTTCCTAAAAATAACGTCATATTTATAGCGCCAGGTATATATATTTCATGTCATAACGTAAAACAGTTTAAAACGCCAATGACCATATACCCTGTTTTGAAGGTTAACTTTGTAAAATGACGATTATGTTTCAGTGTGGGCCGCATACGCTCACTTCAAGTCTGTATGAAAGCTTTAACAATTTTTTGTATTGAAAGTTTCTTGAAACATTTTATTTTTAATTTTTACTTTAAAATTAGTAAGATACACATGTGCTAAGTAATTTAAGGCTAAGGCGACGTTTGTTTTACAGTGATTTGTGGAACTATCTTCGGACAGAAAAAAAACATAATTTAAGATCTGTCAATTCATATATCTGCAAAGATAGTATGAATGTGTATGCAATAGACCAAATCTTCTAAATACGCATCATTATAACTAATCTTTTGAAATAGTGAGTTATATGTAATATTATATTTCTCACTATAAAATTTCTTTTTTGTCTGGCATTTACGTCTAACTCACGTGATTTATATTGTGAAAATAGCGTAGAGTAATACGCCTATTTGGTTGTTGAACAACAATAATAATTATAAAAATCAGACCTTTTGTATGCTAATGATTTTCACAAAATTGTCAGACATGTCCAGATTTGTCATGTGCTTTTAAAGGAAGCCGTAAAACATTCGATGTTCTTGTTAACTTCTGATATTAATAATTCAATACGACTACATCGAACTCACGACATTGTACAAAAACAAAATAAGTATAGAAGCGAAAATAATATTTCAAGTGCTTTAATGGGAGTACTTTAAAGACGCAAGCCTTAACGAAACACTGAGTAAAATTATGTATACAGTATATAAATAGAAAGTTAAACTATTATAACTTCCTTGCACATTTGCAGCGTGTTTGTAAACATTCGGTGAAGAGTTGACTAATGTTAATGTGCTTTGTGAACAACATTTATGTCAACATTATTCGGTTTGCTATAGAATTGTAAAAGAAACTATTCAAAATCATCGTTGAACTCTACAACATGAAAGATGATATAAAAAACAGAATAAATATAACTCAATGACAATTATGAAAACAATAGTTATGTAGATGCATCAATGAAAAAGTGTAATCACTGGATCATAATGTAAGCAGACACAGGAATTCTAACGATCAAATCTTCTTATTTCATCAAAATTGTCAGTGTTTCGTTTGCCGTCTCAACATTTCAGTGATTGTATTAAGATGTATTAAGATGTCAAGAAAATGACAGATCTTGTAAAATTGGAATGCTGACCTCTCCGACAGCCAAAACTTGTCTTCGTTGTTTTCCTTAAGAATTAGATAAAGGGATAACGCTCTGAAATAAAAAAAAAACACAACTCTCGGCATTTCATTTTCGTCAAATGACACACCAAATCACAATGAATTTGAAACTATTTCGTATTGTCCTTTTGTTTAGTAAGCTATTCCCATTCTAATTATAAAATTTTACACAATTTAGTCACATCAATGCTTAATATTCGTTTAGTTTTGTTTTTACATTAAGGTAATGTCACATTTGAACATAGACTAAACATATTGATTTCGAAAGGATTTTCTAAATGTTAATAACACAGCTCAATAATTATGAGTTTGAAGTTATTTTGGAACAGGACGTTCAATGTTCATGCAGGCATTTATTGACCTATGTTTGCAGGGTAAATAAATTGCATTTACCGTCTTCAAACTGCGACGAAATTGCTTCTAGTAGTTTCTGTGTTTTTTTTTTATTCACTATGAAGAATACAACTGTTTCTGTTACTTGGTAACATATATCTTACCATTTGTACTCAAAATTTCTTAAACTAAGTTTAAAAAAATAAAGTATAAAAATGTTTATAAACATTGAAAGCTTTACATTATCTGAGGTAACAATACCTTATCCAATGTAACCGTTACAAACTAAAACAAAACTTTAGTGAACTGTTATGTTTTGGGAAGCAAAGTTTGAGAGATGCACTTTTTTAGTTTTTAAGTACAGATTTGAGATTTATCTTATATATATTTACGCTGTTTTCGCGAACAATCAAAAGTTTAATTAGTATTGCTTTGGTAAAGGCTTTCCTGATTTCCTTTTAAAATTGTTCAGTTGGATTATTTTCAAGTTTCTTATAATATTGGTCGTTTTCAAGCTGTCGGTGAACTTCTCTAATGTAGTCAGTACGGTTCATAACAACAATAACCGAACTTTTATCAGCTTTTTTATAATGATATTTTCATCTTTTTGTAGGGTTTGCAAGGCTTTTAACTCTTCTGGTGATAAATTTGTTTTATAACTATTGTGTTTACTGTTTGACAGTATTTCATTTGTTATTGCTTCAATATAAAATTCAAGATTGGAGTCTCTACCAGAAGGGGGAATAAAAGTAGAGTTGTTTCTCTTCTTACTGTTAATGCCATAATTATTGGTAGTATTGCTTTCATTTTCCTCACTATTTTCCTTTTTTTGCTGCAAAATATTCATTCAATCTGAGGTTTCTTGTAATTCAAATTCTTGTTTTAGTTGAAGTCTATTATGGGGTTTTGGTGTTTTGCAGAATTTTAAACCTTTACCAAGTAATCAATATTCAGTGTTATTGAGCTGTTTACTAGAATGACTTATTACAGTGTTCTTAACCCTTTCCATGTCTTTTTTAATTTTCTTCCATTTTCTTTTGTTTGTAATTCGAATTAATCGTCTGTTCTTTTTTTATTCTGTAGGCATTTGATCAGTTCCTGGATAGGTTTCTCTAGATGTAATGTGTTTTTTCCATTCTGGTGTTGTATGCTGCTCCCTTGTGGTACATGAATTTTCTTGTATTGTTGTTTCCCCATTGTCACGGCTTCGCTGTATTTCATCTTCATGCTGCCTGGGGATATCTCGTTTTTTGAAACATTTGATGGCATTGATTTTGGCTTTGCACATTTGTTATTTGTTTGTGCCAATGGTTTAATGTTGTCTCTATCATTTACCTCTTCTTTGGCATTTTTATTTGAATGTTCATAATTTGTTCTTTGCTCTCTTTTTTTGGTTTTTGTTTTGATTCTTGGAAAATTGTCTTTTTCTTTTCTCATCATTGCGATTTGATGTAGAAATTTGTGCAGATTCTTCAATAATGTAACAGTCTCTTTTGTCAGTCAGCTGCTTAATTTTCTTATTTTGATTTGCAACAATAGTGTTCTTCTTTAATTCTGTTTTGTTGAATATTTCTTGCGAAATTCTATTCATTTCACCATTGTTGTTTAGTTTAGATCTAAGTTCATTTTCAAGTTCAATCATTTTTGGCTTTGACTCTTGTAATTGTTGATAATGTTCTTCAGAGACAAGTCTTGTAATTTCCATTGAGGTTTTTAACAAAATTCTGTCAACAATTTTCTGCAGGCGACCATTTTCACCAACTTGCACTTGAAGTTTTATCTTCAGTCCATTTGGAACAACATTTTCTGCTATACAGTTCTCAAGGAAGCGCATATGAGTTGATTTTCGCATCTGGAAGTCAGCCATTTTTTCTATCTTTTTAGTCAATATGTCCTTGGTTTCCATTCTGGAGGATCACAATTGATGCTAGAGACTTCTATGTTGTAGTAATAATATAAGTTTGAATATAGAAATCAACTCCAGTTTCAATTTAAAAATGTAATTATTTTATTTGAAAAATATACAACGTTTCGACTCAAAAGTCTTCATCAGGTATACTTTGTTTACAGGAAATGACGTCAACGTCATATGACGTCAAGGACAACAACGTCAAAATGTAATACATAATTTGGCGTATAAATGTTATATGTAGGATCTTTATAAAAGATACAAAACACTGGTGGAGATGCAGTAAAAAGCTATGTAAAATAAGAAAACCAGCATAAACTACATAATGACATGAAATTAGTTTTAAGTCATATTAAGCAAAAAATAGAAAATACAATTTTTTATAAAAAAAATATATTAAAATGAAGAATTATAATCCTCAAAGTTAATAAAGTATTTTGGAATTCATGCCATCAGGAAGTTTCTTTTAATAACCTTTGCCAATTATTCTTTACTTTATCAATTGGCATAAATGAAAAATCCTTGATAGAATGCCCTTCAGAATTAAAATGTTCAGATACATTGGTAATAGTGTCAGGAAAGTGTTTAATATCAAATTTGTGGCTATTCATTCTTAGACTACATTTTTGCTGAGTTTGACCAACATACTGTTTTTTACATTTTTTACAAGTTTTAAGATAAATGACATCTGAAGATATACATGAAAAATCACGTTTTATAGCAAATGCTTTAGGTATAGTAGTACTTGAAAAATTATTAGTTTCAACAATATTATTACAATGATTCAACGAGGTCAACAGCATTTAGATACTGAACCAACCATGAGTTTGGCAATTAAATGAGTATGAACTAAATTGTCCTGCAAATTTCTCGGTCTCTTATAAGCAACAATTGGTTTGTATTTGTATAATTTACGTACACTTTCATTTGGAGAAAATTTCAATAGGTTCCAATATTGGTTAATTATTTTACCTATATTAGGTAAAGATGGATTATATGTACACACAAAGGGGATAACATTTTCACGTTCTTCTGATTTGTCTTTTAATTTTAATGTATCCTCCCTCGATAAAGTTGATGCTCTGGTAATTGTGTCTGTAATGATATTTTCTGGATAGTTTCTGGCACGGAAATAACCTCGTAGTTTGTCACAGTCTTTTTCATATATGTTGTTATTTGATGTAATTCGTCTGTATCGTTTAGCCTGGGTAAATGGAATACCTTTTTTACATGACAAAGGATGGCATGAAGAAAATTCAATATATTGATGGGCATTTGTTATTTTTTCATGGACACTAGTTTCAATTTCACAGTTATCTTTCTTTTCCAAATTTACGTCTAAAAATGTTGCATTTGTTTTTGAGTAGTTATAAGTAAATTTAATAGTGTTGTGATACTTGTTAATTTCATTGAAAAATGTAATAAGCTCCTCTTCACTGTGGTCCGAAATGAAAAAAATATCATCAAGAAATCGCAGCCATATTGAGGGTTTTCTTTCACATGTATTTAAAAAGTCCATTTCAAATTTTCCCATAAATAATGAAGCATAAGATGGTGCCATTTTAGTTCCCATAGCTGTTCCTAAATTTTGTATATAGTTATCATCACCAAACTGGAAGTTGCTTTTTGTAAGCACTATTTCAATAAGATGTAAAATGTCTTTAACTGAATGTTGTTGTCCTGTTCTCTGATTAAGGTAGTACTGACATGCTTTGATTCCATCATTATGAGGTATATTACTGTATAAAGATGATACATCCATTGTTACTAAGAATGATTCTGTTGAAATATTTGTTATGTTTTGTATTTTTCTGATAAAATCTGTAGTATCCTTGACATATGAGGGTAATGATTCCATGTGTGGTTTGAGTATATTATCGACATACGATGATATCTTTTCAGTTAATGAACCGCATCCAGATACTATTGGTCTTCCAGGGTAACCGAGTGGTAGATCAGAATTGAATTGTTTATGGATTTTAGGTAGAATATAAAAAGCTGGAACTCTATTGTCACTATCAGGAACCAAAGATTCTTTAATAGAGTAACTTATATTATCCATTTGATAAATCCCTCATAGATTTCTTTTTTAAATTGTTCAGTTGGATTATTTTCAAGTTTCTTATAATATTGGTCGTTTTCAAACTGTCGGTGAACTTCTCTAATGTAGTCAGTACAGTTCATAACAACAATAACCGAACTATGAAAATTATGAAAATAATAAAGAACTATTTACTGTATAATTGCCAAAAAAGCACAGAAGAATATATCAATATATGAAAAAGGTTTTATTTGAATATAGTATGTTAAAAAGCGTTTGGAAATATAGCTAGAATGAATTGAAACGTTATGTATTTCTGGTTCTTTGGTGCACTGATTCATATTACTTTAGTCTTGTTGATAAATTACCGTCTGGGCTGTTTCTACAGGACAATTTATTTTGTTTATTTTGCTTGGCACATAAACACAATTTAAGTAATATTGTGTCGAAGCAGAAAAGATGCTTTCGGCTAAACTCAGGTTTTGCAAATTTAAAGCAACGCCAGGGATACAAACCACTTCACCTGCTAGAGCTAAAAGATGCATAGACTCCAGTTATTCGAACCCATTTAATCGCCTCTAACGCAGGGATGAACGGTGGCAGAAATTCTGATGCATTAAGGTTTAAAGGCAACACCTCAGCCAACATGGGCTCTACAGGACGAAAGAAATACATGTATATTGATTCAATTATCTCTCTGTAAAATTGAGTCTTTGATTTTCAACAAAATCTGCTTTCTATAATTATAGTCTCTTCCTACATAGACACGTCTCTTTTAACAAAGTATACTTATAGATACCAGTGTTAATATTCATAACATTTTTTTCTTTTACATACTGGTTTAAATAAAAATATTAGTAAGGTATATCAATTGATAGTAATTCTCTAAAGTAGAATTTACATCAACATGATGTCCATTTCAACACTATAAAATTACCTTATCAATTAATAGAAATTTATTGATCGGAAGAGATAATTATTAAACTAATGGTGAAAGTTAACAATCGATAATATCTTGTTTGCATACCAATTTCATATTCTCACTAACAAGACAGAAATATATGATTATATTACTAGAAATGGCAGTGATGGCAAATCTTATCTCATACGTTTTTATCTCAGCAAAATATAATCCAGCGATATGATCTTTTATTCCCGCTGCATTTTATAAAAAATTCAACCAAGAGTGATTTTTCACTTTCTTATGACAGAAAAATAAAAATTTAAGTCGGGAAGCTGTTTAAATCATTCATAAAATAATTTCTGCATGGTATGTTTAATCGGGCTTATTTATGTTTTTTCGAAGAGGGGGATTGAATTTATTTTCATTCGATTCTTTCAATATCTCTTTGTGTATGTTTTGAGAACATGAGGACACAATATAAGCTCGTTTTAGACAAAGCATGCATCCATTAGAGCTGGTGCTTTTTTCATCTAATTACAATAAACCATTGTATATGGCTGTCCTGAAGGAAGCCAATATTTCCCAGCGACAGATTTGGGTTCGATAGATTCATACAAAATGCCTTCTAGGCGTTTTCGCTCTGGCGAAATATGTTATACTATTTAAATAGAAATTCATGTTCACATAGAATAAAGAACAATGCAAAATCAATATTAATCAAGTGGTTCTTTTATAATAACAACAATCGAATTGAGCTGAAAATGGAATAAGAATACATATTCAGGTGTTTCAATGTAAATTCTATAATGAAAATAGGGTTTGATTTTAGGGACTTTTTCCCCGAAAGGTCATCTTTTTTATTATTTTTTTTATTTGAAATGGAAAAGAATCGCAATAAAATGCATCATTGGCATTGAAAATGGGTAATGATAAGATAAGTTATACATACCTTTCATCAATATAAAATGTTGATGTGAAATTTCGGGAAGGAATGATTCATTTAGAACATATTAAACAAAGCAGATGGTCGACAAATGCATATTCGTTTTTATTAAGTCTGTTTCTAAAATGCTATGAAATGTGCAGCTTTTAAATGCCTATTAGTACCGGCTAAAGCGGTTTTCAATCCTCAATTCTTATCATTGTTTCAAATATATCAATTTAAAATTTATACTCGCTTTTGGTCGTATCATAGAAAAGAATTATGCAGGTTATAAAATATGTTAAATGTTACAAGGCAATTGATGATTTAATATTTAACTCCCGCCAAGCGGCTCTGAATAAATACAGTAAAAACCATCAATACAGCTGCGCTTCTTGTTTGCCGATGCAATTGTATTGAATATTTGTAGAAGTGTTATGCATGGTAGTATAAAGATTGGTAGTAAGTATACGCCTGATGTTATACCAAAGGACCAATGTTTTTCAGTTAACATTTACTAGACAATGTTAACATTTTTCATTTAATACTTAAAGACTCAAATTAATGAAACACAAAAAAATGTGAATCCATATCTTAAAGATATATACAGTTTTTTTCCATATTACACAGCTTAAGATAATGTTAATCAATATGAACATATTTCAGAGCCATTTTCCAGGGAGAAACAATCACAAGAAGCGCATTTATTGAAACATCCATCATTTTATATATTTATTATTAAATGTAAGATGGTTAATCTGTGACCTTGGGAATATTTGTCAACAATTTTCTAACAATAGAATGATAAGTATTGGATGTTTACGTCTTAAACAACCTCTATACTAGAGTTAACTATTAATAAACGGCAATGTACAAGTGGTAATATAGCATTTATTTCATTATTAAATACAGTGTAACTTCTGAAAACCGAACATCTGTGGGACTTGCCAACAAGTTTGGAATTTGGAAGTTTCCGGAATTCAGAAGTTCGGAATTATCTGAACAAGTACAATTATTATACATCAATTGTTTTATAGTAAGACATGATAAAAAAAAAAAACATATGAAGATGATTAAATTAATAAAGTAGCAAAATTATAGGACTTTTACTATTTTAAATTTCATTATCACCTATAATTGAATTTGCTGATACAATAGCATACTGTTAATTGTCACAATTGATCCTTTAGTATATTTCATATACATGACTACTAGTACCTGCTTTTCACCTGTATTTTTTCATTTCATCACATTACTTTTCTCAATTTCTTAATTTTCACACTTTAAGTGTTTGATTTGCTTGACAGGTTATAATTCGAATGTAAATTTAAATGGGTACTGTTAAAAAAGATACTGACATTTTGAAGGTTTTTCAATTACAAATAAAATATTCCTTCACACCTTTTTTCTAATTTCGGATTTTGGAAGTAAATTTTTATTGATATAACCCATATTTTACCTGAAAATCGTTCGGAATTCAGAATTTAGAAGTTTTGTAATTCAGAGGATTTCATTACATAGAGAACAGAAGGAGAAATTTCGGGACCCTGAAAAATGTTCGGATGTCAGATGTTTCCGGATTTAAGAAGTTCCGGAATTCAGAAGTTACACTGTAACATACTATTAATTAAAAAGTATTCTTTTCATGTAAATTAATTAATAAATAGGATTTTTGACAATTATACCATTATTGCGTATAAACGTATAGGTATTAGTTTACAAATATGTATTTATGGCATATATAAAAATTATACAATATTTTCTTTGAAACAAATAAATGAAATATTGGACAAAAGGCTAATACCATAAAAATTTATTTCAATTTCATACAGTTGATATTTGTGTCACGGTTCAAAACTGTTCACTATTTAGGGGTGAAGTTGTGTCAGCGGCCGGATAGCTCAGTCGGTAGAACCGCGGTACGGTATTCCGAGAGTCCAGGGTTCGAGTCCCGGTCAGACTGCACATTTATCACACCCTGTGACATTTGGCGCCCAATGGGGGACCGTGACTGACTGAATATAGCTCTCCCCTAAATAGTGAACAGTTCTGAACCGTGACGTAAGTAGTACATTAGCGGTAGTTGACAAAAGAAAACTGTTACAACGTAATATTAAAATGTTCTTTTGTTTCTGTGGGTGATCAGATACAATAAACGATGGTGTAATCAAGTCACGGAACAGCTTGTATAATTCCTAATATAAGTCAATTACAATCAGGATACAGTATATACAAGATAAGACCACTTTTATCCTCATGAGTTTTAAATATATTTCACATTGCAGCATTTTTGTAAGACACTTAACAAAGACACTTTGTTGTTTTCATTAAAACAATCTGGAAGTAGGCTGATTACCCGGAAGCATAAATCCTTATCAAATTACATGAAAATTGCAGACTCGATTTGATTGAGTCAATTCATGAGGGATAATAAAATAGCGCAACATCCCTTACGCCCACGCCCATAAGCACCGGCATGATCGGTACTCAAATTTCAATACTTAAAAGTGCTGGAATCAATGATCCCGAAGGACCTAACTCAACTTAATGTCTATAATCTAGTGACAGAACTGGAATATTCTACGGAAACGGACATAACTTTTTTTACGATGTGAAAACGGGATATTGATGTGTCCCGGGTATCAGGCATTAATCAATAATTTAACTGTGAACTGTGTAACAATTATTTATTTAGAAAACTTACCTACATGAACTTTACTTTATCAGTGGGTTGTGAAATCCAGTACCAGTTGTTGACTTTAACAAGGCATAAAATGAAAAATGAACTGTGCATTGACATTTTAAACAACACACTTTAGCTCATTTAAACAGGTTATACCAATGATATTAGCTGCTGATACTTTATGTGTAAAAAATCCTTATCCGTGACACTTTAGATGTAATTGTTTGTAAACAATCCTTTTAACCTTGACTTTAAGCTGTCATAATTCCTTAAATGATTGTATATTTATGTAAAGTCTGATTTCCTCAGATGAAGAATGTAATTATCTAACAAACTGCCAAGTAACTTTGTTAAAATCCACATATTTCACTGTATTTTCCTTGAAATGTAATTTTCATGTGTTGGAAATTTACTGTACGCCGCCATTTTGTACTTTGCATTATTGGCTATTTATAGCTGTTCCATCGGTTAGTTTTGTAAACACTAAGTAGACAGAAGATGTTTCGTTTTGGTATGCAAGAAATAACATCACAAAAGGTAGAGAATTTTTGGAAATAGTCATTATTGAATTTGCTTATAGCTCTATTATTGTAAAATTTCCCTCCATTAAAGTTAAGTTCAGTCCGATCAGTTTATGATCGTTTCCGATCATTTTTGTCTGACAGCCGTCAACCATTTTTGGTTGTTGATCGTTTTTCTACCATTTCAACCACTTTTGGTCAGTGGTTGGGCGTTTTCATATAAATACGGCGAAATCAGCCGTTTGGGTTAGTCTAGTCTTGTCTTTCTTAGAAGCAGCATCCCTTTACGCTGTCTATGACTGTTAGAAATTTTGAAACATTAGAAATTTTGGCGGCCATTTAGCTTAGTGTATAAATTCGTCTGCGGTCTAGCGCCATTAATTTTAGTAAGCAAGATTCCTTATAGAAAGACGATTTATTTACAAGATACTCATTTTATAAGATTTTACATCATAATTTGTTACTGTCTCGCAATATATAATTGATATTTATCGACTTTGAACATTATTTTTCTGCTGTTATTGATAAATGATATAAGCGGCTACGGTTCACTGACTTGCATTTATTTTTATGGAACGCCGTTAACGCCTTAGTTTAATACGTGATGATATCAGCGAAATTCTGATTTAAATGCATCCTGTGCTATACTAAAGTAAATTGTTCATAAGTATCATAAGTTAACAAACTCATAAGTTGTAATAACATCTAAATTACTGAACTCTGTGTGCATTTAATTACAATTGAACATTAATCATCATTTTACTGTGAATAATTGTGACAGTTGCTGCTATATATAATAACTTATATATTATATTGTGTGTTGACATTAATTTATTTATACACAAAATAAATTTTGCTGAAGTGTTACATCTGATTTGTTCTACATTTTTAATATACATATCTAGTTCAACTACTAGTAGAGGACTCATCTTCAAAGTCTTTGCCTAATTAATTCGAACCATTAGTACAGTAACGTCCCTATAAGATTGCAAGTGAAAGCGCTACCAAAAATAGATCAACAAACAACTCCTGCTAAAGCCATGTACTGCCGGCACGCGACATACTATATTTAATGGTGGATCAAGAGCAGTAGATAGCGAAGGTGTAATAACCTTTAGAGAGGTCAAAAGTGATGGTAACAATGACCAATCATATGATCATATTGGAAATGATTCATCCAATGATGTACCCCCTGTGGTAAGCAACCACTTGCAGTCAGAAACCTCAATAACTGAATGTAGTCCTAGTATGAGAGAACCTGATTGTGCACCAGCATTTTTTAGTGAAGTAACCTCAGTTCTTAAGAGTGTTATCAATGAATTGAAAGACCTGAAACAGTCATCTGTACACCTCAGGCCTACCCAGGTCCAGGTTCAAATCCTTTTTGCCATGATCCGACTAATAGATATGATCCTTACGCTCAATAATTTATACCGCATACTAATAAAACCAATTTCAGGGATAATTCCGAACACCAAGAGACACAACAAAGACGTTGGGAAGGTACCTCTTATCAGAGACCACCTTTACAAAGAGATCATTCGTTTTACCCTAGAATTCAATCTCAGTTTGATGATTTTAGCTATCGTGACCCTAACTTTGATGATTATAACGCTGATGTTAACCAGTCTAGTTATGATAACATGTATTCTGCGGCATGCAACAGAGGTAACATGCAAAGGTATCGAGCTGCGAATGATGCCGTTCCAGTAAAAATCTCTCCTTTTACAGGTACAGAAGATTGGCAAGTCTGGGTAGCACGTTTTGAGGCAATAGCTCAAAGAAAGCGATGGACAGAAGATGATATGCTGGATCAATTACTTCCAAGAATTGAAGGGCAGGCAGCTAGTTTTGTTTTTTCTCAACTTCATCCAACAACATTACAAAGCTATAAGAATCTTAAGTCAGAACTGAACAACCGTTATAAGAAAATTGAGACGGCAAGGTTATATGCATCACGTTTAGCAAGCGGTCACAAAAGGTTGGTGAGACAGCGGAAGCGTTTGCTGCTGAGTTAAAAAAAGTCCTTTACGACAAAGCGCATGGTTATAGAGACAAGAGGACTAGAGATGAAGACCTTGTACGACGTTTTCTTGATGGTCTACGTGATGAAGAAATACGATTTTCAGTCGAGTACAATAAAGAGCCTGAAACTATCGATGAAGCAGTTTTTCACGTGGTGAACTTTATCCAGATTAGAAATATAAGAGCAGTAAATAATAGAGAAAAATTGAGACAAGCAAGATGGCATAAAGAAGAGCCTGATAGTAACAGTTTAGAAGAGAAAAATTCTTTCATAAGCAGAAATATTACGGTGATAAACATGACAAGAAGCAAGTTGGTAATATGAGACAAAACCATCCAACATACAGAAATCACAAAGATCAAGATGATCAACACACACACAGCAACAACTGTTAAAAAACTTATAGAAAGAATGGATAGAATAGAAAATAGGTACAATGATAATCCTGCAAAGAGTAATCCAAAGCGTAGCCTAGAATGTTATAATTGTCATTGTATAGGGCATTTTGCACGAGATTGCCCGGAGAAAACAACTGAATCAAAGCATATGAGTCGCGAAGAGAGAATAAAGAATGATCCTTTAAACGAGAAAGGACCAGCTCTTGCGGCCAGAGAGAGGTCCTTCTAAAACTGATAGGCCGGAACGAAACTGATGTATATACCAAAGAAGTGCGAGAAGAAGCTTTAGAGGAAAATGAAGGAAAAGAGTCTGCTGAGACTGGTATGGGGCCAGTTATGGACCAGAGTCATGGGTTGAGATTCCCGTGGAATCAAGATACACATAAGTGGGGTCAAAGAAAAGCAGAAGATAGTTCCTTGCATTTTGCCGAAGGTGCTGAGAGGCTTGTATTGAACCAGGGTCATGTGGGTAGATTCCCGGGGAATCAAGGTACTCATGAGAAAGGTTCAGATAAGGCAAAAGCACATACTAGTTATAATGAGGCGACAGAGGAAAAGAGTCATATCAAGAAATGTCAAGGTATGAGTGATGGTATTAACATCAGAGGTTCAATTGAAGATGTCAAGGTTATCTTTACAGCAGATACAGGGGCATCTAGAACAGTTATATCTTCAAGGGTCTATGGTAAGATACAAAAAGAAGGAAAATCTGAGTTGAAGGACTCAACTTACTTAACAGGTGCAGGTGGAACACCTATCCAAGAGTATGGAAAGGCTATGTTCAATATTAAGCTGGAATCATATGAAACAAAGGCAGAAGCTATAGTGGCCAACATCGAAGATGATGTCCTGCTAGGGTACGATATGTTGAGTGGTCAAGGTGGCAGGTCAGCAGAGCTTCTTTTGAGTAAAAATGTTATTTCTCTGAATGATGTTGAAATTCCTTGTTTCCCAATCAGAAAAGGCAGTAAAGTAAAACAGGTGTCAGTAGCACAGGATATTGAAGTGCCAGGAAAAACTGAAACGCTTGTTGATGTCTATTTCAATCGAATAGAAGCAGATGATTATGATACACAAGCAGAATACCTTATTGAACCTTTAGAGAATTTTACAAACAGATATCAGCTTGTAATGGCAGCAACACTTGTAGATATTAACCGAGCAACAACATGCAAAATCAGGGTACTTAACCCATCTAATTACTCCATCAAACTGAAACAAGATGCAGGGATTGCTAAAGCTGAGAAGGTTGATTCTGTGTTGAATACTGTAGCTGAAACTGAAAATCCTGATGAGACAGTAAATCTTAACCGAATAAGAAAAAGTTGACAGCATGCCAAGAAAGATGAGCCATATAAAGTTGCCTTTTGAGCCATCGACAGAAGATAAAATTCAAGAACATCTGAAAGTGAAAAGCAAGCTATAGCTAGATTACTTGTTAAGTATAATGATATCTTTTCGGAAAATGAATGGGACATTGGACTCACCCACCTAAATGAACATGCAATTGATACTGGAGACGCGAAACCAATCAGACAGAGACCAAGGCGGGTCCCTCTTGCTTTTGCCAATAATGAAAAACAAGCAATTGAAGATCTTCTCAAGAAGGGTGTCATCCAGAAAAGCACCTCACCTTGGTTAGTCCAATTGTTCTTGTGCGAAAGAAATCTGGCGCTGTAAGACCGTGCGTAGACTATCGCAAGGTAAATAGTCTAATTAAGCAAGATGAATTTCCTTTGCCGAGAATACAAGACTGTCTGGATGATGTATGGGGTTCGAGCTTCTTTAGTAGTTTCGTTTTAACTAGTGGATATTTCCAGATACCGCTAAGAAAAGGAGATAGAGTTCTTTCGTGTGTAAATATGGCCAGTTTGAGATGACGCGTATGCCTTTCGGTCTATCGAACTCTGCAAGCACATTTCAACGAACTATGGATTAGCTCTGCAAGGTTTACAGTGGCTTACATGCCTTGTATATATTGATGATATCATTGTTTTTGCAGCTGATTTCAATGAGCATCTGTATAATGTTAATGAAGTCCTTGAAAGAATATGAAAGTCTGGCTTGAAGCTAAAGCCTGAAAAATGTCAACTTCTTCAGACCGAAGTAGTCTTTTTGGGGTATGTAGTGTCAAGAAAAGGTGTTAGTCCTGATCCGACAAATATCGCCAAAATAATTCAATGGTCAATGCCTCAAAATGCAAAGCAGGTTAAGCAATTTGTTGCGACCGGTTCGTACTACAGGCGATTTGTGAAGGATTTCGCAAGGATTGTTCGACTATTGATAGAACTGACTGAGAAAGATAAAGTTTTCAAATGGGACTCAGCTTGTGAAGCGGCATTCTGTGAAGTAAAGCGAATATTGACGAGTCCACAAATAATGGGTTATCCACTGAATGACGGCGGTACCTTTTATTTAGACGTTGACGCGTCGGGTTTCGGTCTTGAGGGAATACTTCATCAAGAACAAGGAAGTCGCGAGCGCGTGATTTCGTATGCAAGTAGATCCATGAATAAAGCTGAACGTAATTACTGTGTAACAGAACAAGAGTTGTTAGCTGTAGTATTTTTCGTACAATATTTTAGGCAGTATCTTCTTGGTCGTAGATTTGTAGTTAGAAGTGATCATAAAGCACTAACCTGGCTTTTTAGTTTACAAAAACCAAATGGCAAGATCGCAAGATGGATTGAGATATTGGCATCGTACGATTTTGTTATCCAATACCGTCCAGGAAAGCAACAGGGACATTGCGATGCTTTATCAAGATGCGAAAACCCTAGAGACTGTACCTGCAATGAGTGAACCTCTTAAATGTGGCCCTTGTCAAAAATGCAGAAGAAGAGCTGAGATTATGTCGCTTAAGCCTAATCCTTACATCTCTGATCAGAAAGACGACATAAGTAAACAAGCGCTCAGTCTTGATCAGAACTTCAGAGGCAAAACCCCGTTTTGTTGAGTTACGAATTTGAGCGGAAAAATTTATAAGTGCCGTCTGCAATTTTACGTACTAAAGTAATTAAACTATTCTTGATAAATAACGATTTATTTATTCACATTAAACAGTCCTGAGCTATTTTCTAGATATTTAATCTTTATTTACACCTTTTTTATTACACTTTACTGTTTGAAATAGACTATTTAACTGCTTGTTAAATTTGGTCACTGTTCACTGGTACGCTATTTTTCCGTGTTGACTATTAAAGAAGGTACACGCGTTAGACATTAAGATACATTAAATTAAAGGAGATAATTATAATTTAGAAAACGATTTTAATATAAATAGGACTTGAAACTCTGATGATTTCTACTACAAACTTTTACTTATTAATACATTATCGTATAGAATCTGTTGCTGAATGATAAAAATACAATTGTGCTCATTTGTTGGTCAACAATTTATTATTTTGTTATTGTAACTTTGTTATTAACAAAATAAACTTGCAATATACTACTGGAATAAACAGTGTTTAAATGTTACAGATAATTTATTTATCTATGTAGAGCTAGTGTTCCGTTAAAATTAAAGGTGAGCAAAGTAGATATAAAATAGTAATCACTATAGAAGTAAACTGTGTGGAATCAACCAACTCCCCTTACAGACTACGTAAATAAACCTCTACTGAGAGACCACACTACCGAAGGTTTTTACCTCACGGCCTAGACCGTGACAATATCATTGAACAGAAAACCTATTTTGAATGATGCCTGCTTTTTACGGCTCTAATGCTACCGCTTCATTTTTACGCACTATTCACAACAGTATTACAAGTAAGTTAACTACTAAGTCCTGATTAATATAGTTTAACGAAACGTTTAGAGTACTTTACCGTTTCATCACAGGACTGATGCAGCAATGATTGCATACTTAACAAAATAAATGCATATATTTCTATCTCGGGTCTGTAGCTTATGATCATACAATAACTGAAATTGGCATTATATAAACTATGATATCGCACACTTCAAAAGTTTAAACAAATCAGCTGTAATTGCTTTCTTTCAATCTGCCTTGACGTTCACATAAGAACTGTAGCAAACCAAACTCTTAATTTTAAAGTAATATATATTTATTGCATCACCATAAAGATACAATATCGATTGTATGGATATCAATATGTCTAAGTGGATTTTACAATCATTGTATTTGTCCAGATGCAACTTTTTCCATATTAGTGCCATGTTTTAGGTTGTAAAATTATTTGTACAGAACGCTTGTATTTACTCAGAATTTTTGATTGAAAGGGAAAACATGAATTTTATAACATTGAAGTAATGGTAATGTAAGAGGCTTGTGACATAAAAATCGCGATATATGTGAGATAATTTGTCAAAGAGGTAGAAGAATGGGAACAATACAGTATTTTGATTTCCATACAAAATACTTCATTACTTTAATTGTACTAACTGCCAAAAAGCAACAGAAGAAAAATATATATCACGCAATAGCCCAATGATTTTTGTTTTTGTTTTTGAATATAATAAAGGACACCAAAACTAAAAAGATTTTGAGAAATTAAAATACAAATGTAAAAGCATTTCTGGGGGATAATGAGCATTGAGAAGCAAAATGACACCTTTTGTTGATCGGATGTACAAACCGTCATAAAAAATATATTAGGAGCATTCCAGTGCTTTAGACACGTATTGTCATCTATATTTATGGTGCAGATCTTATGTCACATGCTTTTAAGCAAAGTGTTTAACCATTTCCATGTCGTCAAATATTCGATTGTCTTGTCTTTTCCTCTAATATGTTTACTTCCGTTTAGAAATATGAAGCGAGCCCTAAATGTCCTTTGTCGTTCATATTCTCAATACACGCACCTGCTTATAGATAGACATTCAAATAATCATTGAACATTATAGAAATGTTATATATTTTGTACACTTCAAAATTTACGACATCATACGAGCTTAGAATGAATGCTTTAGGAGTTTAGTATGCTACATTGGAAACAGACTCGTAAATAATTCTTCACTATATTATTTGTTACTATAGCACAACTATCTTTTGAAAAAACGATGTTCAAAAATCATTACAGCAATAACAATTCATGTACAAATAGCACTTTTTTCCAAATTAAATGAAATGGTTTTCAATGTCTTCTATCCTTTTGAAATACCTTATAAGACACATTCACATAGTTTAAATTTTGTTTCTGAAATGTATTCTTGTTATCATTTTTATAGCATTATAGCAATAAATTAACGTTACTCCCGGCACGCTGTTTTGAAGAAAGCTTGATAATTATATGATGCACTTTTCCAAGATGAAATTACCGCATAATCTTTTTTGAAACAAAACATTGTTTTCTAACAGTGAATAAATACTGAATGCCGCTTTAATTCAAGCAACGCGAGTCTTGTCCATTACATAGTTCTATTACTGCTGCATATTCAATATCAATTTATATGTTTGTAAAGAAGGATCGTATAATAGTTTGCTTAAATTGGTCATTGAATTCTTTTTAGCATAATGGTTATCATTTATTGGAAATCATTGAGAGCCTATAAAACTTTCTAAACGAACGCGTTGACAATAGAAAGTGGTCTCCAAAAAATGTTTTGTAACGCTCATCAGAGCGAAATGTAAACTCGAGTGGAACGGACGCTGTGATGAACGGTACTATTATTGGTAAAATTGTATCTGAGAGGAAATACTTACTGAGCTAAATTTAGAAAAGTTAATTTGTGGATGTTGAACTATGAAAATACTTGTTGAACATAAAGCATTTCCAGTATTCTTATTGCTTTGCATATGCTTGGTTTTCTTACAAACAATTTATCTGAATAAAAAAAGAGACAATGATTTGCTCATTCATGGAGTAAATGTTCAATCTTTCCACGATGTCCAAAACTTGAAATTACAGGATCTTGATCAAAGTACAAAGAGGAGGCTTAAAGAAAAAAGGAATATAAGTTTTTCTAAAACTCTAACACGCAGATTGCCAAACGCAATTATAATTGGAGTGAAAAAATGTGGAACGCGTGCATTAATCGAGTACCTTAGACTGAATCCAAATATTAGAGCAGCGGGACCGGAACCTCATTTCTTTGACAGATACTATCATTTGGGACTTGATTGGTACAGGTAATACGTATATGGTTGATTCGAAGAGAAATAAAAACTGCAAATGAAAACTATAAAATATAAAACTGATAAATGAATGACGAAATTTCACATAGAAAACGTCATATCTTCAAATATTTAACTCATTTTAATTTGTCAGAAATATTTTGACATATATTTCAATTTGGATTGATTTGTGTGAGAAATCGCATGAGTTCTTTTGGACTGTTAAAATTCTAAGAGCTTTTGTTTTGCCTTAAAACGACGTGTCCGCATGTAAAACTTTTACAAAGGTTACATTTTATTTCTTAAATATATCCGTCAAATGTTTTGAAAGAAGTACAAGTTGATATATTCAAAAATATTTAAGATTGAATATAAATATTTATACTTAAAGATATACTATGCTCAAATTTTATATTTGAAAATACTGATAATTGCTAGAGAAAAAATATAAACAAATATATTTTGATTTCACACAGAGATGTCATTTTACATTAATTTAGAATTTTACACCTTATCAGTTAACACAGTCTGGATACATAGTGTCATATATAAAAACGTGGCTGTGTTTTAATAATGCAATTTACCAAACATGGTGTATGCATTTCCTATTGAAATAAGACCTTTCTAGTGAAAATTTCCAAGATCTTAATAAGTTTCCGCAAAAAAGTATTTACCTAGAGATGAGCAAAGTATATCGTAGGTGTATAGAATTCGAATTTCATTGTTTTTAGAGGATCTGTTTTGATGAATGACCAAGCACTATATTTTTTGGCAAAACAATGTTTCTCATTTGTATATTATACATTTTACGTGACTAAAACATAAGAATTTCAAATACATATACGCCAATATCACGCGACATTAGATCAGACCATTACGATTATATACATCTACTTGATTTTAAATCATTCATTGTAAATTACGGCGTTTATAGTAATAACTTTTAAACAAAATTTAGCTATAATATAGTCCGACAAATACATAATTAACCAAACAATTGTAATAATTATAATTGCATTATTATCAGAGTCATACCGTTATATGAAACGTAAAATGGAAATAAACAAATGGAGCTTATCCTTGAAATTGCTAAAAATCCAGCATAAATAATCAACTTTATTTGATTAGCTTTGCTTTTATCACTATAACGGCTGTAAAAGCAATGACTTTAGTGTTTACATTTACTTACATGTACATCCTTAAATTAAAGTTTGTGAATATTTCTTTGCATTTAAACAATCTAATACAATGCCCACTATTTTATCAAAACTCGTAAATCCCTGTCATGTCTGACTACTCATCATAACTGTGTAAGAACATGTTTGTCGGACTACGAAAACAACGCTTTTTTGTAACAATTAAAACGATTTTTATCCTATACAATTGGGTTAGAACAATGATAAATTAATATTTACTTGTGTGTTATAATTTTTTATTTAATTTTTTAGAATATCAATCAATAGTTTCCTGACATTTTGATTTTTCTCATGTGTTGAAAAAAGCAACATAACAGTAATAATTATGAAATCTTATCTTTGTTAATTGTTGTTATGTTTAATTTTGATCTATCATAATTATGATCATTTATCATTTATTGATGAATAATTAAACATATATCACAATTCAATGGGTATAAAGGACAAAGTAAAATGTTATCAAAACAGTATGAACACAGGTTATTTTCATCCCATGTTCGATAACATATATTTTCAGGGCCAATTTATAATACAATGTATGCAATTGTCTAATTGTAATGTATAAAATTGCATATATATCGTCTCATTTTTACTACATTACACATATTATTTCGTATATTTCTATTTTCAGGAAAAAGATGCCAAAGTCTTATGGTGGACATTTAACGATAGAGAAAACACCCAGATATTTCGTAACAAAAGAAGTGCCGGCAAGGATTTATAATATGTCAAAATCTATCAAACTTATACTTGTTGTGCGAAATCCAGTTACTCGTGCAATTTCTGATTTTACACAAGCTGTAAGTAAAGGAGAATACAACAACAATATAACATTTCAAAGCAAGGCTATACGCCGTAACGGAACAGTGAATTTATGAAATGGCCCGGGCTGTAAACATAGGTATTTTATGTAAAATCATTTAAAAACGAATGGTTAGAATTATTTTCCCCCGTAAAAGCATACAACATTGTTACGGGTGAAAGTTAAATAAAAATCCGTTGGAAGGGGAAAGAAAATAACAAATCCGGGGAGAAAAAGGAAGGGAAGAAGAGAAAGAGGTGGGAGAGAAGGAAAAAAAAGGGAAGGAGGAGGAGGGGTGGAAGGAATTAATGCTGTCCAAGCATTTCCCTACAAGTGCGGAAAGAGAATATTCCAGAAAGCTCCATTTTATATGAAATTACTTCCAGAGGCTTTCCGTGCATTAAGAAAGAAAGTGAGACACCAGGATTTAGATGTTTTCGGAATTCAAAGGGACGACCTCACTCTTATGCCGACACGAAAACATTAAAACTTTTACACAATTTCTACAAACCGTACAATATTAAATTCTTTAAAATGATAAATAAACATTTCATGTGGTAAATTGAACCAAATATTGTATAACATTTTATTAAAACATTCAGACAGAAGGCAACGCAACCACTAATTATTTATGGAAGTTTTAGATTCCTGAATTTGTCGAGAAAAATAGTTTTGCATGCTGACAAATCTTTGTTGCACTTCAAAATTGTTAAAAAATGAAAGTTTAATACCATCAGACTTTATACATTCTTTATAAGATAATGAAATGATATAACGTAGTCCACCCGAAAACGGTTTGACTTCCTAAACTATTTACAGATATATTAGTAATTCCATTGGTCATTTTAAAAGTACAAACTGAAATCAGGGAATCTTATTGTTCATTGTAAAATTTGTATAATAATATACAGTATCTTTCTGAAACGTATACACATCCAAAGTACAAAACAATCTCAAGGAGTATCGGAAACAGCTTTTTTCTTGTTGCATTTCTCGAATATTTTGATATCTGTTAATTTCCTCCCAATAAACATTTAATGATGCTTTTTAAATTTTCATTCTCTAGCAAAGAGCTTTATCAACATAAGAAATGACAGAGTTATACATTTTATTCAGTACGTTTTCTCCACAATATCGAATCTACCAATAACGCTCACGATCCCGGAAACGCACGCGCATACCGATAGTGAGAAGATGAAAACAAATCCCGACCATTTCTGGTAAATTCATAATATTACGTTCAGTGTTTATATCATATAATAATTGATGTATTCAACTGATATGAATTTCAAAATTTCGATATACATGTATTTTACATATTCATATAGCATTAATTAATGTGTACATGAACACGTAAGTGTAAGATCATACGTAAAGTACATTTACGAAATACGATAGTTCCATTTAGAAATATATCTTGCAGTGTTATAATGAATGATTTTTACAACAATTCAAAATAACCTATTTAAGTAAAAGCAGTTTTATCCTGTCCGAGTATCTTTTTAGATATACTTCTTGTTTAATATAAAACGGTATTATCATGACAAAATATCGTTATAGTTTATTATGAGACAGCGTTACTCATTTAAGATTTAAACACCTGCGTTACTAGATTTATCTAATATGCAAATTTAGAATATTGACCGGGATGTCATAAAAATATAACTTCGAAGGGTTTTCATCTTCAATATCAATATGATATTTATGATCTTGATGTATCTGCGATACTTTTTGAAAATAAATAAAAACTGTCTTATCATTCCATGTACAATTCATGTATACAGTTGCTGTTTTATCATTAAGTATTTTCGGAAAGGCGGACCATCTTTAGACAAGACAGCAGTGTTTTATCTATGAAGTAACCATCACACAAATCAAAGTTCCAGACAAGTTTAATCATACTACGGATAAATGTTTCAATATCTATTTGAACAACATGATCAAAAACAGAAATTACATAATGAAACTCATGTTTATTTATACCTCCTCCTATATTGTGTCCCTGTATAACTTAACTAAGTACACAATAAGTTTCTATTCAGATAATGAATTGACTGCCTCAGCCATGTCGAGGCCAAATAATCAGTGTATGATGCTCAATTTCTTGTTCAATCACCTTATTTAACTGATGAACAATGATTATACGCTGAAGTGTGTACAAACATTTTTATTGAAACATATTTACTCTTCCGTAAAATTGGACTTTCACTTTTATAGCATCGTAGATAATACTTAAATTGTAATTTAAGTACTCGAAATCAACATACAAATCACCAATTAAAAGCATAAACTAGAAAAAGGTTTAAAACATACAAAGTAGTTATTTATTTTGTGATGACTAGTTCAAACGTAATGTTACACATGCTAAAATAGGAGAGATACTTGACAATGAACACAAATTCGTATGATTCTATTTTATAAAATAAGATGAATGAACTTTCATCAAACTGAAAATGATAACAACTCAGTTCTTTCATTTTAGTGTGTTGAGCATGTTTTATTACTATAATGAAAGAAAATATGGTAAAGATAATTTAATAAGAAGGTTTTAAAAGCGTTGTCAATACAATCAAATAACACTGAAACTGCGTTAATGTAAGTTGATTGGTAATTGCGTTAGATTGATTGCTCATATTGATTTGAAACAAATGACTGAACGTAATTGATATAGCAAGAATCGCTATTGTACAAAGCTCCAGGACAAATGGAAAGGAAGATGAATGACACTTAAGAGCTGCTATGTAAATTTTACAGATAACACATGTATTACAAGCGTGTTATTGTTTAAGTAGAATCATGTTTGTCATCAAATTGATCGAGCATTGCATTTCCTTAATTTTGTTGGAGCACAAAGAAAATAGGAAACATTTTTATGAACTTTAAACAATATATTTCCCTTCATAAACGTATTTCATATCAAATTTCGATATTCGATGGGGATTATAATAAATTAAGCATATTACTAACGATTTTCATAATTGGAATATATATAAACATTGGTTGATATCGCTTTACATTTGAAACTTAACATTTAAAAAAACAAATCTTAAGTTATATTGATAAAGATGGCAATGTGCTTATGATATGCAATGAGAAATTTTATTCACACCAAAAACATTTATCATTTTTTGTATTCTAGTCTACAGCAAAAAGATTGAGTTCTTCGATATGAAAGATATAAAATCTTTTTTTGGAAAAAGAAACCCAAAATTTGTTGCAATGTTATTGCAAATGTTAACATGATACTTTGTGGTTTCACATGCAACCATGATTTTTCTATTTTTATATCGTAAAATGAAAACTGTGATTTGAAAACATATTTAATCGTTAAGGTCACTCAATATCTATGTCTCCCATATTATTATTAGAATATTTCTTACTTTTATATTACCAGTTTCACCATAATAATCGGGATTTCTGAACTTTTTAATTTAATTATAAGTCATGTTTTAAATTTTAAACGATTAATCCTTGAATCCCAACGAATTGTCTGGAGGGTTTGCTTACAATTGATAAATTCCTACCTTGACATTTTGTGTGAATAACCACAAACATTGGCATGTGTGCTTTTAATACAAATACGTCGTTGTGGTAGAATTCCTATTGTTAACTATTCAACTATTCATATGATTACTTGAATGCAACAGATTAGGTTATTGTAAGAACATATGCTTAAAATTCAAGAAAAACATTTTTATTTAAGCTTTCCGATTTCTTGTCAGTAAGATAATAATCATTTGTAAACCATCTAATATTTCTGATAATTTTGGTTATAATCTAAAAGCGCATACACGGCAAATTGGTGCACTGCTTTTTGAATTCTCCTTAGTAAGAAACTTTATTGTCGGAATAATATGTTCATGGTTTATTCAGTATGTCTTCCCTTTCGTCCGTATCGGATCCTTATTACACTATTTATGTCTGTCGTTTACCTAATATTCGTCATTGGGAATCTCTAACGGTAAAGTTGTATATAGAAAACATTTGGTTTTCCGAATGATATGTTTATTAAGTTTGCGTATTGGTTATCTGGGGAGTTTTTCAACCATTCAGTGAACCCATTTTGATCATTCCGATGTAAGTCAAGCCCCTCGCTCCTTCGTTTTATGTGAAGTATTTATTATTAACCTTGTACGCATTCTGTTAACATATGAACCTTACCGGCCCAAACTTAAGAATCTTATCAATTATCAACAGTATTTTTTTCTTAACATTCTGTTTATTCTTACTGATGATACTCAGTTATATCTTGTATATCCATTATGCTAAACGCCAAAAAGACATTGTGTAAATTGTGTAAATTAAAAAAATGATTTAAATTACGGACATAGCATTGCACAACAATAATGTTTCTGTTTCATTTTCCGAATTTCATATTTAAAAAAAGTAGCAACCGTCAAATGCAAGGACTTATTTGATTTTTTGTTATACTTCTTTTGTTTTCTTTTGCACGAAGTAACGTTTTGCAGTATAACTTGCTCTTGCTTTTTAAATTGTGCAAATCTTTAAGGTTTAATATAAATATGCATGAATCTGATTATCTTTTTTTAAAATTAAGAATGTGAATACGTATACGTACTCTATAGCGTCTAACGGGCAATAAATAAGAACCTAGAATCAGACTTTGAATTTGTTTACTAAAGCAAATTAATGTTACTTACAAAATCATAGCAAATATATGTAACAAAACATTTTTTATAATTAAAATATAATATTTAATATTGCATCTAAGAAAACTTCCATTCTTTACAAGAAAATACCCAAAAATAAACTATCTTCTGTGAAAATGTCAGAATGTTCTAATAAAATAAACTTACTAAATATGCTTAATGCAGTTGATTATCATCTGTAAAATAACATGTTGTTTTGTTTTTGCTCTATTTGTTTTTTGTTTTGTTTTGTTGTTGTTGTTGTCTTTTTGGTTTTTTTTGTGCAAGTTTCTATTTCGTTTACATTACAATATTTTTAGTTAATTTCACTGATGTTTTAAGGTCTTCTCTTTATACATGACAGACTTAAATGTAATATTCATTTTGAATTCATGCGTATAGACTGGGTTTAAGAACATGTAATTGTAAATTTTCGTAATACATTGTAATTAAGAGTTGCTTTGTTCATGAATGACCTTATGTTTGTTAAAAAAAACGAGAAACAACATTTCTCATTTCTTTTATTGACATATTTTGGTTTTTTCAAGAACAGATCAACATTCATGAACATCGTAAATATTCCTCGAAATGTAAATTGGAAAACACAAACTATATAAAACGAAATTTAGAACTGTTCAATTGTACTGTCTCGAAAATTAAGGGGATAAAAAATAATTGACACCATATTAACAATGTTGATTTGCTTAGAAATATGTTATTAAAGTAGATGTCCGCTTAAATAGCTCTGTTGAACGAGCAATTTGTCTGCAATACGTGCTGCGATTTAGACCTTATTATGAGCTGTTCAAATACCAATGATACATTTATTGTTATATTGAAAGACTAACATATAGTTTCTTGTAGGCATATAAATGAGTAACATTACAGAAAATAGGAATAAACAATCATAAGGTTATGTCAAATTCATATATGACTAGATAGCTTATACAATTCTACTTAAATATTCGGATCTCATATGAGACGAGATTGCTTTATATAAAATCGTGAAAAAAATGAAATTTGTTAAGAAAACGTAATTGAAATTCCTACTTCTTTATACATTAACCAATTTATAATTGTATAAATCTTTACACGGACGAAAAGACCTTCAAGGTGAAAATGTTTTATAAATAGAATAAAAAAAATACAACTTTGAAATTGTGTGCAAATCCAAAAATATATTCTAATTGAATTCTAAAAGAGATTATGTTTTTGGAAAAATTATGTTTTTCATAATTTTCCACTGGTCATACATTTAACAATAAGATTCGTTTTTGAAGAATACATCTAGGTTCTTGCATTACAAGAACTGTTTAACGTTTTTGTAGATCTATAATGGAACAAGTTGATGCTACGTTCATTGTAATTGCTGGTAAAGTAATTACTCAATGGAATAGTCAATTAAACGGCTGCGTCATGTATTATTCAATTATTGGGAAACCTTTAAGTTTATATCTTATCCTACATACTCGGATCCGCGTCATATTTTCACTTACCAAGATTGTTTATCTTTACACTCTACATATCAAATACTATTAGACCCCGTACAATAAAAGTAAATAAAAGGTTAATTTCCAGACATAAAACAAGAAAGTAGAACATGGAACTTCTTTGCTTTTAGGTATTTAGTGCAACTACAACAACAACAACAACAGCAGCAAAAGTACGTACCTGTACGTTGTAAATAAATCAAAAATAATGATCTTAAACAATGCCACATCAAGTAAAGTTACAAGTCTTTGCATTGTTACATACGTTCATGGAAATGTCAAAGCTGACATATGATGCATTTTCTAAACTCCATTATTTTATTGTTTATATCTATAAATGACAACTGTGAGAAAAGGCCTGATACTCTTAAGAAAAACTGTAACATGTTCATGCATAAACACAAATACTTTTCATGATGCTTGGCTTAGACCCTTAATTTATTCCTAGAAAACTGCATGTAGTGGTACAAGATACATAACAGTATCTTGCAAGTATACATTCTGTATTTATGGTTTTTATAGGCCAAACAGAAACCTTAAGCAAATATCTAAAATTCTACAAGAGGAATCTTATCGTGTCTGTGTCTGTCAATACCAGTAAGATTGCACATTCAAGATCACATTTAAATATCATAAATAAACTTTACTGCATGCAGTAAGTTTGTCGTGTTCGCAATTTTAAACTTAAAAAAATATTTACACGGAGATTTTCTCACCACAGCTCTTGCTCAAACCTTCTAGTTATGATGTTAGAATACATTATTTATTTCTATTTCTATTTGTTTTTCGTTTCTATGACAATTTAACTGTTTTCATTACAACAACGATAATATCACCGTTTTATTTGCGACGTATTTCTATTTGAATAATTTTATGAATTTCATAACACAGTTCCAGAAATAGGAAATTTATTATTATTATGAAAGTTATTTATTTGGTTTGCATAACAAATGTATCTTACAAAAATATTCAAAAGTGTTAGTAACACAAATTGATTTCGAGATATTTAAATAAATATAAGATTCTAGTAAAATATACTCAATGTAGATCAAAGAAAAGGACACTATTCATGATACAAGTATAAGAAGTATTTTGATATGATAGGTAATTGTATATCTAAAATCTGATTTCTTGATTATGATTGCTTGTCTTACTTGTCCTTTACTGGGTAGGAAAACTGTCCAATGCTTTTTGTTTTAAACGTAATATTAAAGTAATAGGACACATCGCTGTCACGTTAGTCTGTACACTAAGGAGAAATAAATAAGTAAATAAGTGTTCCTATATCAGGGTTTATTTTTTTGTTACTTTCAAGCAAAAACTCTCGGAAACAAATTATGTTGATTTTACTTATGAAACAAAATAATAATAACACATCTTTATTTAACTTTGCACCTTAAGGTCGTTTAGCAGATAGAATGCGTCAAAAATGGTATATACAGTAATTAGAACTACAATTCTTAGTTTAGATAAAACTGATAAACATTTATTGTAAACAGAAATATACTACTACATCTTGGAAGCAGAACGGTACAACATGATGTTTTAAAAATGGTTTCATTAACAAGTCGTTAGCAAAAACTTTTGACAGTTTCCTGTTTCAGCTTGATGCAATCACAGCTAAAGCAAAAACCAGCTTGGCATAAAAGAAAAGTTTTTTGATGTAAATGTGATGCAAAATATATCCCAACGCACAATAAAATAACAAAAGGAAGCGACATTCCAGACATCTATTTCCCTGGCCAATAGCAAACAAAACGTATAATAAAAAAAAAACGCATGAATAAAACATCGAACGATCAAAACCATTACATTTACAAAATAAAGATAGTGTTTATAATACAACATTGTTATGTAAGTAATTTGTCTCTGTTGTTATTTAAACTGTAAATGACATATCATAATTTCTTTTTCGAATGTATTTAATGACTCTGGTAGGATTATCAGTAATGGCGTTAATAAAAACTGCACACAAACGGAGAAGAAAACATGCATCATACAAACAATCTCCATTGTTGCACCTTTGTTTAATATGCGTGAATCAGGACGTCATGTAAACGTAGCTTACTGCAATGACAGTCCCAGTAGTTTCATGATTAACTTATTTAATTATACCATCAAATAACATCATACTAGTACGCAAAAAGCACGACAAAAACTTTTTTTAATGGAAAATAGATTTAATTCACAGGTATACGCTTATGCAAGAATAGCGATAGTTCCCAGTTTTTTTCTTGCATAAACATCTGCAGAAGATCTCAGACACATATCCACAGCCTTGGGGCTCGGGCTTTAAATGAACCCTTATGGTTCTACGAAAAAAAGTACATTTAAAGGAACTCCACTGAGGTTTATAAGCCTAAAAACATGAAATTTTATTTTTTCACATAGATAAACATGAGCACTTAAAACATAAATATTAATAAAATATAACCAAGAAATATAGAAGAAATACATTAAAAATAATATGTTTTTGCTATTCTCAGTCCGATTTGAGTGAAAAGCGTTTAAACGCTTTTCAATTTTGGGTCATTTTTCACTATTAGAATAATTATTCTGGAAAGACGGAGCAAGCTAATGATCTGAAATTTTGCACATAAGTTATAAGTATAGATCTACATCAAATGGAGTAATAATCTCAAAACAATTATTTCCAGTCCCGTCATGTCAAAAAACCTCAGTGGAGTTCCTTTAACTGTTTATAATTACTTACATTATACAGCTACAAAATGTTTTTTATTACTTCTCATTATCACATTTTATAACCTTGCCAAAAGTCCGAAGGCTTTTCCTAGAGTAAATTGTTTTTATATAATATGCAATTTCAATATTTGATTAAATGTTGTTTTAATATTTGACTGAATGTCGTTTTAATATTTAATCAAATGTAATAGACATCTAGACATCTGGACTCACTGATTTCTCCTTTATGGCTCTTATCTCCAAACGAACATTTTATTTATGAACGACTGCTTTGGGACAGATACTATAATGCACTTCCCTGTTGTTATTAAGATTTAACTTTTTTATTGGTGGCTCTCTCAGGATCAAGGTTGTGTCTGTATTTTAGAGAATAAAATATTCATCTGTCTATTTAAAGATAAAGTAGAAATATTATTTGAGCTAGTCGTCTTAAAGAGTATAAAGGTTCCATTAGACATTAAACCATCTGTCTAAAATAAAAATTTCAATTATATTTCCCATCACACAAGACGTCATTTTTTAAAATTTGAATTGAAACATACTTTAATGGCCTTAAAAGAATTGCTACATATGTATATGGAATGCAAACAAAACAAAACAACAATATAATTATGGTTGGATATAGTTTTACAATATAATTTACAGTTACAAAAAAAAAATGCAGGACAAAGCAGCACTTTTTCGTGAAAAAATGGGAATTAACAATAATCCGTTTTGAGCATTTATAGCACAAATGATGTTATTCATTCATAAACCAATTTGAATATGCATGAAAAGTTGTCTTACACAAATGCTATACCCTTCTTTATATATCTTATTGGCATATATGTATAACATTTGAAGTATGAGTGTATCATGTACTATCCTGATATACCGTTTGATTTCGTTGTTGTTATTTTAAACATAGATTTAAATTATTCATCTTTCAATCATATGTGAATATAAATTATTTAAAAGGGATGTGAAATAGACAATTAGAATATCTTAACTACAAAAACCAGAATCGCTACGTAATCGACATAGAATAACTCTGCTCATAAAATATTTTGTATCCAGTGCCAAGTAAAAAGGAAAGAGCGTCTTGAGATAGATATTGTCAACTTTGTGCAGTAACGTGTTAACTTCTATTTAATTTTAAAGGCATTAACCCATTAATGCACTATGAAGACGATATTATCATGTAAGATAACCGTTTCTCTTGAATATTATTGTTTGCAAAAATTGTGACAATATATACATTATATAACTTAACTAATCAATGACAAAAAGATACCGTTAACTTTCAGACAATTATTCAAATATATAAATAAAATGCGGGTTTTCACAGCTGAACAAGATTCTGTTAGATTTGTTATAAAGTACAATTTCTTTATTTTTCACAACACACTTGTCATTGTTCGTATATACACAATCAATTTGACGAGTGTGACTTTAATTATAGGTTTTTCCATTTGGTCGACTTTAAATTGATTACCTGCTTTTTAAACAATGCGGGTAATTTAAGTCTTAAAACTTTTCATTAATGAGAATTTCGAGTAAAATGAAATAAGAAGGACATTGATTAGATTTGCATCAACATAACTATTACTAGCTGCTCTATATTGTGCTTTTCACAAACATTACATACATTACTTTATATGTTATGAAATAGAAATTTATGTTGTAAGAAACCTTTACTTTATATGTAATCAAGAAAATAATGCATGCAAGAGATACCTCACTTGCTTTTCTTTATATTGTAAGTATTCGTGGTGTTATTAAGCTGAACTTGATTTTCAATACAACTAGTCATAACGTAGATGACTATGAAAGCTACGTTGTTAAAAAAATACATGAATGGGAGTCATTTTCAATTTCACAAAATGCCTCTAAACTTATTAAAAAGAAATCCGCATGTAAAATCTTATACTAGCTGAGTGAAATCTAGTTCATCGGTCAATTTCTGATTTTACACAAGCTGTTAGAAAAGGGGAATTCAACAGCAAGATAACATTTCAAAGCAAGGCTATACGCCGAAAGGGAACCGTGAATATAAAATAGTCAATAGAATAGTTCCAGGGCCTTTTATCTTATCACATGATTTCTTGCAAATAATTATAGTATTGTTTCGTTGCTTTTTAATATAAACCTGTATATATGCAACCTGCTACTTTGAAAAGGATGCATTTTAGTTTGCATATAAATTGAAACAAAATTATTTCATAAACACTGAAGATTGTAGTTAACTTTATAGTTTTGATCGTTTTAAACTCTATAATAATTATTAGCACATGAGTTTTTAAGAAATTTAGTTTGAAAAATGTAATGTGTAATGTGATCAATTATGGTTTTTGGTATTTAGAAATAAAGATTAGTTAAATAAAAATGATTTTTGGAAGGACACATTGACTGCATATTATATGTTCTGTTAAGTTTTAGAAGCAAATGAAAATGAGTTATTTTCTTATCCATTTTTTCTATAACCCTTATATAACTATTGGCAATCAACCAGTGTTCTTAAAACCTGGTTTCATTCAGGTGTACATGTTATAGGTGATTTTTGAAACCTGAAGATTGTTATTACCAATATAATTTTGATCGTTTTAAACTTTATAATAATTTTAGCACATGCGTATCTAAGAAATAAGTTTGAAAGAAGTGTAATGTTCAAGTTAATTTTCATAACCTTTCGTGTACACCAATACTGTATAGAACCTTTTATTGGATAAAAAAAAACTTCAAATAGTAATTTAAAGAAGTAAATGATAGAAAAATGAATGTATCATTGTATTATTCGCGAAATTGTAGACGACCTGTCATATTGTCTTTTTTGTCTTGAAATTATTTAAAACGACAATTCTTTAAAGCATTGTGCAAACATAATTGGTTAATTGTATAATACGTGTTACAGCAATGCATTTATTGAATTAATTTCCAGATAATCTAACAAATGTCAAAAGTGAGAACTTTTAAAACTCCTCGAAAATGGTAGCGTGTAACTTAATAATGATAACATTTGGTGTAACAGTGATGTTACAGGCAAAATTACTTCAAGGAGTATCTGGAAACATTTACATTACTACATTGAAAAACATTATGCTACAAATAAAGTTCAAAACTTACTTACCTATATTTCCATTCTTTATTCCCAATATGTCAGGTTTTATCAGTAATAAGGTAAAATGGTTTTTTAAAATCAGGCTTTTTTTTGTAAATACAATACTTGTTTTTCTATTATGTAACCTCTTCATTGATATAAGCCATTCATGTAAAACCTAATAATTATGGAATTTAAAGAAATATGGATATATATTAATCTTTAAAGGCAGAAACATCTGCGCTATATTTTAGTCTTTTTTAATGTTGGGTACTTATAGAAATATCATAGAGATATTGTACATTTGTAGTAGATTTATGATCAAGATATTTTTAGTTCCTGTTCCATAGATATGAATGGATCATTAATCATTACACCATCTATTTAAGGACAGAAAAAAAGTTTACTTGCAATACCTGAATCATTTTGTTGGTTTATGTTATGAATTATATTTTCCTGATATAGTATTGTTTTTCGTCATAAAGAGGAGGAAATGATTCCTTGCCATTTACAATATTAGAAATTTGACACACACTCAAGTTTTGATCTAAAGATATGTTTCGCTATGCTTTTCAACAATCGCGTTATGTACAGAAATTGTTGGTTATTACTTTGTGATATAGATGAATCAATTCCACAGGGCTTCAAATATCACGTAGTGGTAACAAAGTTTCTCATTTTAGAATATTGGGTATTTTAGTGTCTCATTGGGGTAAACACCATAAATTTTATCTACAAAGTTCAAATAATGTTACATAGTCAATCCATTCGACCGTTGATTGCAACAATCATTGTCCAGACATGTTTGTCTTCTTCTTAAGAATGTTTTAATATAAAAGAAAACACTGAAACATATGCAAAATGCAATATCTATATACCATCTTAAGAAGAATACAGATTTTCCTTCCCAATTATTGAATCAGTGATCACCATGATGTTCTCTTTTATAACCCGTTTCTATCGTATAGTTTTAACAAATATATTTTAGTTCTATTGTGTTGGAAGCTTTATGCTTATTAAAACACTCTTAAATCTGTTCCAGGAACTAACAATTACGAAGCACTGTATGTAAATTTTGAACCAACGCAGACAGACAACGCTTCCACACTTTCTATTATTTCAATTCTTTGTTTAAAGGTGATCATAGATTAGTAAGGATTAGTAAGGATGAAGGAACGGAAGTTGAAAAGGTACAATAATACATGTTTTCATAAAATAATTGACATTTTATGAAACATAACCTTTCAATATTTGCAATACTGCTTATGGGTTAAAATTTGATGTCAACTAAATAATAGATTCAAATACAATTTAATGTTGAATCCACGCTTCCATCCTGAAATACATAAATACGCATGTTTACCAGTGACTGATTGTACTCAATCTCATAAAGAACCAAATCACATTAACAAAAAAAATATTTTATTACATCAATATTTACGTTTTGAGTAATTTCCTCACCCAAGCGTAGTATTCTGTTTTGTTTTTTTTTTGTATGAAGTTTATTGCTACAAATATGTTTACCTTTTTGATCATTGAAATAGGTTATTCTTTTCTTTGTAATATTTTAGATAATGTAAACATTCAGTGCATTTTATTATTAACGATTATTACTTTAACTCGTACTTATGTTTTCATAGATAAAAGGACTACACTTAGATTCAAACGCCTAAAAACAAAACGAAAATTCTTAATTTCTTATATAGATCAACTAGTGCACTTTAAACGAAAATAAAAAATAGTTTTATTTAAACGCTCTAACTATCACTGGACTTCATAATTTATCGTTCGTAATGGCGGTCTTTAATTTTGACAATAACTTGAGTAACTGAAATTCATCAAAATGCAACTAACCAAAATTTAATTGCATGGTATCGGAAATTTCAAATATTTATTATATAGCTCTATCGTAAAGGTTAGACTGTTTTCATCCCATAAACAGACATCAGTTGGTTTTCTTTTTATGCTTAACAGCTAGTTTGAGAAACATCATGAACAATGTGACCAAGGACAAATAAAATTCAATGCTTTCCCCTACATTGTTCTTTTATTTTTGTCTGCAAATGAAGTATTTCTCCACAATTGTCGCCAAACTTACACGATATACCTTAATCATCTTCATGGATTTCAATAAATGTCAACAATGAATTCGTGAGAGAAAGCCATCTGTAGTAATTGCAACCTAGTTAACTAAGATAAAACGGTATTGTCGTGATACTGACATTTATTAGAGATAATGATGAGCGCTGTTACATTCAAATAGAGAAAAAAAAACAGAATCCATGAAGAAGGCCCAACACAGCAAAACTGAAAGTGTTGCAGGATCTGTTTAGTTGAGCCTGTTCGTGGACGGTAGTGGTTATTGCAATCCACCGTCCACAAACAAAGCCTTTCAATTGAGATAAATTACTTTTTTGGTTTATCTTGTACAGATTTCACAAACCTAAAACGAAATAACTAATATTTAAACATCATACAAAATAAAATGTAAATCCATGTAGTATTTTATGTAAGAAATATAGTTTTTGGTTTTTATTTATTTAAGCTCAAATTTGAAACAATGAATTGAAAGTATTTTTATCCATCCCTCCCATGTCCCAATTTATGCACTCACTCCCCTATTTTATTGCACCACTTGTCCCTTTATTTTTGACAACGGTTATTTTATGTCTTATAATTTCATTAGTTACATTTACCTCAAATCATTTCACAGTCCTAGTGTCATCTCCGTATTTGGTGCGGTGCCTGTAAAAGTTACCTTGCTTTGTTGTTCCTTGTTCTCAATTCGTATCAGTTTAGTACACGCATTCTGGAACTTACCAGTACTTGTGTGAAATGACCCGAATGAAGGAAATTGCAAGGCATACATACTAGGTCGGATAAAGCGTCTATTACTTTAATGTCTTTAAATACAGTACTGTACAGTACAGGGCTTAAGATATCAGACATAGTTGGAATCCCACAAGATATGCAATAACAGAACGCGAAATCACCTTATTTAGTTAATGAAAATTTATCAAGTTTGTAAAAAAATATAATTATATAATTTTGTGTACAACTAATTAAAATTCCAATAAGTAGATACGGTGGAATATTTTGGACATATCAATTGAATAACACACAAGTGAAATGAAAAAAAAACAACATTTCACTGTACTTAGATACATCTGCAGATATGTTTCTAAATTCAAATTTTCACCATTTTCATGTTTCAAAGTTAAATTTTGCCCAATAAGCTGATGCTAGTGGGAATAAGCGTTCAATTGCACTTTCCGGTTCCGTCCATAAACTTGTTCAATCAAGCCGAGCCTGCAATATTTTCAACTTTGTCTTTTTATGCGTTCTTCAGAGATAATATTGTTTTTGTTTTATCTAATCATACACATTATTTTTGTTACTTATGTTTTTACTTTACTTATCAAAACACACAAAAATGAATGTAATTTATATGACCGATATTTGTTGACAATTCTGGGCGGGCACCTTTTACTTTTGATTATTAAAGCAAATGTGCCACCATCATTTCGCTTCATTGATCTTAATTTATCACAATCGATTAACTGAATATGATTCTTGTTAAACAATAAAACGCTCGTAAGCCATGTGGTCTCTACAAATTTACATAGCAGCTCGTAAGTGTCATTCATCTTCTATTAAGTAGTGATTCAATTTGTCCCGGCGCTCTGTACAATAGTGGTTCTAGCTATCAGTTGTGTTCTATCAATTGTTTTAATCAATGAGAGCAATCAATTTTCTAACGCAATAACTAATCAGCTTGCATTAACAAAAGTGCATAATTCTGTTATTGCACAGAAACGTAAATGATTTTTACCCTATTTTTGTCATAATGATAAATTTACCCTATTTTTGTAATAATGATAAATTTACCCTATTTTTGTCATAATGTTAAATGATTTTAATGATTAATGACTTATTGTGTAAAAATAGAAGGATCATTGTTTCATTAACTTGAATAGCCAAGCTCTTTAATTGAATGATGGCAGAGAAAAACACTTTCCACCTCAGACATGTTTTATCAATTGCCTGTTTACAATATTATAAACATAATTAGTTTCGAAAAATAGATATAACTGTATATTATTCGGCAATCAATAATCTGCATTTAAATAACAAGAATATTGTGTTGTACTTTTTACGAAAATGTATTCACTTTATATACAGAAAGAACCAATCGCCGGTCATAAAAAACGACCATGCCACACGAAGATATCACGCATGTTTTACCTGAGCTAGAGCTTCGTGTCACATAATTCTGTAAAATAGACTCTCCAAACTTGTACAAAACTTGAAAAAATTGAATTCGCAGCGGAATCAGACAAATGGCGTTTAAGGTCTCAAACCGGTACGAAATTAGACCCTATGTAGTCTAGAAAGTAGTTCTTTACAATTTTGAAGTGGCCAAATTGAAGTCATATCTAGTAAGATTGCTCATAATTTAAGTGTCATTATTGCATGTTTGTATTTATTGTGTTATATGATGACTTTAAACGTTTTTTTTTTTGTGTGTGTATTCTCCAGGAACTCATTTGTAAGCGGAAGGATTAAAGATGTACTACCCACCATCAGTCAGGAGTTTTTAAAGTGGTGAATTTAAACAGTGTTACAACAGATTGAAGATTTCTGAAAAAAGGAGATTGCTAACCTATTTTATTTTGGGCCTCATTGGACTTAGATAGTGTTTATGTTAAAAGTTTAAGACAGTATATAATTCATCAAGAACAGTGGAACATAGAATTAACCCTCAAATGTGACTGATTTAATATAGAACAAAAATACGACAATTCACCAGGCCGAGTTCTTTAGCATTTGGACTTAGGATATTGTGGATTTTTTTACGAAAATTTATACACTCTATATACAGAAAGAACAAATCGCTGGTCAAAAAAACAAACGCCCAATCCACACTGAGAACTCACGGATGTTTCCTTGGGCTACAGCTTCAAGTCTAATAATTCTGTAAAGTAAACTCTCCAAATATGTACAAAATCGGATCAGAAACGAAATAAGACGAATGGTATCGCTTATAAATAACACTAGTGTTTGACGTAGAGATGAATAAAGGCGACATCAGGAATATTGAATTATTTACCTATGACATAATCTAACTCTTCTGGAGATATGAAAACTGGTTTAGAAAATGACCCCTAGTCTGGAAATTTGACAGATGAATTGAAAAAAGACAACTTGTCTGGAAATGTCAAAACTGGTTTGGAAATATGACAACTTGTCTGGACAAATGACTTGTTTTAAAGCTTCAAAGGAGAGTTGTCATGACTTCAAATTATCGATACTTGAAAATGCTAATTCATAAAATAACATCTTAAATAGACGAGAAATAGTATAAGACAATACGTATCCATATATGTTTCTGGAGAATATCGCAGAAATATCTAGATCATAACTGTACATCTTATGTCTTGTATTTGTTTGACAGCTCTATCAATATTCTAAATTTGCGCAGACAAACCAAGAAACGCAGGTGTTTAAATCTCAAATACGAATCTCATTTGGATTTATGTTTCATAATATATAAAAACGATATATTTTATCATAATAATACCGTTCTGCAATAAAGCTAGGATGCTATTCAACATCATTATTACAAAAGAAGAAAACATAATAAAAGAAAACAATGGTTTAACTATATCTCTTTAAATTGCTGCCAACTATCTTGTTATCTGCTAAGATTGATTTTTCATATGTATAAGAAAACTCTATACAATTTCTAAATTAATACATTATCAAAGAAATATAGCACATTGTAAATGTTACTGTTATTTATTAAAAGTTATTTTCAGGTAGAACGAATATATATTGCTTTTTTATTCTTCGTTACTTATATTTTACAAAAGATGCATTTTTATATAAGGTTTTATTATTTTGCCCGAATATTTTTCTTTGTACCGATAAAAGTTGGAATTTGTTATGTGGTTTGATGAAGTGTTAATTTTAATTAATAGCTTGTTAAAATGGACGACTTTTCCCTAGTTTGTTACAAGAGCATCCCAACTTAATCTTTAAAAAAAATTAAAAAAACATGACTCTGATCTCCTATATTTACTTGTTTACATAGCCATGTTTTGTTTATTAGTTGAACTGAAGATGTATAATATTTCTGCATAATTTGTTAAGTTCCTGTTAAGACAGCTAAGGAATTTTTTAAAATTGATTACACTAAATATAATTGTTTTAAATAGAAGAGAGAAAATATTTATCAATTTATAGATAAACCATTAATATGGCATTTTAAGACAGTAACTGAAATAATAGCACTCATGTTTAGACTTGTGTAATATGTAATCGATATTTTTTATATAAATAAACATATTCCTACGTTAAATTGGACATGCTTTTAGTTCGTTATAATTATAGTTTTCATAGTCAGGTTTGACAAGGTTTTACCAGTTCTGATGAATAAGTAGCGTAATCGTGTGAAGAAATTAAAAAGATAAAAATGAATGTAAACTTTATATCATTATATTCATACTATATTTAGAACCGCTCATGTGTTTGTTTTATTTAATAGTTAATAAATCTAATTAACTTCTCATTTAACATAAGCTTACTTCCGATAAGTTCCGATTTTACTAAAAAGCTATCAGATGATAATTGCATGTTGTGACTCATATAATAATATTACTTTGGAAGGAAAATATAAATAGGGCTAATATATAGAGGATATTTGTTTGTTTGTGTGTAAGATGAAATTTTATTTCATCTCGTGAGCTTTAAAAACAGTATTCTCACGAGTGGCGTAGCCACGAGTGAGAATACTGTTTTTAAAGTTCACGAGATGAAATAAAATTACATCTTACACAACAAACAGACAAATTTTCTTTTTATTTTATGCTTAAAAACAAGTTAAAACGAAATTTCCATAATTTTAACGTTAATATTAAAATCTGTTTCCCCCATTGAGAGCCCCATTTAGACGGAATTTCTCATTTAAAACAAGAAGTCTTGAGCTGAAAAATAAGTCCGCCAATCAAGGTTAAATGACGGTGATATTTATTCATTTTATTAAAAAAATATGAATGATCGCTTGTTTTTATAATAAAAACAAACAATTCTTCCAACCATCCATCCATATTTCTGTTACTTACTGCGAATTTATATTAGACCTGGCTTTCTAAAATGTAAACGGCAGCCATTTTTTAAAGTTGTGTATTTCATGGGAGGAAAATAATTGTGTAAGATTCAGAAGGATATAATTTGGATTTGTTAGTCATACACCTTTTTAAAAGAAAGAAAACTTATTTGAGGATTGTAACAGACAAAAAATAAGTGTTGACAGAAGTAAAAACATTCAGAAAAGGAGTTAGGAAAATGGAAAACTTGGAAGCTTGCTGAAGGAACGCTGGGTTTTTTACCTATTTTACGAGTGATGGCTGTCAATGCTTTTCAATTTTTCATAAAGCATACGGCAGTTATTGCTCGTAGGATACTTTAATATGCCCAAATGTCATCAAGAGCAGTTTTGCATGGGGAAGGAATGTATTTTTCAGACTGTAAAAATGAAACCAAAAAAATTTAGAGACGAAATTTGGTGATTGGAATTTGAAGGAATAGAAGTAAGTTTTCTCTCTGTGTTACTTTTGACATTTAAGTTATTTATCTATTTCAGCTTAGCTATTTCTTTTAACAGCCTGACATTGTCAGAATTGTCCGTAAAAATAAAATTGAGGTACCACATGGGGAAAATCTTTAAAAAGTAGTTTCGTCATTGAAAAAAGTGAAATTATATTTTGATAATTTTCACTGTGAAATTATCAAATATAATTTTCACGGATAAATCAGTAATCCACTGAAAAGCATAAAATAAAAGCACTTATGAATATTTCCTTGCGTATAAGTGGTATATTTCTTTCAGTGCATCAGACAGGTTTGTGCTAAATATCGAAGACATGAAGGTTAAAAAAAATAAAGAAAAATCAACACTAAAACAGTAACAAAAAAAAACAATAATAAAACAACAACAACAACAACAATAAAAACAAGAACTGGAAAAAAAAGATGTAAAAATACAGAAAATAAGAATCCCTAAAGGTATATTGTAGAGCAGAATGTTATTTTTAGGTATTGTATCGATTAATTAACACTCATGCTGGTAATGAATTTTTTTTCGTAATTATTACTTTATCTCAAATTTCACTTAATATAACGTTTCTTTATCTTTTAAACAAGTTCAAATCTTTCTTAAGCATATTTCCCCCAGATACAATTTTACCAAAATAAATACCTTCATTAATAGTCTGTTCCACGTAAATTTGCTTTCACTTTGGTAATTGTTACAAAACTTCTATGGAATTAATATCGCAATTTGTTGTCAAAGCGTTCGTTAAGAAAGGTTTTGATCAGCAATAAATGATAATCATTTTGCTGAAAGAATTCAATGACCAATTTAAACAAACTGTAATACGATACAGCTTTAAATATCAACTGATACTGATTACTGAATATGAAGCAGAAATAAAACTGTTATAATTTTATAACAAATAATGTTTGCTTACTATATAATATTATGAATCATAGTTAAGAATTGAAGATCAGAAAGGTATTCATTATCTAACATTTTCAATATGTTTGTATTTTTTAAAGATTTTAATGGTGGTTTTTCGTGGCACCAACACAATGTGTGTGATATGGCATCTTTCCAACTTAGCTGGCAGAGTCAGACCTCAAGTGCCCTTACGTCTATAATTTAAGACACGAACTGACACCTTAGTAGAACCATCGATGTTCCGTAAGCTAGCTGGATAGCTTCCTCACATGAATGAATCAAAGGCCCTGTCAGCCATGTTTTACCTTTGATTATCTTTTCATAATATGTTAAAAGAATAGATTAGTACGAGTAAAAGCTTGAATTCTTTTCATTTATATGTTATATATTTCTCTCATTCAATCACTACTAAAAAAACATGAAAGAAAAAGATTGCTATTGAGTACAAGGTTTCTAAGTGTTGTATTGATATATCTGAATGTATCTTTCCTATCCCTACAAACTCTGTACAATTAAAATGGCATATGCACAAATAATGTGATAAAGAAATAATCGTATCCATTTTATGTACGTATACATTTACATTTCTTCTTTTGGTTTCATTTTAGTTTGTAAAATCTGTCTTACAACATGTTCAACAGGTCACTTGTCTTACCATGTCGTAAATTTGAAAGTCTACAAAAACACACCATTACCATATTTTACGATGGTAATGGAATTTCGCTAAGTAGATACATGCAATGGTGCAAAAAGAAATATAAAAGACAAAGGACATTAAGGAATCGGCTTCATATTTCTATACGGAAACATGACAGATGAAAGATGAAACAATCGAATATTTGACGGCATGGAAAAAATTTGCATGAGTCGTAACGGAAATGCTCAAATGTTCTATATTGGTTTGTTTATTTGACATACAAAAGCGCGTCATTTCCATCACTTTTGAATGCTTGAAAGTAATACAAACAACAAAATGTTGCATAAAATTTATTTTAAAGCAATTTATGAAATAATTGTTACACTTTTATGTACGTTTTAATTGATAGGGTAAGGATCAACATAATTCTTGTCTTACATGTATAATTTTTTTTTCTTTTAATTAAAATATCTTATAGATAGATAGATAAACTTTATTCATACAAAGGCAATATGCCCATCAGTACACAGTAATAATACAATCAGCAGTTACATATTAACAGCAATGGCATGATATAGCATGGTATACATAAAATAGTTCTATTAAAAAGTCAATACTTATTCATTATAACATATCTAGTCTATTATATATGTGATACATATAAAATGTATATGATAACATCAATGACTTGATATAAGCATCATATATATGAAATAGTGAGAGGACAAGGTTATCGTTGATACAATGCACTGTCTCTTTTATCAAAACTTTTGTAAACAAATATTGCTAAATTTTTAACAATCCAAATATTTTCAGATTCAAATAGTTCTCTAAATTTAATTACATTAGGTCTCTTCCAAAAATATTTTTTCATATGCATTTGTCTAATATCTTGGTACAGGGGACATTCAAATAAAAAATGAAACTCATCCTCTAGAGTATTACAAAGTCTACATTTTCTTTCGTCAAATGATATTTTTTGTGGCCTATGCCATCTACCCGCTTCTATCTATAAATAATGGGATGACACTCTCAGTCTTGTTAATGCTTTTATAAATTTAGTAATTTTAACAATGTCTAAATATGGCTGATATCTAAAACATGAAAAAAGTTTATATGTCCTTGCTCTTGTCGAATTTTCCAATTGAGCGTTCCATAGTTGTAAACAATTATCATACATTCTTTGCTTAAATACATCTATAAAAATATTTTTGTTTCCAACTCCTTGGAATAGCCACACATGATTAAAACCTAATGAGTCTAGTAAAAGTTTAATATTATAGGCCCATGAAATCTTATTAGGATACATTTCTAAGTCTCTTAACATCATATCGTATACATGTCTTATATATTTTGTGCATTCGCATTCTAATATTTTAAACCAGAATCTTACTATACATATTAGCCTATTAGAAAGTAAACTTGTTCGACCTAATTCTCCATAGACAAAATTATTCTGGGTTTGGGCACGTACTCCTAGAAGTTGTTTACAATATTGTAAATGTATTCTTTCTATAACATTTGTTTCTTTGAATCCCCATATTTCACATCCATAGTTTAAAATAGGAAAACTAACTTATCAAATAGTTCTAAGGAGTGCTTAACATCAATATTAGTGAATTTAACTAAATAAGACTTGAGTTTGTATATTGCCTTCAACGCCTGGCCTGCTAATGCCTCGTGCGTTGCGCTAAAAGAACCACCTGTGGTAAATGTAATACCTAAATAAGAAAATTTTTTAACAATGTCTACAGTGTGACCATTATATGTGAAGTTCATATTTCTTCTGTTTGTGCCGCCTTTTCTAAATACAATTACCTTTGTTTTTTCAACATTAACTGTTAGTTTCCATTTCATACAATAGTCAAATAACAGATCTAAACCTTTTTGTAAACTAGTTTCGGTTTCAGCAAAAAATCACAATATCATCAGCATACAGCAAAAGGAAAAGTTTGAACATATCTAAGTTTACACCATCAAATCCATGTAATATGAAATGCTCCTCAATGTCGTTTAAGTACATTGAGAATAAAAAAGGCGAAATACATTCTCCTTGACGAACGCCCAACATGCATGAAAAATCAGTGCTAACTGTATTTAAATGCTTAACTCTAGATTTAACATTATTATACATTGATCTTATGACATCTAGTATCTTTCCTCTAATGCCTAACTTAAGTAATTTATACCATATTATATCACGTACAACAAAATCAAATGCCTTGGTAAATAAAGAGTTTATCATTGCATAATTTGAATCCACACAAGATTGCATACACTGGTTTATATAGAAATGTCGATACTGCAATTGTTATAAAGATTTGAAATAAGACCACTTCTTGAGTTAAACTTCTAACTTTCTTAAAAATTGCACTATCAAATAATAATTGTCAACTCCATGAAAACAAAGAAACATGATAAAAAAAACAGCAAAATGTTGCTCTTTGGATTATTTTAAATGTGTGTTATTGTAATTATCTTTATTGTATCATCACAAGTCCCAGACGAAAAAAAAAAGATATGCATTTATCTTGTATATCTGATTATAATTACTGCCTTAAATCTCCTGCAATGTCAGGTAAAAACATCAACTTGATTTACTTTTGAGCAGTTATTACGAATAATAGCCGAGAAGATTCGATTGATCCATTAACTACTTTCCTTGAACTATCATTTTTCTGTCAGAATTGATATCTGTATTGTACAAATGTTTCATGATATTTCAACTTATAAATTTTAGTCATAATAAAATCTAGATAGGAGTCTACCAGAAAAGGTTATAAGTCGTCAATAATTATTTGTTTATTCTAATGTGACACTGGTTGTTAATAAATATTCCCCAAGTAACATTACCTGTCATCTTCACATTTAACAATAGATATATTAATAATTGTGGTGTCATGAACTGATTTTTATTGAGATTTTTTGAGCCAGGAGATACGTTATAAAATATTTTTCAATTTAAATTGTCTTCAGCTGTGAAGAAAAAAGAATAAATTTTTCTCTCAGGTGAACTTAGATTTTACCATTTTAATGCAAAATCTCTTATCTTAAAATCGATCAAATTAGATATAATTAAGCGATTTGGAATTGTTTTGAAATTTGTTTATCTTATTAATATGTGACAATGTAAAATGTTAGGAATTAAGTGTTATGATCTCAAAAAACATGTAACGGAGAGAAAACCCAGCAACAAACAGTGAAGCGATAACAAAATTAATCATAAAATAACAATAAAAAATTGAAGAATAGTTATACATAATAAAAAAAAGTTACAGAGTATGTTCAAATTATTGAATACATTCCTACTTAAACTCATATTCTTGTCTAATTCTTGGAAATATTTTGAAGTCCAAACGAGTGATATCCCCCAACAAATAAATAAAACAAGTAGAATGTCCCCATAATAAATAGATAGAATAAGTGCATACTTGCTGATTATAATCCCTAATGAATTCGTAGTCTGTTTATATAAAAAAACACTCACAAATAAACACTGCACCATAAGATACCCTTTGAAGAAATGCTGAAGTATTTATGCACTGTGTCATAGTTTGGAGACCTTTCTGTTGAAAATGTGTCAGGGTTAAATCGTATACATATACATGCACAGTGCGTTAACTGGAGTGCGGGTATTAGTTACCCGCACTCAAGAGCATGCCCATCGATTGGCTCATTTTTGCTGGGGTTTACATATTATGACGGCAGGGAAAGGGAAAGCGACAGAAATGTCATATTCAGGTGTTCGTTCATTGGTTCATTTTTGCCGGGGTTTCATATTGTGACAACAGGGAACGTGCTTTAAGTTTGACTATGATACAAAAGAGAAAGAACACCAAAACACTCGGCAATCTGATTAATACTCGGGGCTACGCCCCCTCGTTCAAATCAGATAGCCTCGTGTTTCGGTGCTCTTTCTATTACTAAAATGGTACTTATATATTCTTTCAAAATCTAGTCACAAGAAAAATTTGAATTTAGATAGATACTACTCGATTCTAAATTCAATTTATATATACGCTCTCTCTTTTAGTAAAAAGTAATCGTTTAGAAATAATGTTATGTTTCCTTATTAGCATCAGTCAGTTTAATTCTAACATTGAAAGAACTTAAGCATAAATTATACAGCAACAAAAATATAATTGACAGAAGGCCATTAAAAATGCCAAAGCGAGCCACTTCTTGCCTTTTTAAAAGTTAACCTTGTTTATATTACAAAAGAACCATGTGATCAATAGTGATTCTGTATTGTTCATTATTCTACGGTTAACATGTATTTCTATTTAAATGCTCTAATATATTTCTCCAGAACGGAAACGCCTAGAAGGCATTTTGTATGAATCTATCGAACCAAACTAGGTTCGCTTAGGCAAAATAGGCTTATTACAGAAGTGTCAAGTATAATTGTATGGCTGCACATTGTATGCAAAGTTCATAGCGGTAATTATATGAAATAAAAGCTTTAATTGACTACACTATTTGTATAATCTAAACGCGCTTATATCATTTTGCATATGTTTGCTTAAGTCTTATCCCATATCCGAATTAAATTATATAAACTAAAACAAAGCCCAATTTTCTTGAGTAACAGCTTGGTTCCTTAATTTCCTGATTAAAAACTTCAAAGTAATGAATGACGAACCTGCGACGAAATCAGACAAATGATGTTTTATCGGTCGACTCCAGCAGAAATTATTTTTTTCACGAAAATTCTTCGATTCGCTATCACTTTCCTTGCGTTTAAACTTTAAGCATTATTGTAAAAAAACTCGAAATTAATGCAATGACGAATCTTTCATTTTACGTTTTATAATATTTGCGATGAATACGTAGAATGTAGAAAACGGAATACTCATACAAAACATATTGCATTAAACCCCTTGTGTAAATACTGCTGTTTTGTTGTCTGATAAAATGTTACTATAAAAGCTTTTATTTCACGATTATTTTTCTTTATTTCATTACGAAATATGAGATTCAACATTAACAGTAAATTCGTCATAGGATATTTGATTAACGAGAGGCCTGTGAGAGCTTATTAATTCGATAATTCATTACACTGTTGTAAAAACTAAACGTTTACATTGAACATGAATGGAAATAAGCTAATGAATACAAAAATAATTAGATTTACGGATGTGTGTTACGGGAGATATTCGTTATATAGAACGACCTGTTTGTTGGGCTTATTTGTTTTACATTGAGTACATGATAAATGTTTTACAAACTGTATAATCATCACTTCTTGTAGAAATAACAATAATACATAATGTCCACTTGGGGTCTTACGTCTAGCACTTCACAAAGAACATGTATTGAATAATTTATAAACGACGACCGCAACAATCAGAGTAAAGACCATCTGAAATATTTTTAATATAAAGGCCAACACAAAACAATTTGTTAACAAAGCCCTAAGTCGGGTAATTACTGATGTTTAATGATAACAAAGGGTCAGCGATGTTCATCTATTTCCGTTTTTCCATTTGTTTTTTAGGTATTAGTTTTAATTAACTATTAAGGTTCTCCTTTTTGTTTTCAGTTCATCGATTTTAATTAACTATTTGAGTTTTCCTATTGTTTTTAATCAATTAATATGTTAAACTGTATTCCTTTTAAAGAGAGCAGTTGTAACACTTATTTCTGTCAAGACATAAGCGTATGTGACATTCTAAAGCCGTAAAAAGTTCATTTGTGAAGGTAATGTAAAGAGTACATCGAAGGAATGTTATTCATTTTATTTAGCTTTCAGGTGAATTAGAAAGATGTGTAATAAATAAAAATATTGCAAAAGCCTTGATTAACAATTATTATTAAACAACATAAATTAAATGAGAGCGAAATTAAATATTCGACCTTTATGTAACTAATAACATGTATCATTGTAGTTTTCTAGATATCAGAAATCTTTCACAAAAAGACAAAAAAATACTATTTTAGTACGCACTGCTTTTAGTTTAGCATAAAATGACTCTTGCGCTGGTGTTGTGAAATATTTCTACATTTTATCACAATGCAACACTTTATAACATGAAACGTTTAAATGGAGTGAGAGGTTAAATTGAATTTACAACAAGAGGTGTCCGTAAGACATCGTGCTCGACTAGAATACGTACTCGTCTTCAAATAGGGATGGTTGTCACTATCAAGTATGTAAAGTATAAAAGCAATATCTCAAAGGATATGGAAAATAAGTTTGTTGATAAGAAAGAAATCTCTGCTATTTAAAGTCGAAAAAGGAATTAATCTTGGCAAAATCTTTGACAGAGTTATGACCTCAAGTCTCTGTGTATGGAGATGAAACCTATGGTATATTTAAATCAGGATTATTGAGATAAATACACAATCGTTTCATCGTCTTTTAAATTAGGAGATTATTTTAAAATGGAGAAATATGTCAATCCCTAATGCTCGTATTATTAGATATACTAAAATGAAATTGGATTTTAAAAAGAAAATAGAAGGAAATGACGCCATAGGGATTAAAAACCCAGACACAATTCCATGTTACTTAAATAGAATAAGTTCAGAGAATGCAATAGCAAAATTTATATGGGAGTTGTGACATTAAGTTTATCTAAGCTGATTTGTAGCGTTGGTGACAAAGGTGTTGTTTCTTTTCAGTCCGTGAAAAGAATTTTAGTTCATATCAAACAACAATCACTTATATGTGAGTCTAATAAGTAAATATTTGTAGGACACTACACATAATAATTCCGTCTAACATGTGTAATCATACTATATTATAGTTAAAGCCAACCCACCTTTTCATTTTTATAACATCAAATGCTTTTAAATACGGTTGAAACACTGATTTCATAGGAGACGTAGTTTTAAACAAATTGCTAACGACGAACGACGGCGAACAACACACGGTAATTTTCAGTTTGTCTCCAGAGGCAGAAATCAGTATTTCAAAACATTCTCAAAGTCTAAATTTCACTTGTCAATTAAAACGGACAAGATAATGACAGACTTTAGTCTTCTTAACACATGCCGTAAATTTTCATTATAACATGTCGTTCGTTGCTCCCTAATTCGATCTTTTCCCATGTTTTTACAATACGTTTTAACTTTAGTAAGAACATTTGCATGGTAAACAGCAAACCTGTAATAAGAATAGACTCGAGTACATGTTTTATTAATAATAGTTTATTAAGCAATATTTTTCTTAATTGAAGGTAGAAATTTGACTTCTTTGGCTTAAATAGCGAAGAACTCTTTTACGAGTGTGTAAATCTAAAAAAAACGTCAATACGATGCTTAAATAATGTTTTAAATAAAAATGTTCAAAGGCATATACAATTTACCATAATTCATATAAAAAGTTTGACATAAATACATATTTGTTACGTATTACTTTCAGACTCTTCGGCGTTTTATATATCATACTTTTGCTATTGCTTTCTACATTAAAGGAAATTCCAAGGTTATAGAAATTTTAAAATACATTTTAACGATTTCATTGGATAAGGTTTAGTTATCTTATATAAGGTATTGCTTTCAATAAATATAAAAATCATATATTATTATCTAAAAGGTGAAATGAGCTGACTAAGCCATTATATGTACAAGAAGGTGAAATGTTTGTGTCACGTATTGTGTATTGTTCATCAAAATATCTTAGAATATATGGAATGTATAACAAGAAATTTTAGAAGCAATGTCTTTGCTATTTAAAAAAATAATTACGTTCTCTGTTCAAATATAACTAGAGAGACTCATGTTTATGGAATGTAACAGTAATTATGTTTATATAGGAAATGTAAATGATTAGACTAAGAAAGAAAACAATCGTTTTATATTTAAAATCATTCGTAAATAGGAATTTTTAATTGTAATTGTTTTGTTTTCATTGCAGAACTCTTACTCCATATCTTAAACTTTAAGGAAAATAACAATGACGAGTTTTGTCTATCAGAGAAGTCAGCTTTCCAATTTTACAAGATCTGTCATTGTCTTGACATCTTAATACATCTTAATACAATCACTGAAATGTTGAGACGGCAAACGGGATACTGATAATTATGATAAAATAAGAAGATTTGATTGTTAGTATTCCTGAGATTCGTAAAGTTGTAATAACAACGTGTTATCCTGTTGGTTTATTCTATTTTTGTGCATATGTTATAGGTTAAGACGACATACAAATAAATGATTAGGTCAATCGACTACATGAAGAAACTCGCTGAGGTGAAGCAGCCTAAAATGTTAAAATTGAATTCCTTACAAAGATAAGCTGGGGCACTTAAAACGGTATGATATGCAGAATAGAATAGATCCTCAGTGGAGTTATTTTAGTGATTACGTTATTCATCGGTATATATGTATATCAATATATTCACCATTTTCTAAAATAAATATATTCTTCATTATTTTGTTTTCTTATTTATTCAATTCAATGTAAAATTAAACATGTTTTACACCAAATATTTATAAGAAAAGAAAACTTTTCCTAGGATAAAAGAAAGGACAAAACGCAAAAGCTTTCTCAAAATAACAGACCTGTCATCTTCATTAAGACAATGATTGAGTTTTCGTGATACGATTTTTCTGCAAATCGATGCAAAGGGTGATGGTACATTTATTTTGTTTTTTGTCTTAAGCAGTTCCGAATGTTACATACTGAATAAAATACATTATGTTTCAAGAAGCACAGTTTGCTTTGTTATATAAATTGAGTCCAGTATTCGTTTCCAATAGTTAAGAAAATATTCATGTCGTAGTCAATTATCAATGTTTAACAATCTAAATATCCATTATGCCCAAGAAATGCTTTATTGTGATTTCTCAAAGGCTTTTTGATTGTTGATATCAAGTTATTGTTTCTAAACCTTTACTCATTGGCCAGTTACCTGAACCATCTTTTGCTCCTGTTGACTCTTGACAGTTCAGAGCAAGCAAAACAGATCAATCAATCAATGCACGCATAATTTAGAGACCTTCAATTCTTTTATCCGAATGCAAAATATGCTTACTGAAAGTTGTAGTTATATATAGACCTGAATTCTTTAACAATTTTGTAAAATTAAACACTAATATTTTACGGAATATTACCTTTGATTGATACATGATATATAAAATCGAAATCTGGAATATCAACGCACAATATTCTCTTAATAGTACATACCGCAAAAAAAAAATGACAACAAATCTTGGGAAAACAGTGAGAGAATCGCAAGAGCAAGAATTATGGTTGGACGGAACATGCATTTTCAGTAATTTATTATTCACTACATTTGAAATATTATATTCGTTTCAGGTAAACAATAAGAGAAAAATCAAAACATGAACAAATAGCAAACAGATCTGCAACCACCTATTTGAAATTTTGTCAGTAAAATAACGAACCATAAGAACAGACGAATTTGGGAGAAATCTTCTAAATACGTTAACGAATTTAATCCAGGACTCACAGCATAACCCGTTCCAATGAATATATAATTAAATAAGGATTTATTCTGTCCTGGTAGATTCAAATATTTCACATGTTCAAGTTTGCCTCATACTTCTGTCTATATCGAACAATGCTGAGCTTATTATATATTAAGTAATAAAACAACGTGAGCACAGATTTACATTAAATGATTTTTTTCATAGTTTGGAGACCTTTCTATTGAAAATATGTCAGAGTTAACTCGTTTACCCATACATGCACAGTGCGTTAACTGGAGTTCGGGTTGCAGTGTTACCCCACTCCAATTACAGCACTGTCTGTAGGGATTAAACAAGAGCATGCTCATTTTCATGGGTTTACTTATTGTGAAGACAGGGAAAGGGACAGCAATAAAAAGTCATATTCAGAAGCTCGTACATGTACATTGGTTTCTCTTTTCTGTGGTGTCATATTGTGACGGCAGGGAAAGTATTTTTTTTTGTTTTTGCCTATGATGCAAAAGAGAAAGAATATCAAAACACACGGCAATCTGATTAACACTCGTGGGTATCGTCCCTTCGTACAAGACATATGCCTAGTGTTTCGATGCATTTTCTATCACGTGTACTGTAATGGATATACATTTTTTGGATTGTAAGATTCACACTTATTTTTTGAATACAAGTATTCATCACATACATTAATGGTAATGATTGCACTGAACGCGGCGTGTATCCCACATAGCAATATAGTATTTTGAAAGTTGAAAATCTTTTCATAGATATCCATGTTTGTAATGAATTTGAACTTATTTCGCCATCTTATTTATCCATCAAATCAATGAATGAATCAAGACATCATTACGATTTAATTGATATTTGATCTGATTAAAAACAGTCTAATTACTTTAATTTACTTTTAAGAATAAGAAAACATAATACTAATCATGACATTTCTATATTTATTTTGGTACAGTGCGATATCTTAAACAACCGGTACAATTACGCGCGACAGTGTTCAATTGTAATATTTACATTTTTTGTAACATTTACCTTTACAGTTATTCTTATTTAGTCTACGTGTATATTTATAGTCCAAACTTACGTACAGATATGTGCCGTTCTTCATGTGCAAGTCAATTTTTATATGTCCTATCATTATTTATTCAAACGTATATCGAAACGTATTTTATGTCCATTTCCTATTCAAATATTGGTGTAAATATCTTTATATCATACGTTAATACAGACTGTATTTCTTTAACAATGGTTAACAATATCCCTCTATATTTCTGCAATGTCCAGACAAATTCATCGCTAGCAATAAAAAACAAAGCAAATAATAAAATTGCAGCCAAGGTTTGATAAATGTTTTCATATAATAATAACAGCAATATTTAACAAGTCCAGAAGTCCAGACATCTTATTGCTGTTGTCCGATTGTAAAACATGCATAACGCAAATTTATGGCATGATACTGTGTTGCACCAAAAAGCAATTTTCCTGGATAAATGTTGTATATTTTATTTGTAAAAATGGTAATGGTGACCCTTAATTGCAGCCGTAAGCCAATGAGAACATTCATTTTTCTACCATATTGAGCTTTTCCATGTTTTTTTAAACGTTTTGCAACAACGCCTCTTAATTGAAATATTAAGGTATTTGATGCTTAATGCAGTACCACCTTTCTGAAGGTATACATTGTTAGCGAGAATACGTGGGGCGTGTTTGGGTCCACATTTTCCCTTTTTGTTTTCCTTTTTTATTCTTTACTTTTGTTGTCAAATTATTACTTTTATTTTTTCTGATATACTTTTTATCTATTTGTTAATGATGTGTTATATTACGGATATCAGTTTACAGAAAATTGTAAGAAATAATATTTCAAATTTTTGATTTAAGTGAGAGAAATATGGGAACAAAAATCAACAAGCAAAGGCAGTAAATGTTTAATTATGCAAAAAGACAAATTAACAGATATCTTAATTATATATATTACATATTATCCATAAACCCAGTACATACAAATAAACTGCAAATATGTAATAATGTACTCGAATGCCCTATCTGTTTAATAGGGAAATAGTCAGAAGTGTGTAAGAATTTAAATTTTTTCTAACAGTTTCCGATGTAATTTCATTTTGTTTATTGTTTTGTTGTTTTTACAATAAGTTACACTATGCTGAGAAAAGAAAATTATTTAGACCCAAGAATAAATTGCACAATATATGCACAACATAAAAATACTAAAAGTAGTTCAATATTTTTCTATCAATTATCTTTTTTATTATCATGTTAGAATGCAAGTATATATTATCATTTTGCATTATAGTATAAAAATACAAGGTATATCGTTCATATACTTCAGGTTTATCGGCCATCGTTACATTTTATATTTCTACGTACTTGAACTCGAACTGTTCATATTCAACAACAACGCACTCAAAACTGGTAGCTATTTCCTAAATCATACAACATGAATAAAATTGCAAAGTGTGTTCCAATATTCATACAAATATCTCAACTTTGTTTTAAAATTCATCAAATCTAAAGTTACTTTCGTCCAAAACAAATGAATTGAATTTCGAACGGATGAACATTTTTATCAGGAATTCGCGGAACATAGAGTTGCACTTATTGCCTAAGACTGAAACACAAGAACAAAACAGAATTACACTGAATTATTAACTAGTTGAATTATCATGCATATGTTTGTTATGAGTTTGTTAAGGTTAATCCGTTAGTTTGTTATCGTGTTATTTTGCATAATCATATAAAAATACAAAAATTTAACCTTTTTGAATTTATCTGCAATTCATCCTTTTAATTTTGCTCGCCCATATATAAATCATTCCGGCGGCTGGGGGTACTCGAACCTAAACACACATATAATCTCTTAATTTGATACACATCAATTTTTTGTTTTGTAAGCTGAAACCAAAAAAGCCTATTTTAGTCTTTGTTAAACGTGAAAATAGTTCTAAATTGGAAGTAATAGTTGTGCCTGACAGGTTTGTCAATATATTTTCCTATATTTGCACAGTCTGATTTATTTAACGCTGACCGTTCTGTCCTATATCATCAACAACAGCGAATTAGTGGGACTCTCCAGAGCAAATATGTAAATTGAATTTTATATCTGTGACAGTCTAGCCTTACCATGACTGATTTCATTATTCTAAGGGAAATGTACTATCCTTGCCAAGGAAAATACATGGAGAAGAAATTCCTGAATATGTTTTTATATAAAAGAAATCAAAGAGTGTTTGCCGTATCACACGTGTTTATTTATTATATTATTAAGTAGATTACAAATCAGCTAAGTTGTTTATTATATCTCAGGTGACCTTGCCTGTTTCAATTATTATTTATATAATTATCCGTACATTTAACGATCATATTGGTCTAAATATACATTAACCTGATATGAATCTAAAATTCGACATTTCGGAATTCAAAATTCTGCACCATGTTAGTATCATTTCATAAAAAGCAAAGTATGGTTCAAACATAATGGGTGTACCCTAAACAATAGAACAATAGCAAAACTAAGTAAATGGATTGCTTTTTAAACCGATTTCACGGAACGGAAATTTAACGTCTCTGATTGCATGTATTGGCGACTTTTTACGGCCTCTACACGGCACATAAAAGAAGTATGACACTACGCCTGAACAGTTTGTTTTGTTGAAACAATATGCGTGTACGGGTGTGTAAGATACCTTTTCCTTTTAATGATTTTGTTTAAAAAAAAATTTGCCATATGCACTGGTCATGATGTTTTAAAGAGTAAAAAAATCCTAAAATGTAAGGAATTGGTAGTATCAGAAAGCAAATGAAATTCAGAGATAACTGCGGCAAAATGTTTAGTTTTTTTTCTCCTTTTTTTTCTTAAGTGTTTTTTTTTCCGAAATAAAAGTTAGGTTATTGAATCGAAAATCTTTCAAGAGGTGTTTATTGTATATTATACAATTACTTTATTGTTTGTGTAACATAAAGTTTGCAAGAAGCCATAGAAACAAGCACGATGCACCCGGGATCTTATAAAATAACGTGTTATAGTACATTATTAAACGAAAAGATGTTTCCATTATTCTGTTATGAACATTCATAGCTATATTGTTTGAAAATTGTTATAACATGAAGAGACTTCGTCATTTTATCCACCGTTATTTCATATTTCCATTTTGAAAGTAAAGGATTTAGTGAATATTTCTGAAAAAATCATCAACAACATATCTTTTAAAAACTCTTCTTATAGGCGATAGAACTATCTAGTTCCAACAATCTCGACTTTTCACCCGCCGAAATGCACTTTAAGACGTTTAGTTTATCTCTTCAAACCGATGTATATACGATCATGAATGAAAAATGTAATCATGATTTCTGCAATCAATCGTCTGGAGGTACTACTTCAACATAATCGTGAATTAAATCCCCCTTATTTTTGTTGTAATCGATTTTATTTTGGATATGTGATAAAAAAAGAATATTAAATGAAGGTTTAATACTAAATTTATTTAACTCGTTGAATAAAAGAACATTATGCTCGCCATAGACTCGCATACAATGACACTATTCAGCGCGTTCAATAAATGTAAGATCACATAATATTGTTTTTATTCAACGAGTTTAATATAGTATTAAATCTACCCTTATTTAATATCCTGTATATATTATGTCGCATATTTACAACTTGTTTGCTTAGTACATGTTTCATTTATATGATTGTTATCAATGATCAAAATCATATCTTATATTTATCAGTTTGTAGTATATACTGATACAAACACATAACTATATTCAATTCTACCAAGAAAAATATTTATTAACCATTTGATAAAACCCAGTGTTATAAGGTTTATAAAAATACTGCAATTTTGTTAGTGTATTGGAATCGGCATATGAGTGATGCCTCCCCTTTGAACCTTTAAAACATTTGTAAGGTGGTGTATTGTTTTGTTTTACGATGCAAGGAAATCCCCTAGAAGCATTCATATATATAGCGTTGTCTAAAATTTCTCTTGGTACTTCCAAGAAATCTTGAACAGCATTCAATTCCTGCACAGGATTTGTTATCAACTTTTCACCGTCAACAATATGTATATTGTCCATCGGAAAATATTCTAACCATCGTTTTAAATGATTTACATAAAGACCTATGTTTACAGCTGACCATTTCATGTTTACAGTTCCGTTACGGCGTATTGCCATGCTTTGAAATGTTACCGTGGTATTGTATTCTCCTTTACTAACAGCTTGTGTAAAATCAGAAATAGCACGAGTAACTGGATTTCGCACAACTAGTATCAGTTTTATAGATTTTGACATATTGTTAATCCTTTCTGGCACTTCCTTCGTTATGAAATATCTTGGAGTTTTCTCAATCGTTAGTTGTCCATCATGAGTCTTTGGCATCTTTTGCCTAAATATAGAAAAAATATGACTTAATTCAAGACAATAATTCAAGTAAAAAGTATTAAAATTATTCCTCTCTCAAAACTATTGTCGAAGCTATTGAAACCGTGTACATGAACCAATGTTTAACTATCTCGTCTATGCTTAGATCAGCAAACACTCATTTTAAGCCGATGTTGACATTTTTATAGTATTAAGTGACAATAACGTTTTATAAAATTTTGATATTTTTGTAGTATTAAATATAAGAAGAAATTAAGACAATATATCTTCTCTAAGCGAAAAATAAGTTCATAAAACGGTTGCTTTTTTTTCTTAAAAATTACCTTTTTTCAAACGCACATGGATTTATAAGTATATTTATATAAGTGAAGAGAAAGCTAATTAAGTCAAATAAAGAAGTTATAAAGATATGCTGTATCTGATACATACTGTTTATTATTTGATATTGTGTTAAGTATATATAATAACAACAGTTATTTATAAAAATACTACAAATATCATTTATCACCTGTACCAATCAAGCCCCAAATGATAATATCTGTCAAAGAAATGAGGTTCTGGTCCTGCAGCTTTAATATTAGGATTTAATCTGAGATACTCGAGTAATGCGCGCGTTCCACATTTTTTAAATTCAATTATAATTGCGTCCGGTAACTTCCGAGTAAAATCCTTAGAATGCGTTCCAAAAATAGAGGTTTTTTATATTGACTTGAAAGCTGTTCTTCTATTTCTTTCAAATTGTCCATAAGGCGAATATTAAGTCCTTTTATTGAAAACTCCTTTTCCATTTTGTTGATTAAAGAAACGTTTGTATCCATATTGTTTTGCAATAGGATTAGAAATATACATACAAGCAGGAAAAGTGGAAAAGTGTTTCGAATGGTCAAAACTCTGTGACATTCAGTTTTTACTTTCATATCTCAATCTTCCATAAAAAGCATTTATTTATTCCGCTATCATAAAAATCATATACTTCGTGACATGCTTGTATTCCACTTTAAATCGTTAAATTATTGTGGACTGTATTTCTTCTGCCTTTTTATTAAGATCGTAATTCCTCTAAGATACCTGAGATTCTCATTCTTACAGTGATTGTTTTGTTCCACACGAGTTTTCATGTTGCTCTGTGAAGTGCTACAAAACATTTATTGGAGATCGCTTTATATTGTCAACGCGCTCGTTTAGGAAGTAATAGCGACTCTCAATGATTTCCAATAAATGACAACGATCTAGCTCAATGAATAAATTCAACATCCAATCAAAACTTGTAGAACAACAGTACTATTCATTGCCTTAGTACATACAATTATAAACATCTAATGAACAATTAAACTATTTTTACACAGTCATGTACAAAAATACAGCAAAGTTTTTATTGTGAAATGAATAAATGTAATATTGCACAAGTGCTTTTGTACATATCTATAAAATGCCATTATACTTCCATGTAACATAAATATTTCACGTTTTAGACAGTTGCTATCTGATAAACACAAACATATATATGATTAAATGGGGATTCTGGGTTTTGTTCACCGTTGCATTGTTGACTTGTAAATATGCAGATACAGTAAGGAGATTTATAAAAAGTCAAATGTATTTTTATCGTCATCATAAAAAAGTATAATAATGATTTCTGAGTGAGCAATAAGCACTGTTCGTAGATTAATATAAAAAAACAGAATGTCTGTATTTGACTTCGCAACTTTAATGTTGTAATAAACTTGGGTGGGTGAGTATATGTTTACTAGCAATTTTTATTTTTCCTGAGTAAGCAAAAACCACGTTCCGTCCCTTTATATGGTATAAAATGACTGAATTTTATGTTTTTGTTTACTTTGCAATACACTTTTATCATTTGTCGCAATCTTAATGTAAAGAAAATTCAATGTTGGTGAAGAAAGAAGAGGTGATCTAATATTTTACGACATGGAAATTGTGTTAGACTTTGGCTAAAAGCATGTGACACAAGATCTGTGTTTCCCCGAACAGATATGACAAAATTTGCTAAATGCATTAGGAGATTAAAGGTTGAATGCGTTATGGTAATATATTCCATAACGAAAAAGACGTATAAAAACTTCTTCGCTGTCTACGCGTATGACACATTAAATATTAGTTTTAGGGAGAAATTACTGTCTCACAATCTAAATCAAATTTTATGTAGAGATATAGAAGATCATATTTATATAATTTTAAGGTAGTGTTCCTATTTTACGCTAGAAAATGAAGTATAACTTCAGTTATATCTTGTATTTCTTCAAGGACTTAGCAAATTAAATGAACTTTTTAAGGCTTAATTTCTGCCAATATAATTGCGGATGTGTAAGATGTATTTGTATATCTAAAGGAAATTGTATTTGATACAAAAACTAAAGTTTGTATAGCCGTTGTATTTTTCAAATGATTTCTTAGAAGGATTTGTTTCTCCAATGCATTCCTACAGACGGAAGTACAAGGAATGCGCTTTGTATAGAATTTATTTATGCAAATATAATTGTTGCACGAATGCACAAATGTATTTTCTTTATGTTTTGTTACACAGGATAGAAACTCAGAATTCAAATATTACGAAATGCAGACAAGCAATCAAGAAAACAGAACACAATGATTTATCTATCATTTTCAAAAAGATATATATGCTTATAAGCGTGGTATTCCAGTCGTTTTACACCAAACTTAGTGGAACATACGCCCGACATTCTGTTGAGAATAATATATTGCTAGAGACATGATCAGGTTTATAGACCCTTTCATTTAAGACTGTATTCAAGTTGTCGCCCTTGGATGACGTCATTGGGGGATACGGTGGACAATGCCGATACGATTAAGTACAATAATAGAGGGATATAAAGAGCTTAATCCTTTCTCTTGTAAGATTGGCAGATTGAAATTGCCAAACTTATATGTAATTGAATAAGATATTACATAAAAAGGATGTTGAAATGAATAAAAATGTTTACTATAATAAGGTTAACGATTTGTTTTAATAGTAGACCATATTGCTGGGTAACTAACTGATCGTGATTACCATTTTCCTTAGATTCTTAATAATGAACACTTTACCAGGCAGTTAAATCGTACTTACTTGCTAATCCCAGAGATATAGATAATGTATCATATGTCTCTGCCAATATAAAATACCCAAAAGATATTTTGAGTTTCAAAAATGTAAGGATTCTGCCGTTTCGAAAAAACGGCTGCGTAATAATTAATTGCAATTTAAGATATTGATTTATTAAAAATCATTTTGATTTAAGCATAACTAAGACAAAGAAAAACAACAATATAAATGCATGTGTATGTTATTTCAAAAAAAATGTAAAAGCATAAAAAGTAAAAATTCTTTTGAATGTACATGACTGTATACTATGTTGTGTCGGCAACAAATGCACTCTCAAAAAATCGTACATCACACACATATATATTTAAGCTGGTAAAGTAATATTTTCAACTTGATACTTTTTAATTCATACTCTGCTTATCAAATATTGTTTAAAAAAAGTCACAAAAAAACAAGTTGTGAACACGTTCACAGAAATTGGTTATTAACTGAATCATAATTTTACGTATTTTTGACTGTGCCACTTGGTAGGACTCTTGATTGAGTATCAAATCAGTAAGGCATGACCAATAAAGTCCCTAGGATAATCCATAACAAAATTCGGACTATAATTATTTTGACAACAAACAAAAGTGACGTAATCTGATGTAATGTTATAACTCTAAAAAATGCACCCTGGTGTTTTATGATATCACAGCTAAGTGCCGCTTGTATATAGAACATGGGTACCTTGATAATTAATATGTTACAGCCCAGTGGCGCTTAAATCTATTTATCTATGAAATAAGTTACTGGGAAAAGGTCTTTATTTTTATAATCATAAGAATAGATTTTTGATATCAAAATTATCTCATTATCGTCTGGTGCGAATCTAAAATTATAAAAATCATTGCCACATGGTTTGCGTTCTTTCCGGAATATCAATAAAATTATATCCTTCACTGGTTCTTTGAAATATTTTTTTGTGCGGCATAATGAAACAGAACCAGTAAGTATTGACATAATGCATTCTGTTATTGTTCTATTAAAGCTTGAAAAACAATCATTAAAAGACATTTGCAATCTTATTTTCATGTTTGTCACAAATATGCCGGAATTTTCTAAATGACAGAAAATAACACAGAAAACTATAAAATGACCATATAAATTTATAATAGGCAATTTCAGTGTGTATGAGTGTTTTTAAAATATTCAAATTTGATTTAGTTACTAGCTTTTTATCCTGGCATTAGAGAAAATCTAGATGTAATAAACATATTCACTGAAATTTCGCTGTTTCACTCCGTAGCGAAAATAGCGAAAATAAATCTCAATCTTTGTTTTTGTATTTTTTTTCTATTGTCTTGATATTGAATTTATGTATACATGCGTAAATTTTTACATGTTATAATCATAACTGAACGATTAGAATTTACGCAATTAACTTTTCAATAAGCTTACATTCTATGCGGCCTGCATAGTTTTATCCCCCATTTACGTCACATCCGGTAAGGGAAGTAACTCTTCCCTGACTGTTATCGCTTAAATGAAAGGGTATATTGTTCAGTTTAAAATGATTTTGACAAATCGTAATAATCCATCTCTCTCACAGCATGTTTGTCAAATCAATGACAAATTTTAAGCAAATGCTCAAAGAAGTAATTTCAAAAAAAAATTGTAGCATTAACTATGAACGTAATTTACAATATTTATTTGTTAGTTGCATCATCTGACCGGAAATAAGCAAAATGCAACTCGTAAAAGTTATTGCAATGGATTAAAGCAAAAGAATTTTTGTTAAAACAATCCATCACATTCGAGCTCGGAAAGTATTTTGCTGTAAACTTAAGTTTAACCGTTTTTTTGGTGATTTGGTGGAATTGTGTGAATGCAAACTTCTTGCATTTCAGATTCGTTCCTGTTAATTTTGCACATTATGTTAATTACAGCTGACACAGGGGTGTCAGATTAGTCGCGAGGTTTAAAATGACGTCATTTGGACGCATGTAAGATTGAAACTGTCCATTTGGCGGGAATGAGACTTGCTCAAGCATTTTATCTGAACAATGAGATTGGTCTCGTCTTTGTTTTTTTTGTTTTTTTTTTTTGTTATTGCTATTGAAATAGATATAAGGAAAGGGAAAGCACAAAAAATGTAATCTGAGCTATCTAGTATCCATTTCAACATACTTGCCAGGTTCCAGTTAATATTCATGTCCTAAGTTTAGTTGTAGCCTTAACATAAAAACATATGTATATACATAACATTATACTGGATGTCGCCTGATTGAGGTCAAGGACGAATCCTAAAAAAAGCGTCTAGTTAAAACATGTTTCATTGCAAATGCGACTTTTGATATTTGATATCTACCCAATGTCTCTGAGAAGGTACTTGTGACATTTTCTATCAAAACGTTTTCTTTCTCTTTTTTATCCCGAAAGGTTAAACGTAATATGTTAAGAAGAAGAGGAACAAAATAATGTATGCACAGGACAACTTAACACTCCTTTTTAATTTGTTCTCACATACATTACCATAGCACCAGATACTGACGTAATTACATGCAAATACGTGCCTTGATGGGATTGTTTATGTTTCAAACCTCTAAATCGCATTTTCGTGTGATTAAAAGACCCCATTTAGTACCCATACGGACTGAGAGCCAACAATTGGAGGTTCGGTCCTTTTCGTAAATCTTTGTATTTCCACATTGCTAGATGGCATTTTGGTATATTCCACTTAAGCATAGAACTTTTTAACTAGTTATAAAGGCATGCGTATCTGTAATGATAAATACAAAGTCATTATAAAAAACTAAAACAAAAAGGAGAAGACTCGATAAAAAGATAAAGGTGCATTTTTTCCATGAATTAAAGAGCAGCTTCCACCTTTACGGGAACAGAATATGTTACGCTGCTAGAAAATTTTAAAATGATTTAAAGTCAATTAATATTTCAATTATTTTATAGAATAACACATTCAATTGATTTATTTTGTCATACAATTTCAACTACTTAACGTGTACTTTAATATCTGATATTTTATGCTCGTAGATGGCGGGAAAGATAACGGGTTTGTAATCGTATAACATTGAACCATTTTCTGCTAATGCTTTTTACAACTTTTGTCATATTTGTTCAGGAAAATACAGATCTTGTGTCACATACGTTTTAGCAAGTTTTAAAATCATTGCCATGCCGTCAAGTCTTCGATTTCCCTGCCTAACGCTTATATCGAGCTGAAGACATATTACAGAAAATTATCAAATACTATAATATAATACTAATTACAAGTACCTTACATGCATTACCAAGTAAGTGAAGAAAGAAATGTTATGTGCACCACTTCAGTAAACATTTTACGCTTGAATTAACCACGGAGTTAAATAATACAAATTCAAATAAATTAAAGTCTGCCAGGTATTTCAGTAATCAACGAATAAATCTATTAGTAATGCATCTTTATTCGCGTAAATATGTGCGTCTCTTATTCAGCATATTTATATAAATAACATTTACTTCAAAGACATTTGTAAGATTTTTTGTAAAACTTAATATATATAAAGTTCATGCATACAATATAGTTGTTAAACTTTCGTTACAGTGATGTTTTGTTGTATGTACCAACGTCTTAAAATTCATGAGATTTTTGTGTGATAGCAATTTGAATCCTAATTATAAAGTTTAAAGGATTTCGTAAAATGCTAGATTTTCCTGAGCCTGAGTCAACTGTGGAAAACCCCTAAGTTTTAGTAAGGAGGTTATTCTTGACAGCAATATAAAGTCCAAAGCTTTAAGATCTAACCAATAGAAAATGATTGCTAGAGGCCCGCATGGAAAGGTCACTTTTTGATCGGTGAATTATTCTCTCTATATAAAATGTCTTCTAGAATATTCGTGAAATGTACCATTTTCTAGAGCCAACTGAGGATCTGCGATTTGTTCTTTATCTTTATTAAGTCTCAAAACATTCGTAAAATGCACCATGTTGTTGAGCCAATAGTGAAAAACATATTTGGATTTTCAATTAGTTTACTTATTTTTATCATAAAGTGAATAGAACAAACATAAAAATATGATTTTTATATCCAAAAGAAGGCTTAAAGATGAAGATATATCCTTTATCTCTTGTTCAATGTCCTACTTTAGCGAAAAGTAGACCAAATATGTCAATTTTAAGATAAAAAACTTATAGCTAGGTTCATTTCATCACGATGCGGATGACAATGCTTAACACATGCTATGTTTGTAACAGACCTAGGCTTGTATTAACATATAATACATGTATAAACTTAGGATAGAATCAACATTAGATATAATCAAACTGTTATTCAGATTAAGACGGTAATACTGATTACCTGATTTTTTAAGATTTTATAAATCGATCACTCGATAAATCGATATCTTTATTTAAATTAAAAATCCCGATGCTCTACTTTCAAAGCTTTTAATTTTACTCTCATATCTATATTAAATGTAAACAATGCGCATGAAAATTCTAACAGTGTTAACATTTAGGAACTAAATTATTTACAATAGAAGAAAAATCAAACTTTATCAGTGTCAATATTTTCCCCATAATTAAAGCCCTTACACATCATTAGAGTATGGTTTTAAGACAAATTGTGTAACATATGTTAACAATAGTTCTCTTATTTACAAGTATATCTCACTAAGGATGGACAAGCTTTTTATGGATTCTTGACCTAGAAACGAAACCATTAGATAAGCCATTAAAATGGAGAAAAAAATAAGTGAATTTTATAGTCCCAGTATACAAATAAAAAACCTTTCAAGTTTCTGTTTTCTTTGATGCAGTTTTATTAAAATCCGGATTACATTTAAACATTTGTTATGTTCTCCTCGTTTATTACTACGCATTATAATAAATAATATGTCATTTCAATATCAAACCAATAAAATAAAAGCAAAAGGAAAGGTTTCTAAATATTTTGTGGGAATAACTGCAGACAGCCGTGTCCAATAAGTGTTGTCATGGAGTCTGCATAAAAACAATACTTCTTTTAGAATTTAAAAACTTAGGTTTGACCTCGGTTTCGTAAATTATCCGTCTTTTTCAAATACATTTTGAAGACGAATGTTGTTTAATATTACATATGCATATACGTTATCTCCAGCCGATATTGTTTAAAACATCAGACTTAATTACGCCAATATTTGCTTAACATTAAACAAACTTCAACCGTGTATAATTTAGTACCGCTAGGCGGGTCAATCACAAGCAGTTAATTCAGTACTACCAAACTTTGCACAAAGTAAATTTCATGAAAGATAAAAATAATGAACACTAACATTTGTGTAAAAGGCCAATATAACAAGTTCTGGTTGGTTTATATGCAATTTAAATCTTTTCCTCACGTTTGGCGGGCATTGAAAAAAAAATCATCTCGGTCAGACAATTTCAAGTGAACAGAATGATTTCACATTGTTCTCATATTATTACGGAAGTTTTTAATATTTATATTAAGGTAAATCCCAAAGTTGTCATTGTCCTGTCCCTGTATCCCTACTGGTTTTATTAAGTCATGAAATTATTTGGTTAAATGCATTTTACTCAAAATAATTCTTAATGGATTTACCAATTTTAACCAGCTGTTACTCGATGTTTGTTTTTGTTTCTTAGACTACTAAGATGATGTACTCATCCATAACGAAATCGACGGCGACATTATTCTGAGATATGCAATGATAGAAAACGTATTATATTCAAGTACATAAAATTCAATGATGATTACAGTCAGAATATATACTACTAAGCTTTGTTTGGTTTAGTTTGAGCGTCGATAGATATAACCGATGCAATTTTTTATTATCATTATACAAAGTCGTTAGAATAATGTTTTGATAACGTCAACTTCTATATTTTCCCTTTGAAAAGTTTCTTCTAAAAATATTAACTGAGGAGATTTTCTTGATGTATCACCTGTCCCTTGGACCACAAGAAAAACATTTCTGAAAGCACGATCATTTTATATATCGATTATTAAATGTAAAGATGACAGGTTTGTGGCTTTGGGAATATGTCTATATCCATCTAACTGGTTACGACAGAATGAATGAGTTTCATATACAACTTCTTATAGTACTTCAGATTTTGAACGGGTATGTTATTTTGTTGTGAGTAATGCTTCAAAGGGATCAGCCTTTTCCCAGATGTTTATACTTCACAACAGCAGGTGCCAAGTGTACGGAATGCCGTTAGGGCCATCGCCTATGAATGTGTTGATCTAAAACGCGATAGTCGATAGTACGATGGTGAAAACGCGAAATCACGAAACTACGATGGTGAAAACGCGAAAGCACGATGATGGAAACGCGATAGTACGATGATGAAATCGCGACAGTACGATACTACGATGATGAAAGCGCGATAAACTATCGTGTTTTCGACATCGTACTGTCGCGTTTTCACCATCGTAGTTTCGTGATTTCGCGTTTTCATCATCGTACTGTCGAGTATCGCGTTTCAGATCAAACCATTCATAGGCGATGGCCCTAACGGCATTCCGGAATGCCGTTAGGGCCATCGCCTATGAATGTGTTAATCTGAAACGCGATAGTCGATAGTACCATGGTGAAAACACGAAATCCCGAAACTACGATGGTGAAAACGCGATAGTACGATGATGAAAACGCGATAGTACGATGATGAAATCACGACAGTACGATGGTGAAAACGCGATAGTACGATGATGAAAGCACGACAGTACGATGATGAAAACGCGATAGTACGATGGTGAAAACGCGATAGTACGATGGTGAAAACGCGATAGTACGATGATGAAAACACGACAGTACAATGATGAAAACACGAAATCACGAAATTACGATGGTGAAAACACGATAGTTTATCGCGCTTTCATCATCGTAGTATCGTACTGTCGCGTTTTCATCATCGTACTTTCGCGTTTTCATCATCGTGCTTTCGCATTTTCACCATCGTAGTTTCGTGATTTCGCGTTTTCACCATCGTACTATCGACTATCGCGTTTCAGATCAACACATTCATAGGCAATGGCCCTAACGGCATTCCGTACAAGTGCCGCGTGGCAGCCGTAAAAAGTTTCCACGTACTTCACTTCAGTGTCGTTCTATTTTTGGTTCTTTGGGGATATTAACTGCAATATATTTAAGTGTAGGAAATTGAGTACCGCTCTTGGAAATTGAGTACAGCTCAAGCCGGTGCACAGGGGTGTGAAAAATGTAATTCTTTTCATTGTCACTCATGTAAGTACTCAATCGAACAGAGTCTGCAATTTTCATGTAATTTTGTTGTTTTAATATGCTTCCGAGGGATATCTCTTATTTCAGATTTTGATAAGAAGAAATATTAAACTATTGAAGTGTTACACAAGTTTTGTATTTGCAGTTTTTAAACTCGTTTCGATTGTTATACAATTTATCTACATAAAATGAAGGGAACTTATGCATAATTAAATTGCAATTTATACTTAAGTGACCATATTTGTGAGTGTAGCTTAATGTCCTCAGTCTGTCGATATATACCATTATAATGTTACTGCTTACTTTCACAGTTAAATACTTCAACTAATCAAACTTAGTTACAGAAAGAGTTTCAATTATGAAGTCAAATCGTTGATTAAAGGCAGAAGATAAAAAAGGATAATAACCTATCAATTTAGTGGGCAGGAGTTGACGCTATAAATGATGAGCTACAGTGTTCAGTGTAAACAGTAAAGCATTTGTTTTGTCTCCTCCATCTTTGATGTTCGAAGTTAGCAAATTATTTGTTTGTTGATATAAGCTGCAATTTGTATAATGTGGTCACCACTTAAAAAACAACAAACTTACATGAAAGACAAAATAATAATAAAGTATGTTCAAATTTTTCAGATAAGGATTTTAATTCGAAATTGCATTGTATATACATGTATAACTATTTATTTCACAAAGTTTATCAATCTCCACCGTTTCGAGGGGTTAACCCCTCTTTACCAAGGAGATCGAGTTTGCTGTTTGAAAAGGTTTTCAGTAAAAGCTTTAAAAGTTTCCTTCTTCATTTTGTCTTATTTCTGTTGTCGCTTTTTTTCTTTGGCTTAATATTCGTGATGACGCATTTTAGACATCGAAAATATCATCTTCGTTTAGTATAAGAGATACCTTGAAATTACAGTTGCGCGATTTATAAAACAATAATCTTAAACAATAATGAAAAACGTGACTTTCATGAGATACAATAAACTTTTTAAGATTTTAATTTAAGTTCAAATATAAGCTAACAAGTTACAATTCTTATAAAAAACGGATAATATCATTCTAAACTAGACTAATAAAAGAGCAATGGGTATCATATAAATATATTCTTTGTCAAAGATTTTAAATTATGCTAGATATAGAATAACGTATGGTGAAATTTTAATTTTTACATGTTTTGTCCTATTTCAAAGATATATATTAATATCATAAGTTATATATTAAATGTGTGTCTCAAGCTGTCTGGTTTTAAAGATAATCTGAATGAAAACAATATTGTGAAAAGCTATACCTATAACCGATTTAATTAAAAAAACATATTTAAAAAATTACAAAATATTTATGCTATGCTCGTTTTTGAGTAAAGTATTTTATATCACGGAAATTAAATGTAATTCATGAAAGTCTTACTCAATGTGTCTAATTTTAATAAAAGAATGTACAAACTATGTATGGCAGATGCATTTTATATTACGAATCAAGTGAATTGGTCGTTTTAAATGACACCATATATTCATAGTGTGGACCTACAGAGTCTAGAGTTTAATACATAACATATCTACTTTGTGAGAAGTCAAAATATGTTTACCATTTACAAAGATACTTTGCAATATTTTTCAAGCATCATAATTAAACATAGCACATCTTAGGTAAGTAGGTCAGCTGAGTATAGAAAATACCAGAACAGCATAAATTTAGAGATTACTAGACAATTAAAGGATACGTAAAACTGACTCGAGCTATTCATGCCGAACTTATGATATTTATTATAGCTTTATATTATATTTCAAACACTTGTTATTACTTTAATTAAAACGTTATCAACAATTCCTGTTATTAGATGATTTTAAAATTTATCATTATTTCATTTCAGCTTTCCAAAGGCAGTAAAAAATTGTACATACAACTTTGGCATTTGGCCTAAATAACTATTTAAAACACAGTGCCATTTTAGAATACAACTGTTATTTAAATTTTTAAGGAAATTTTATTGTAATATCCTTCTTTGTTTTTTTTCTTCTATCTACAACGTCAATTCAAACACGTTTTTCAATGTTTAGTGGTTCAAAAACGTGTTGGCATGATTATCCAAAATCTTTTGATATACGAAAAACAATAGTAATCAGCCAAATTATTGGAGAAACTTTACTAAGCTCAATTTTTTAATCAAAGGGAAACAACTTGCACTTTACGTAAAAATTTGACAATGCAGCATTGCTCCCCTTTCAACTTGATGGCTCCTTTGTACTGTCCGTAACAAGACTGTTTGTTGCCGGATGCCCGAACAATCTGGGCCTGGGAAGAATCTAGGGCGGGGATGTCCAGTGCACACGCCATAGACGGATGGTATTTAGTTAAAGTGTTGACTGACAAGGCAATCGAGCACAAGGAAGGACAGGTAACATTTATAGCGATTGCAGTTTTACACTTAACCAATTAAAAGCTATATTATTTAGAATCTATATAATAACATTATATACATGAACATTTTCATGTTATAGACAATTGTTTTGCTTTAATTTATTTCAGTGTTGTTTTGTTTTACTCGTGCTTCGGGATAATTGATTCCTGCACTTTTAAGTGTTGAAAATTGTGTACCGCTCAAGCTGATGCTAGGGGGCATGATGGATCTTGACATTTGCATCATTCCTCATTTACAGACTCGATCAAACCAAATCTGAAATGTTGATGAAATTTTGCTGTGATTAATGCTTCCGAGGGATTACTCTTTTTTCCAGACTTTCAAACACCTATTATTAACATTGTCCAAGAGCATGATTACATCAGCATTTCTCAATTGAGTCTTAATCGTTAAATCAGTAAATGGTGTTTTAACGATTGACATATATTCTTGTTATGTTTGCTTGTCACTTGTTTATTTTTTCTGGAAGCGTTCGTCACAAGAAATGTCGCAGCCTATGCAATGCCTGGTTCACACACAAGCGTTCGTCACAAGAAAGGTCGCAAACGATCTATTCAATGCAATTATATTTCGATGTTGAATAACACTGACATAAATGCTTCTTTACATCCGTATCCTATATCACAAAACATGACACAAAATAACCCTTGCCTAAGAATCCTGTATGGGACTTAATCGTATCAGAGGGTTCCTTAATGAAAATAGAATGTAGATGACTTTATGACAAAAAATATCAATAAACATAAACCATTTTCTAATATGAATTAAAATAGGGCTTAATATAGATCTTCGGACTGTTGTATTTTATAAACTCATTTTTTAAAGCGGTACGCCTCCAGATAAGTAAGAATATTTCAATACAATCAAACCTGAGAAAATGTACTAAGCTTTTAGGAAATTTAAAGTGAAAAGATTCAAAATTCTAGTAATATTTAACATGTTAAGTGCCATTAATGATCGATTTTTTTTAGTATTTATTACCATATTTCTACTTGGTTACTAACGCAGTATGAGCTGTTTGTGCATATTTTGACCTCTTTTTGGTATGATAATGTGTAAATTGTACACTTTTGGTAAATTCAATATATTATACTTTTAAATAAATTTCGAAATTTTCATGAAAATTAGCATGAATCTGGAGGCGCGCTGCTTTAACAGTGACTTATAGTATAAACATCGCTCTTCTTCCTGATGCTCGCAAATGGTTTCAGTATTTTGTTAATTTTCCTTTGTCTCCTTTCTTTTTTTTTTAAGAAAATCTTAATGGAGTTTACAATAGAACCGAAACAGGGGAAAAATAAAGCTCCGCATACAAAAGTGGTGTTAATGATCTTGTTTTTTCTTCCTATCTTTCCAAAGTTAAATATTAACATTCGTTTAAACTAAGTGAAACCTCAATTTAATATGTAACACAATAGTTTACTAAAAATTACATATTATATATTTTTTTAATCCATTCCCAAGAGGGCCATGATGGCCCTGAGGTCGCTCACCTGTATATAGGCCCCCGGATAGGGGCCAGTTTAAACCCCAGATCTTTTATTTGAACAAACTTGGAAGACACCTATTAGAAGATGTTTTATGAGGTTAAGTTTTTACTACACACATATAATGTAAAACAATGACCTTTGCACCCCCGGCAGGGCCAATTTTAACCCAAGGGATTTTATTTGAACAAACTTGGTAGACACCCACAAGAAGATGTTTCATGTTAAACATCTTACCTCTAGCTCATTGGGTTTTTTAAAAGAAGATTTTTCAAGTTTTTACTATACACATATAATTAAAAACAATGACACCTCTGGGGCAGGGCCAGTTTTGACCCCAGGGCTTTTATTTAAACAAACTTTGTAGACACTTACTAGAAGATGTTTCATACTTAATATCTAAACTCTAGCTATTTGGGTTTTTTCAAAGAAGATTTTTAAGTTTTTGTCATACACATATAAGGAAAATCAATGACCCCCGGGGCGGGGCCAATTTTGACCCCAGGGCTTTTATTTGAACTAACTTTGTAGACACTTACTAGAAGATGTTTCATGCTTGATATCTAAACTCTAGCTATTTGGGTTTTTCCAAAAAAGATTTTTAAGTTTTTGCTATACACATATAAGGAAAATCAATGACCCCCGGGGCGGGGCCAATTTTAACCCCAGGGCTTTTATTCGAACAAACTTTGTAGACACCCATTAGAACATGTTTCATGCTTAATATCTTAGCTCTAGCACTTTGAGTTCTTTAAAAGCAGATTTTTTAAGTTTTTACTATATGCATATAGGGAAATTCAATGACCCCCTGGGGCGGGGCCAATTTTGAGACCAGAGATTTTATTTGAACAAACTTGGTAGACACTCATTAGAAGATGTTTCAGGCCAAATATCTTAGCTCTAGCTCTTTGGGTTCTTTAAAAGAAGACTTTTAAAGTTTTTACTATATGCTTATATGGAAAAAACAATGACCCCGGGGCGGGGCAAATTTTGACCCCAGGGCTTTCATTTGAATAAACTTTGTAGCCACTTACTAGAAAATGTTTCATGCCAAATATCTAAGCTCTAGCTCTTTGGGTTTTTTAAAAGAAGATATTTAAAGTTTTTTCTTTCGGTTGCCATGGTAGCCAGAGGTTTGCATGGAATTAAATTCTTTGAACAATTTTTAAAGGTGACCACCAAAGGAACATTCCTGTGAAGTTTGGATGAAATTGGCTTAGTGGTTTATGAGGAGATGTCATTTAAAGTAAAAGTTTACGGACGGACGGACGCCGGACGAAAAGCGATCACAAAAGCTCACCCTGTCACTTTGTGACAGGTGAGCTAACAATCAATTCATTTTAAAAAAAGTCACTGAAATTTAGTCATATAAAAACCTTTAAAAAGAACTGTTTTTTTAATATGAAAAAGATAAAGGGGAATGACAGAAAAATTGGTTGTGACAGAACCAAATCTGAAAATAAAACGATCATACGCTGTACTCGGGTAGCAGATGTTTGCGTGCAGGATTAGCTTTATCATATTGTACTTCAAAGCCATCACTGATCCTATTACAAAGATTTTATCTAAAACATTCTATTATTTTCAAATTTTGCATAAAGGAAAAATACAACAAAAGAATGTGAAAACAATCTCCAATATGTTTTTTTAAGTTAAGAAACTCTATACTGTACACTCTTTTTTAAAACGTAAACAAAAAAAAAGGAAGTGGGACATTGATGTTTACATTATTTTGTTATGTCATGGTTTAGATAGGTGATAGTCACAAACAGTTTCCTTTCCTTGAATCCGCTAGTGATGACAGAAAAATACGTAGAATATTTTTATTTGAGCTCTAGCGGTCGGCAACAAGGGGTGGGATATAGAATGGTTGCGAACTTGACAAAATGGCGATTGAGTCCTGAAAATTATAACGCTTACCCAAATTTAGTTGGATTTGTATGTTGTTTTTTTATGAATATGTCCATTTTTAAAGGCAATGTTTATGACATACCACGGCTTTGTTTTGACAGACACAGGTGTGGAATGAAGTGGGTGTGTCAATAAATAACTACATTTTACAACTAAACCCTTTACATATCAAACACGTTTGAAAGTAACATCTTAAAAACAAGTAAAATAACACAATGGTATAAAATTGTCATGGATATAAAATCTCTGTTTGTTTATTATTATCATTATCATTATTAGTATTATTCTTGTGTGCAGTATTTTTTTCTTTTTATTTTAGGTCTGGCGAATCTGATAAACTATTGACAGAAACATAAGAATTATATTGTCATGGACATGAAAATCTTCAGATTTGTATAAGCGGGACGATAAACTATGGTAGCTGATTTGTGCCATTCGTGTTTTCGCCTCGCGGGGCGAAGTTAAATGAATAAAACTTCGACCTGCGGGGTCAGGAAGCGAGATTTTAGAAGTAAAAGGACGGGGCCGCAGAGCGAAAACACGCTTATTAGCAGGGGCGCTGCAATGTTGAATAAATAAAACTTCTCCCCACGCTCCCTTGTTATCGTTTTTTGTCCCGCAATCCTGCCAAGCGAAAACACGCTAATAAGGGGGAGCGTTGGGTGAAATGTATAAATAAAGCGTCGCCACGCGGGGTTGTGGAGTGAGATTTAAGAAAAAACGGCGGTGGCGCGGAGCAAAAACGCGCTTATTGGCAGTGACGCGGAATGAAGTTTAATTAACGTCGCCCCATGCCCTTGCTAATTAGCGTGTTTTTGCCCCGCGACCCAGCCAAACAAAAATTCGAAAATGGCGGGATTCGGAGCAAAAACAGGCTTATTAGCGTGGCGCCGGTGAAGTTGAATAAGCGGAGGCGCTAATAAGCGTGTTTTCGTTCCCTCCTCCGCCGTTTTATTTCTAAAATCTCGCGACCCCGCAGGGCGAAGTTTTATTCATTTAACTTCGCCTCACGCCCCCACTAATAAGCAGGTTTTACCCCATCCGTTTTACCTTGTTTATTCTCGACTTTTCGTTTGGCAGGGTCGCGGGGCGAAAACACGAATGACAAAAATCAGCCACTATATTAAACCGAACAGTATATCCTTCTCAAATCTAAAAATATGTACATGACCACTTTAAATTTTCAGTAGTTTCGTCAATTCAGAAACAAGGAAACTGAAATCTAACACCAATGGAACATATATTGCCGAAATGTTAGGGCAGATCCAATTAGAACATATACAACGAGTTTACATTTTATACCCTATAAAGGTAGACTTATAGGTTTACATAATTCGATCGCCGTTTTGTCAGGTTTGCAACAGTTTCGCTCTCGAACCGAGTGTGCAACAACTGCACGTCATGTCGCTTGGACAATTTAATGTAAACAACATGCACTCAGTTATGATAATTCACAATTTACGTAAACAACATACAAATGTCTATGCTGTATGAATAAATAAATATAAGTGGTTTTAAATAACTTTAAAAACAACAGAAATATGTTTGATCTGTATTGCGCATAATTTATTTGATCAGTTTTCAACGAAGAATATGGCCTGAATAATAGTTGATCATTTTTAAAAGGAGACACTTTCTAATAAGTGGATGAGTCATTATATGACAAGTATAGTAATCCGTTGGGGTCACGGGTCAAATTTTAACGGGGTAAAAATTTACAGGCTGCTTTTTTAACGACAGAGATAATGGCATGATTGGGAAAACATGATTGTCACTACCTTCAGACGATCGCTTGACAAATGAGCTTTCTAGCTTTGACCATAAGGAATGCACTATACGTTATGTTAGCTCGCATGGGCTTACTGTTGTTCTTCGTGGTGGAAGAATTAACTTCACAGCAAATGGGAAAAGGTTTGTTTTTTCTAAATACCTACGAGAACAATCAACAAATGCTCTGCATAACATTCACCAAATATCCTTATTTTTTATAGTTTTGCAAATTTGCAAGTTACCTTGTTTTACAATTTGTTAAATCTATACCCCAATGCGTATTTATTTTTGTCGTAACATACTTATTCTGGTTCATTGTAGTTCTACTTCTTCCTGATTCATGTAAGTTTCAGTTTCAGTTATCAGGTGTAGCATATTTATTTCCTTAAATGTATGCCGGGCCTATTGTACAAACATTTGCGCATGCGTGTTACAATCATCGATCACATGAGACTGTGAAACTGTGCTGTGGCTAGCCGGATTTCTAATTGGTAAGTGATTCCTCTCTTTTCACAGAACTGATATTATCATAAGTAAAAGTATAATTAACATTCTGATATTCATTCTAGTAAGTAAATGAAATTAAGGTGCATTTAATAAATATACATGATTATTGATCGTTGATTCTGTGTTCTAATCGTTGAAGACCCCTTGCAACGGTTTAAGCAATAATACAATTAATCAAGAAAATTGATAAAAGAAAGTAAAATGTTCATTTTAGGGTAGGCTATTAAAAAACTCGATGATTACCATTCTTTCGCTAACAATGCTTTTGTTATCATATTCTGAGATCCTGCATCTATTCTGCAGTTTTCGTTTTGCCTATATGCCTCAAAGTTAACTGTTACAGTAACATTCGCCTTTAAACGTCACTTTCAAAGTGAACATTATTCGTATTAGTTATATGCATGTTTAAGAGAATACATGTAGTTCAATTTTTCAAAAATATAAGTATAATTTTCAATTATGTTTCCACATTGGTTAACAAGCTTATTGTTTTTACGGTGTTTCTTTTTTATTGATTTATTAATTTTTGTTATTAATTTAAGGGGAATATTAAAATTTAATTGAGCGTGTAATCAATTGCAATGATTACAGACATAATTGGTTTAAGTGATACAAGTTTAATACAAAGACATTTAACAATCAAGCGTGCTCAAGAGTACGCTTCGTCAACAAGTTAGTATAACTGGCAAATGTCGTGTGATTTTAAAAAAAAATATTTGAAATCCTAGCATTGTGGAATTTTGTAAAATTGTTTGAAAAACAGTTTTCAATGAAATAAAACAATATTTATGGGTTTAAAAATATATGGACAATAACAATTATATATGGACAATAAATTATAAGAAGAAAATGAAAGTTCCATAAAATATATCTATGTTCTAAAAATGTGTTTGGGGTTAAAATGTATGTTGACATATGATGATCCCCATAGATATCTGTTTAGAACATCAGTATATTTTATACAATATCTTAATGTCTCAAATTGATATCAAGCAATAATCTAAAGAATTACATATTTGCATTGAACGTATTACAGAACGCATTGAACGCATCACGGAATGCATTGAACTCATAGCGGAGCGCATTGCAGAAAGCATTTAACGTATCACGGAACGCTTTGCAGAACAAATTGAACGTATAACGGAACGCATTGATGATGTATTCTATTTTTAAACCACTTTCTATAGTCAAAAACTAAAATGCACCAAAGGTTTAGAGGTTATCAAGACTTAAAAATAATACGATAAGTGATAAGAAAAAAGTTAACGATTGAAGTAAACATATTTGGAATAATCAGAAACGACTGTGTCAAAATCTTTTAAAACTAAAACAGGTCTTCAATTTAATATGCCAAATCTGACCGCCTGAAGCAAAACTCATTTTCATGATAGTGACATTATGCCCATCCGCAAAATTCGGATCTGTTCAAATTTAACGAAGAAAAATAATTCTCCATTTTTTAAACGATTTCAAACTTTTTGGTAAAAAATGTACATGTCGTTTAGTCTTCAGTTATTTTAATATCTTGAACATACAACTTATCTATCGCGCAAATATCATTAAAGTCAATACGTATATCGTTTTACTTGTTATTTTTATTTTTTAGTGTTTTTTTCTGGTTTATTTATGTTAGTTTCGTGTAAAGCAAGAAAAAATCATTTTAAGTACAACAGCGAAACAAAAAATCTTAAAACTATTTATGTGTACACTAACTATCTTTGTTGTCTCATCTATTGTAAACAAGTTTAAACATAAGATATTAATCAAGGAAATTAATCTTTTGTCATACTGGTCCTTATTTTTTAACAAATAAAGATTATGATTATGTGGCAACAATGGAACATTGTTTATGGATAGGAGTGTCACGTTAATCCATTCAAATGGGTTCGGTCGTTATTTTTTAAGCCTAAACCGGTGATAAAATTTTGGTAAAAAAATACCTTGTTTAGTAAAAGTTCAACGGGTAAAGAAATTTAAGATTGATTTTAAACATAAATTAAGTGTATTTATGACAAGACGTGACATTTTAGATGTATTTAAGTTGTATCCTTTTCAAAACCTGAGGTTCCCCACCAGTAAAGCTGCTGGAACCTCGCCATATGACCTGTGACATAAAACCCAATCAAGCAAACAATCTAATATAAGGCTTCTATGTATATATCAGTCAGTTCATAACAGGAGAAACATCTACTTATAATAAAATGTCAGATTATATATACTAAAAACTAATGTCATGTCTGTCCACTTTATTTTCGATGTAATATGATAATTACGAATGAAAATATAGTTTTCTTTTGAATTAAAAAGGTAACCTTATGACATTGCTTAAGTTTCTGCATGAGAGGTTGGGGTTAAATGATGAACACAAATGCAATGATTGATTTACGAAATGTTACTAATTTAGTCTCAATTTCATTTCCCTATAAGAATTTTCACTTACATTTTATATACTTAGAACTGTATATCGAATGTCTTAAAGGCTGCTCATAACCTGAAAAATGACTTGACTTAATGTGATCGATTTAATTTAAATAAGGTATTTTCTTTAATTACGTTATTTATTTATGTCATGTATTTTACTTATTTTTTATTCATTTATTTATTTATTAATTTTATTCTATTTTTTTATTTTATTTTATAATTATTATTATTATTATTTTTTTTTTTTGCTTTTACAGATATGCTTTTTAATGTCGGCTTACAACAGTTTTAAAGACAAAATGTCCGTTTTCGTTGGGGCTCTTTTAGATGTCTCTGGATCTATGAAAGATAGTATTGGAGACGGTGTTGACGAAGAAGGCGGTACTTGGGTACATTCCATTTTCAGAGTGGTCGATAATTTAGTTCAATATGATGTCTCGGAGTCCAATAACATTTTTGTCGTCGCTTTTGGAGCAAAGAACTCCCAGAATACATTTGATATAATTACCACGATTACAGAGTTAACAGAACCTGCCTCTGATAAAACAATTGAAAGAATTTTTAGGATTCTTGAAAAAAACGGTGCACACACGATCAGACAATGGGCAGATAAAAATACTGTGATGTCTGTGGCATTAGAATTCAAGGCACAGATAGTTTTAGAAAAGTTATTAACAGATGAACAATTTTTACGAAAGTTTGTCAACGACTATTTACCAGCAGTTTGCAGGAATTGGAATGGCATTCCTGGTGCATCCAAGGCACAGTCATTGGTTGCATATGTTGTAACACCATTTCGTAGAGCATCAGAAGAAGAGATCAAAGAAGTTATTGCAAAGGCTCTATCGAAACATGAAAGCGATCAAAATATTGCAAAACTTCTCCAAACATGTATGACTATCGATTCAGTTAAGAATGTGAAAGAAGTTTCAAATATTCTTCATGGACGATTCAAAAGACGAGTTCTGACAAAGGAAAGAGTACGAGAGTTTCTTCAACTTATAGAACCATTTATATATGGAAGGACACCCTTGCATTTTGCTCTAAATGAAGCAGCAGAACTTTTCGATAGCATTGAACCTTCGTACTTAAATCATCGTCAGTTACTCTTTGTTCTCTCAGATGGAAAACCTACAGATGAGGGCGATTCAGACAGCATAAAATCAAGTTTTAAACAAAAGAACGTCAAGGTTGTTAGTTGCTTTATTTCAAAGTCATCTTGTGTTAAACCCCGGAAATTGCATAGCGTTTCTGAAAATGACTGGGATGAAGGGGCAAAATTTCTGTTCGACCTTAGCTCGTACATTCCAACCTCAACAGTTACAAGAGCAATATTCATCAAAAACAATTAGGAGATTGACATAACTAACAATGAAACAAGACTTTTTATGCACGTAAACCACACGGACAACTTAAAGGATGCGTGCAAATTAGCAAGGAATGCAGTTTGCAGTCAAGATTCCTTATCAGAGTTGCTTGTGTCTGTCTCACTTGACATTTAGATTAACGACAAAAACCGTTCAGTAGAAGTGTATGATCAGGGAAATGAAGGAACTTGCTATGCTCATGCTTCTGCTACTGTCCTACATCTGGCAATGCACCGGATTCTTGGACGTAACCATGGATATCCTACGTTTGAAGATCTTCGAGACGAAATGATCCGTAGACACGGTATACATGGAGCAAATACTTTGCAAGTGCTTCGACAAATTTGTCCAAAGTATCGTTTGCGATGTCGGGAGGTTGGCATCAATGGTGCAATGCAAGCAATTACAGAGAAACGCCCAGTCGTTGTTAAATTCCATCTAACGCAAAGGAAATGGGATATTTTCAAAAATTATTTCCGATGTACACCTAATGGAATTTTGACGGAGAGTGATCTTTTCATCGATCGAGAAGGATATAATGACAAGAGATTTGGGCATGCAGTAGTTCTAACAAGTTTTAACAGTGAATGTCTACATCTTATGAATTCTTGGGGAGATAGTTGGGCTGACATCGGTTTCTTTAAAGTAAAGAATGCTAACGTTCTCAAGATGGAATTCATCGATGTCTACTGGGAAGAAAATGATCTTTCCCAAAGCGAAAAGGACTATTACAAACAAAATGGAACTGAAGTGGCTGATACATTGATGAGGTCATTAAGAGCATTACAGATGGCAACATTTACTTGTCCAAGATGTAATAGGGCATCAAATGTCGACGAATTCTCCGGAACACTTACACAAGTCTGTTGTCCGCTGTGTCAGAATAGATTTTCTAGTAGTGATGGTGACGGAAATCTTTTGGCGCTGAACATTTATCTGACATCAATTAGCAAGTAAACTCTAAATCGTAAAAAGACTAACTTATAAAAAAAATGAAACAACTTTTAAAATGAATAAAGTTGCTCAATTGCATGAAGAATAAAATAGCCTAAGGCATCAAATAAGTTGGTGATAGAGAAAAAAGTAAGCTCTCTTTCTTTATAAGGTCTGGCAGATGCTTTGCTAAAGCTAGAAAATCATTTGTTTCTTTCACTCTAAAATGAAGCCTTTTTAATATAACCCTTATCTTTCCAGAAAGAGTGTAAAGTACTTAAAAATAGTATACCTCTTGATTCATAAAAACATAATCCAGAAGTAAAAACAAGATTTTGTAGACATAGTATAAGTTATCTACCCTTGAAATTACCTCAAATAAGTAAAACAAAATCTGATTTAAGGGCAGATTACTCGGATGTGAAAACGGTGACCCCAAAATTTGTTTTGCTTAAAAACTTTCTATTATCATATTCTTGCAAACTCCAAAGTTTAAAGAAATCCTATTGAACAGTTTTAGTTTTGCCAAAATTGAATATGTCTAATATATGAAAACCCAAAAAACGACTTAAATGGACCCTTAATAAATGGCTTGTTTTACAATTTAATTACAAATCTTTAATATTACTAATAATATCTGTCAAATATTGCGGTTCGGACCGGAATATCCGTCCCGAGGGAACCCGCCCATTTGGCGGTTACGAGGCTTGTCGAATTACCGCCCATGCATATTCTGCCATATTATTTCATTTTTAAAATGGTTTACCTCAATATGATATATGTTCATGGAAATTAAAGTCATTTTCTCCATAACTATTACAATAGCTTATGAACTTACAACTTAAATAACAACGGCGAAACGACGTCATCCTAAGCACATATTTCCCTTCTAAAACGACGTCATTTTAACGCGGTTCATTCATAAAGTGCGCTTAAATGACATCGTTGTTTGGCACGCGACTCATCTGGCACCCCAATGAAAAATTAGATGCTAAATCGTGGGCTCTGGCACGTCTTGAAGCACCTTTTGCACGTAAAGCATGAAGCATTTTCAAGTCATTTTTTCTCCATAAATTGACAAACATATAGCTGCTAGTTTTACTTTTTAACTTATGTCATTATAGCTTCGAAACAGATTTGTGAAGAAAAAAAAAGCAGTGTACGCCTTGTAGTTTTTTTTTATTTTACACGTGCATATAAACAGACACAAAAATTTTCCATGTGAAGTTTGATTAAGGATGCAGATCATGAAATTGGTTTATGTATGAATGCCCGTTCAATTGTAAAATGCATTTAACCAGATAACAAGTTTTTTTTAGCATTTCTTACAAATCAGCTTGGTAAGAACGGCTTTTCTCTCAAGCCTTCAGTCTTATTTATCCAAGTGTATATATATTTTCCAAATGCACAAGAAAAATTATACTCTGAGATACTATTCCATTGTAAGAAATTAGGGAAATTACCAGATACAACGATATAGTAAATGGTCTAATGATCACTCCATAGGTCTCCTCAGGCGGTGATGAGAAAGTAACAGACTTACTCATAAATATATTTTGTTGCCCACAAAAAATATGGCCGCAATGATGGCTGCTAACGTATCCCTGTTCTATTGTACTTTCTGCTGATAGGCCGTCGATCCGAGCTCGACCACATTCTGCTCTTCCTTCCAGATGCGTACAAATTTGTCGGATCTTGTGATGGAATTCATGTGTTCTTTTAAGAGTGTGTGCCCATCAACGACTTTTCTTGCGTTGCTCCAGTCAATCAACGGACGAGCAACAAGCACATTTTCAGCCGCATTAAAGGCAAAACATAGAGCACAAAATACCCCATCAAATAAAGGGACGTACCTTAAGAAGATGGGTACTTCTCTTGCTCAAACGCAAAGTCTGGCACTTGCCTACTTGTTGCCTTTTTTCGAGTTCTCTGAGAGGTGCAACCAAACCTGTATGTGGCTCGAACCGTTCGGTGAGGACAACATTTTTTAGAATCTGGCATTCTTAGTCGGCTTCTGATATTAATACTTCCGATATCTAGGAATCGTGCTCCCAGGGAGCTTCTAGCGGTTCTCGAGGGGGAAAGAAGCAGGGGAAAGCAAAGAGGAGGAGGTGGACGGAGAAGAAGAAGGGAGAGAAGGAGACGCGACATTGGCATCTGATTTGCTAATCACTGGAGGGTCACATGCCAGGTCTTGTGAATTCTGTTTTGTTTCTGCCTGGTCAGATTCATTATCGACTTGAATGGGGTCCTGTTTGAGGACCATAAACAGGATCGCTTGTCCTGGAATTTGGCGGGCACAACAACACACAGGGCTTTTTTTCCTTCTATAACAGGGGCCGATATAAGGCCCCTTCACAATTCAAAATTGCACTTTCTTTTCACAAAGTGGCGGAAAAAAATTCACAATTTCAAAAGAAATTTCACAAAATATTGGGACTTGTCTTTGAAATACATTGTTAACCCTCCAGTTAATCATGATTTATGCCAATTTCAAGAACACAGAAATAGTTTTAATCAATTTAAATGGTTTAAGCAAATGTTATGTGGGTTAAAGTACTGACTTGAAGACATTTTCCGGTTTCATAAGTCGCTAAATGCCAAATAATATGTAATTTTTTTTCCACAATTTTATGACAAATCACGCTTTTATCACAAAATGAACAGGTCCAGGCCCCTTCACAATTTTGACAAAAAATGTCCTGACACACCAAAAATTAAATTTTGCCCCGAGTTGATGATTTTTAAAATCTTGGTATAGAACTTAAAAGATTTAAAGTCGTTTTAAAAAAAATGCTATTCCAAAGGAAACGATTAAGAAAGGATTGGTCTGACGAAATGTTTTGTAAACTAAAATGAAGATCTAGATCTATAGCGATAAAATCATTTTCAACTTTATTCTTTTTTACCTTCGGAATTGTTTTATACGCAATTGCGTATTGTGCGTAATGGGCGCTACGCCCTTGCAGGCTGGTATATAGTGAAAAAATCAACGAAGGGCCATAAATTTATTAAATTTGGTCGCAGCAAAATTGCCTTCCTTTACTTCCATCGACACATTAAGGTTGTTCATCCCTGGTTGTTCAAGCAAAATCTGCCATCCGGTTTAAAAGGCTTTGCGTTCACAATATTTCTGAATAATATATAGTGCAAAAATCAATAAAGGGCCATAATTCTGTTAAATTTGGTCGCAGCAAAATCCCTTCCTTTACTACCATCTACACATTAAGGTTGGTTATCCCTAGATGTTTAAGCAAAATCTGCCATCAGGTTTAAGAGGAGCTGCGTTCACAATATTTCGGGACGTACGGACAGACGTACGGACGGACGGACGTTTATACCAGAGCTAGATTATGTTTTTTTTATTATTTCTTTTGTTCCTTTTAACCCCACAATGCAGAAAATAACCCCACAAGAGAAACGGAATGAATGACATCAAAGACATCTATTGTTATGAGAACAATAGACCAAAGTCATAATGTAGCTCTCGTTTGTCCTGACGGACTGACTAACGTAAGGACAGACGGACGGACGGACAAGTGCAACGCTATATGCTCCCACTTTGTGGAGGCATAAAAAGGAGTCCTTTATGCCTCTATACTTTCTAAACCTTACTTAGGGAAAAACTGAGGCAATGTTTATTTACCAAGGTTGTCCAGTGCGAACATCTTCAAGTTTGCATGTAAGCGTGTTTCTTTACTTTTCTACAATATATAATATAATTACTCTTTTGTAAATATCTTAAAAGTTCTTTGCTCATATTGACTGAAAATATATAATATTAAATGATGTTAAAACATAAATTGTTATATTTAGTTCAACACTTCTTATCTGTTAAAAATGTTTTTCATAGCGTTTATTTGTGATGATATAGTATCCTTTAGAATATTTATTTTTATCTTAATTATAAACTTATTAATATTATCGATTTCATAGTCAAAAATATATTTTGAACCACGAGTGAGACTTCTGTTTTTAAAGTTCACGAGCTTAATACCAAAACATCATGTCTGATGTATATGAAGTTTATTTTAAAGAGAATAACTTGTTTTGTTATGAATCATACCAAATGTATGTAAACAATACATAATCACATATCATACAAAGTTACTCAAGAGCATGCAATTTTTCACAATCAATTTAAAAAATCTAAGAACAAGTTAATGTATTATCTAATTTTAAAACAGAATTTCGAACTTAAAACCGGAAAAAAAATGATTCTAATTTTTATTATGTCACTAATATAATCTTACCGTTTCGTTGTGCTACTTCAATTTCAAAACGATCATAATATAATCATATACTTTTCTACATATAATCTCTCTTTGAATTTGTAAGATATAATGATATTTATATTGCCAGTTTAAGTCAACAAGAAATAAACGTTTCATTCGTCATTAATACATTAATGCAGATATGTTTTACTTTTTGTGAATACCATTCCATTTATACATTGAAATATACTATTTAATGAAACCAGAAAAAGCATCAAAATTTTATATATACAAACATTATATAAGGTAAATCCATTGGTTACATTAGCAGCATAACAGTTTTGCGAAAACATTGGTACCGTATTTTGTCTTACTGACCGGGTCACTTGAATCAGGCGACGAAACGATCCCTTCTCTTGCATTATGTTACTCTCCCGCGCATCGGTCGAATGTTCCACTATCGCTCACTTCTCTGAAGTAACGGGAGTGTATTCAGTAAGCTGCGAAGGGAGCGTAGCATTATGTCAATTGTCATGTAATTTTGCTGATGTTGATGCTCCCGAAGAATCCCTTTTATCCAGATATCTGTACACCAAAACAATAGCTGTCAAGTGCCGCGTGGCAGCCGATAAAAAGTTGTCCCGTTCTTCATTTCCGTGTTGTTTAATTGTATGGTTCTTCGGGATCATTGATTCCAGCAATTTAAAGTGTTAAAATTCGAATACCGCCTTTGCGAACCGCTAAGCCGGTGCTAGGAGGCTTGCAGAATATTGCTCTTTTACAGTATCCCTCATGTACAGACTCAGGCAAACCGAGTCTGCCATTTCATGTATTTTTTGCTGATTTGATGCTTCCGAGGGATCAGTCTTTCATTTAAGAAGTGCTTGCTGATTATTTCATCTTCTGTCCCAAGTGATTATATGCTCTAGGCGACTGTGTTGGGACATATAATTTAATGGGTCCGAACTTAACTACTCACAATGTTTGACATTGTTATTTACAAAGTCACTTCTAAGTTTCTGACAAAGTAAAGAGCTATCGTTCTTAAGACATCCAACTACAACGACTTCGTTTACAAATAAGATTTTTAAATGTTTTTATCAAGTTTCTTATGATATTGGTAATGTGACACATGTAGGTTTAAAGTAACAATTAAAAAATTGCGATAGATTGAGTTTCAAAATAAACATTAATTGAAATATGTTCAAGGATTCATTTTATATTGATGAATTATACATTCATGTAGAAAATGAGGGAGTGAAAGATTTAGTTCAGTATGTTCTATATGATGTGAGGATTATCAATATGTACGAGTATTAGTTTCTTATGATTTTATAATTGAATGTTGATCAATAAACTATATCCGCCATCTAAACTGTATTAAAAAAATTGAAATGTCATAATAATTTGTGATGATGTAAAAAAATTTACTAAAGCTATAGCTGCTAGGAAAAAGCATATGAGAGTAGTTATTAATTTTGACTCCACCCATTATTTTTCATATATGCTTTTAACAACAATGAAGTATATTTGAGTGATCATCATATTTCATTGGTAAAATTAAATAAATGTACAGATCAAAATTATGAAGGTCTTGTTAAGATAATACGTGATACATTCGCTTAAGCATCTTAACAGTTAATTATTGACCACTGTGAACCATTTATTAAACTGATTCTTGCTTTCAATGTATGGTTCTTGAATAAATGATTTTAACATAATTATTGTTGTTGTTGTTTGTAACTTGTTCACGTTTCAACAACTTCGCCTGTGTATATAAATTATATCTATTACATGATATGTGACACTTTTAATTTCGCGATGCCATTTGTGTTCTCGAAATCGTGATATTACCCACTCAGTATATAAACGTATTGGTTTTCCAAGGGTTAGAATTAGAATCCGCATCGCTTTTCAAAATAATGAAAGCTCGCCACAGATTGGCTGTTTTGAAGACCACAAGAAGGTGACTACCTATTGGTGGATATCAGATCCAATGCGTATTGTTATTTAGTAGCTGATTTTAAACAGATTTGCTTAACATTTCGCTCCAGGGAGTGATATATTTTGTTTCTTTTATTATCTCTCATATACAGACACAATAAAACCGCCACTTCAATTCTCTTTGTTTCAGTCAATACTTCACTCTCAAAATCGTTTGTAAGTTACAATTTAGGTTATCTCGTAGCTTTTACCGCTCATGTGACATATAAAATCTTGGGTCAGGTTAGGGCGTTAAGATTTCACAATAAAAGTTGTCACAGCGAACTCTGGAAACATTAAAGAACATTTCCAATGAATGATTTAGACTTGTTTCAATCATACAATACAAGGGTTGTCAAAAACTTTCGTGCACTGCAGTTATTGTCGTGAGAGTTATTGATAAAAAATGCATGAATTATATATCACTTGAAGGGAAAATCTTTCTCATATAAGAAAACAAAAGAAAAGGCCGTGGTGAAGACGAATCGTCATACAGTTACGTTGGTAACGCAATACCGGCGCACGACAAAACATTGGGTTAGTTCATTACTTTGATGCATCACAGTATCCTTCAAGCATAACATATAAACGTTCAAAATTCGTTGATAAATTTGACCGTTCGTGTAACCTTGAACCCCTGACAAAACACTCGCTCAAACATATTTCAAGTGCCTTTAAAAGAGAATTTGAACGACAATTATGAGTTGACAAATCTAATTTCATCTATTCAAATGACTCTTGATATATTTTCTTGCAACAGGAAACACTTTAAGGGCTTACTTAAACAATAATCACATTTATTCTTTGGTTTGTTATTTCATTTTCGGTGTCAATATGTCTTTCAATTGTAACATGTTGCGGGTGGTATATATTCATATATATCAATCAGAATATTAAACACTTAATGTAAAAAGAAACATCGCGTGAATATCATTGTTTATTTTAACAGACACTCAAAATAATACAGTTATTCTGTGTAGCGGACGTGTGTGTAAGACGCTTGAAGTTGTTGAAAGCTCTTCCTGTCCTTCTTTATATAAAATTAGGGGAAACATAAACAGAAATCATTTTGTCTTGTTTTAGAATACTTATTACTGTTCAACTTGTTTATTGAAAATGCTAGTTGTGTTCACAATTGGCTCTAAAAGCATGATATTTTAAGTAGTTCAAAGAGCACAAAATGGAGGAAAATTAGGTATCATATTTTCATATTATGTCTTGGAAATAAGATCATTCTTAAATGAGTTAAAAATGACCAATGTTATTTCGATTCTAACAAGGCAAAATAAGGTATATCACTAACGCTAGTTTTAGTTTAAACATATTTATTCCCGAAAGTATATATAATGTACATACAAATATATAACAAACAAAACATTTTTACACAATGGAAAAGGATGAGAATGAAAGACAAGTCTTATAGAATTCTTCTCCTTTGGCCAACTATATGGTTTGTCTTAAATAAGTTTATAGTAAGTATATACTAGACAAGGGAATAAGTATTAATTATACACAGATAAAAATATATATCAAATTTTATATATAAACTTATATAGAATAATTAAATTGCAAGTAGATGTCTAAAATGTAAGAATATATATAAAAGAAGAAAACAAAATAGTGGGAAAGAGTAGGAAGAGGGTGAGAGAGGATTATAGTCTCAATAAGAATGGATCTAAGTAAATCTTTCGTTTTTTTCTATATAATTTTGTACATTTGTAAATATAATAACGTTGTCCTGGTATGTAAGAGATGGGTCACCATAGAGAAATTTACGAACGTTTCTGCTGAAGTCTTTGCAAGTTAAAAGGAGAGTGTTCTCTGAGGCATTGTGTGACAGCATGCTCCGAAAAAGAAATTTTGGTATGTTTCAAAAACGCTGTTTTTAAGCGTATATTTACTATTCGGTGCCCGATTTTCGTATAACAAATACAGTGTGATTATCAAAATTAAACACAACATTTAATGACGTCAAGGTGAACACAATCGGACACTTACAATCGCGCATCGGACACTTACAGTCGCAACTTCTTGGCATTTTCCGTCAGAATTCTGATAGCGAATTCGTACACAATATTATGATGAGACTAAGGGAAAACTGTACTTCGGACTTACTTTCGCTATGAATTTGAATAATGTAAACAAGCTTTTTAAAAACGTTGACTAAATAAAGTAAAAATTAAGATTTAAAACAAAACTAACATATTCATCTATTTGATGCTTTAATGCATTTAGACACGAATATTGCAAAAGACATGCATATTGGAGATTTTGAATTTGGTTATTGCCATAGCAATATTCTTTGATTGACCCTGATTACAATCATATTATAATTGTAATGCACTCGCATTGAAATATATTTTTATATACACTCGTTTCTCATTATGCCAAGAGTATAGAGTCCGTCTTTTTACATTAAAAGTAGCATGGTATTTTCAATGCGTCAAGAGATTTTTGGTTGTCGACGAGGTGGTTCCGAATGAAGTGTAGGTAGACGGATAAAATCTGTGTTGATATTGAAAGACTTACTATTATAATTTTATATGAATATCAATCAATTTTATATGAATATCAATCAATCAATCAATCAAATGGGGCTTATTTTGACTGGCGACATTTTGATAACACCTCATTGAACTCCGAAACATGCTCATGTAAAAGTATCATTAACTGGTTTCGCTATAAGTAATAGTAAAATTTTCATTTTCTTATCAATACTTCAGCTTAGTGATGTGTGTACCATTTACCTTGAATCCTGAATGCACCATCAAAATTTCATCTGATCCCTGACATTTTTGGAAATGTCATTTTTGCAGTTACCCAATACTTGAAGCATGAATCAGTTTAAGAAAAAAACATACAGAAAAGAAAACAAAGTGCAAACATGAAACATCATACAAATAGTCTCTAGTAAACGAAAATATCATGTGTGTGTGTGAAGACGGAATAAGTTAAATATAAAAACACTACTGACCAAGGAAAAGTACATATCCAGATATTGCCTGCTCTAGTTTTAATAGTTTCTTATTCTTCCGCTTACACTTTGCCACATTAAAATTCCATATTGAATCGTCTATCTGCTATTGTCATAAGGATATTTTTTCATCCCCTATGTCTTCTGCAATTCATTGTGCTGATGATATCGGTTATCTTTGACTTTTGTCTTTCAAATTGAACCCATTTCATGGCACACTTCAAAATAAAATGTTCATGCCAACGAAAATATTCTACTTGACAAAAAAAAAAACTAGATGAATGAATGCAATTTTAAAATATTTAAAATTTAACAAAAGTTTACATTTGACAGATTTTTTTTCTTCGGCTTTAAAAAGTTTGTTATGTTACATTTTGTTATGTCTTGGTGGATATTTGTTAATAGAAAAGAAGACATGGTTTTAGGCAATAGATCTAGTGTTACTGGTGGTGTATTTTAAAGGAATTTGCTTCCGGCTTTAAATGTACAAGATGTATGTTCTATAACTGTTACAAAAACACAGACAGTACTGTGCTAGAGTTGTTACGCTTTGTAGCGTCCATGGCCGAGTGGTAACATTCGTTGACTTTAAGCCAGTTATCCCTCTTTGCTGTGGAATCGAGTCTCACCAGGGACAAAAGCAGGAAGCTATCAAGCTAGCTTACAGAGCGTCGGTGATTCAAGTCAGATGCCGTTTCGTGCCTTAAAATAATGCACGGAAGGGTAACTGAGGTATTCCTGTACCATCAGATCTGCAAGGCCGACATATGGCTTTTACATCATTACTTACTATAAGAGATGTTTTTAAACTTATTTTAGAATTATACACTCAGCACGAATATTTTTCTTTATGCAAATAGCTCGATGTAATATCGCTCCTCAAAAGACTAAAACACCAATGAGGCACAAAACGCTTTTTTCCAATCAGATTACGTTGATATTGCCATTACTCGTAGTGTAACACGAATGTTAATAAAAATATAATAAAAAAGTGTTGAAAAGTGTTTAACTGTATACATGAAACAAACTTTGTAACTATTCATTCTAACTATACCTGAATGGTTTATTTCTTCATTATTAGTTTATTTAGTTATTTATTTATTTATTTATGGCCATTTTTATGGAATATTCAAGAAAATTCAAAAATCGTTTTTGTTTTGGTTGTATGTTTATTTATTTATTTATTAATTCATTGATTTTTATACCATTTTTTATGCAATATTCACTAATCACAGACATTCACTCTCAAAGACATTCACTACAGTTAAAAGGGATGGGATTTTTAAACTACTTACCAAATCTTGAATGATAAATATTTTGATTTATAGACACTATCCTTTTTCAAAGGGCAAGTGTTATTTCTTTATTTCACCTAATCTGAAAATGCATCCGAATTATGTGATCGGTTTACCTCGTCAGTTAAAGTATGAAACCGTTCGATTTTGGAGAGTATTTGTAGAGCTTATCAAAACACCTACCAGTTGGTGATTAAATAGTAAAGCTTTATGAAGTTTGTTTTCAATAAAGAACAAAATCAAAAATTTAAAAAATGCAAATGTTTCATTTGATGTTTATTTGTAACAAGACATAATATTTTTATTCAAACTGTATGACAAAATTTAGGGCTTGTTGAGGGCTAGAGTATATTTTGGTCTGTTCTGCATAATATGTAGTCTCTTCCGCTCATGATTATCAAGGTGGTATGTAAACCTTTTTTACTTACTGACACTCTAGTGGACATTTAAATAAATAGGATTTGAACTGATATTAACGCATGTCCTATGTCAAACAAATTGATCCAGTAAAAAAAACATACATACATATAAATTGATTATAAAAGTAATCACAAATGCTCCAATATATTTGTGTGTACATTGTACACATGTATTTATGTATTAATATTGTGTTCATTAATCATGTACAAATATACAAGACATTATTATCAAAGTTATCAATCTAATACTTCAAGTATGTACAACAGTCACACCAGCGTCCTCAACTTCTTTAATAAGCTTGTCCATTTTGGCGTTTTGTTCTGGCGTTAATGTCTCATGCCATGTACCAGGCTGACCTGAATTATATAAAGAATAATAATTAATTTCCAACAAATTAATTTCTTTATATGATACTAACTGCACACAATCAAAAGAGGTGTCATTATCCATTTATTAGCCTATTGCCAGGATTCAAAACAAAATAATTGGCTAAGCCTGAAAGTCTTTACATTAAATTGCAACAACTTTGAACACCACCCACTCCCTGTCCTCTCCCTCCTACCGGCCAAAATGTCGGTGGGAAATACGGTTCAAGTCTCAGTCCATCCGTCTGCCCTGCAGTATGTCCATTTTTCTGTACCTCACTTTTAAGGAAGATACTCTTAAAAAACTATCTTAAGTATTAAATAGATGGCATCTAAAATGTGTACAATGACTAAAACCGTAACACTCTATATGGAACAGTTTTGTAATTATTTCCCTGTATTTAATCTAGAAACCTTTTTTTGTCTGATGCACAAATCCAAACTTATACAGGCGACTGATCTGAAACACATACATTTTGTAATAATAAAAAAGATAAATTGTAATATGTATTGAAAAGTCCCTTGGTGTAACCATTTTACTTATTTTATTAAAAGAAAAAGCAGTATAACAGAATTGTTTAAAACCCTTGATAAAAGGGAATTAATTATTACAGTTAAATACAGCTTCTAAGATTAACTTTATTAAATACGTATGTTATCAATTAGTAATACCTATTTAAAACATATATATTTTGTTTGATATCTACCTTTATTTATAAAATGACTTTCCTCTGGTTTAAAGTCGACATATCCTATATCTTGCCAGTATGAGTAATTAACTTCTTCATTATTCCTCATTTTCTCAATACTACAATGCTCGGCAATGTCGGCAACATTTTTATCTGTTAATGTACGTCCAAGAAATATGGCTATACGTCTGATAGCGGCAGGCATATCCTGTGAGGAAATAAAATCTAACAATTGCGAATGTTTTCAAGTAAGTGTGTCAGTGTGAGCGATATTCTCCATCGGCAGAAAATCGCACGGGACCTGCGGGGAGGTACCAAGAATACAAGAAAAACATAACCATAAACATAACAAATTTTCCAACATTTGTCCAATAAAATCTTGATACAAAAACTAACATCAGTCACTTATGACAAAGATAGATTTCATTCTGAAGATGTCGAAGAATGGTAAGAGTTCAATTATTTCATTTTTTATAATGTCCGACATAGTAAGCTTGTCAAATTGTGATCACTTGCAAGTTGTACAATTATCTTTTAATTGTTTGGCTTTTCTTTTGCAATAATAGGAAGGAAACATTTATTTTAATCAATATATTTACAATTAAAGCCTTGTATGAACAATTAGTAAGAGATGATAAATATGAATTATAATACATATACAGTATATATATAAACTAACTCTATATATCTGATATAAAAAATATTTCAAGATAAAGACCTATATATATACAGGATAATAATACAAATGTACTTTTAGCCTTCGTATCTAAACGCTTCAAGTTCAAAGTGTGCTTTACATTTATAAACTTACTTTGACAACATATTCAAATCGGAGAAATAAAACTTGAGGTTCATCTTTCTTTTCCCAATATCCAAGAACATGCTGCGGACACGGACATGCATAAGCTTAAATAAATTTATGTAAAGGCACATCATATAAAAAATTGAGTACATATGATAGAGTTATACTCAGGGTTGGTCACTGCCGTTTGTCATTTTCCTGTTAAAGCCGTGATTTTATTGCCCAAAACATTTTAAAATATGAGAACAAAGATCAACAAGGAAAGCGAAAGGAAAACTAAACGCAGCCGCGACTAAATCAGTCGACACAAAGTCACCTACACTAAACCATGTAAACTCAGCAAAACATCAAAGAAATGCAGCATAGGACACAAGGGCAAAGCAAAGATATGACGTTGCAATGATTAACGAATTAATTCAGGAAAACGTAGGAAACTAAACAAACAAAACTTTGAATGCATACAATTTAAAGGCTACCAGGGACAAAATACACTTTCAAATGTGTATTTCATTATTTCATATTTGTTGTTTGCACTATATTTCATAGATAAAATTAGAAAATAATAAATATTTATTTTTTTGGTTTGTTAAAATCATAAAAACTTATTTTGAATGAACACTCTCTATATTTTATAGATTACTTATAGAAAAATAAAACTTGTTTTGACTGACTCTAAGAAAGAAGGAAATACCGATACAAACCTAATATGCCACCATACCTTTGCCATCGACAAAACTGTCAAAAAATCGACCAAACATATTTTCTCCCCCGTCAAGTTGATGTGTCCACTTAAATAATTTGAATAGGGAAATAACAGCATCTTTCGGGTTGCGGTACATATATATTATCTGAAGAAAAAAAAGACACTTTTTTTCAAAATCGAAGACACGATATGTTTCATATTCTTATATAACAATGTCAAAAGGTATACGTGTCTTTCAGATTATTTTTAGGAAACGCTGTCTGTATTTTTTTTTTTTTGGCATGTACATCCTGTAAAATACATGTACACCAAACAGCTTGAAATTAATTAGGATTTCCATAGATCATAATAACCCTTTCTTATAAGGCCTAGTGACGCATTTTTACTAAATCCCAGTGCAAGTGTTATTTTGCTTCCACATAAAGAGTTAGAAGCAAATCTACTTAAACAAAAAGCATTATGTTTGAAACGATGAAAAAAGAAATCAATAAAACATTCATTTTATATTAAAAGTAAATAAGTATTTTCGTGTTAAGAACAAATAAACTGAAAAAGTAAGAACATGTTTGTATGAGAAAAGTTTTAAAAAATATTTTTTATATACTTTTTTTCTAAAATTATAGTACAAACAAATCTTGGAGTACTTATTCATAATTAGGCCAGACCGAGTGTTTGTTCTGGCAAAACTGTTTCAGAAATTACGTAGAACATTTAAACTGTGTCAACCACGACAGGAAAGCTCTATTAGATACTTCTTGATGTATTAAGTTTTAAAAAGTTCAAATTTCGTTCGCTCATACTTGCATGCTTTGTTGCCAACTAGTAAACAATCTAAATTTGTTGTAACCTGGTCCAGCAAAGTATGCATATATTATTAAACAGGCCCTTCCATATCTAAAAGAGGTCAATCTGTGTATCAGATGTACAAGAATGTTTTTATTAGGAAATCGTACTATCATAATTTCTACCATATCAGAATACTACTGGAAGGACGAGAAGTCTGAAAACAACGCATAAAAGAGATAGGCAAACAAACCTGCAACCATTCAATATTATTGCAGATATCAACTACAAAGAAGAAAAAACACTTAGTCCTATTTACTTCCAGAATGTCCATTAGTAACACAGTCATTTATACTGTATTTTAGAAACATAAGTCAGTAACGACGATTTTGAATTCGGCGAATCAAACATTGCGTTTATTGTATAAGCCTAGAATTTGATTAATTTGATTTCAATGCCAGATAAGATTTGTTGAATTTAAGTGCATTTATCTAATGCTTTGCTTGGTTTCGATGAAAATTTGTCAGTAAAACTTTATAGGGATATATGACACGTAGAATAACTTTTGAACATACCTACCATTGTCCTACTAGTCATATATCGTTAATTTCTGAAAACATATAGTAGCTTAAATCTATACTGACGCTCCCTTTGCCTTTCCGGAGTTGTTCGGGTAGAAGAAAATGATGGGGATGTGTTTTTATCATCCTTGGTGATTTCATTCCGTCTATTGTCTTCTTTCCTGACAACAGGAAATATTATTCGCTACTTATGATTTAAAACAAATTTGGTAAAGGTGTAATACTGTTGAAAATTCATCCTTTTAATGGCATACAGAGCATTTCCTTTCTCAAAGTTGTTAGTTCCTCGTTTTTGTAGAATTAACAAATATACTTTTAAATTACATTGTTTTCTATTATGAAACTCTAAGAACATTTTTTCGTATATTTTGAATACTTCCTGTGTTAGTCACCGGCATAAATCCAGCTTTATCATTTAATTATTAATATCAATTGTTAAAAACACCTTGTATTATCGATGTAAATAGAGTTTATCTCATCAAAGAAGTAGTTTACAATAAATATCAAAAATTGTTTTATCACACACCCGTGCCGATGTTGCGACTCCGTAAATATGGTATTGCACGGCCGTGCATATATTTTGACGTGACGTCATTAGCGTTATACAAACATAGTGTAAAGACGTGCTAAATGTTAGCGTTATACTATAGGCGCGTCAATGAAATATGACTCTTATTTCATCTTAAACGGTCTTTATTTTTGGTATGTGATTAATAGAATATTAAATTCGTGTAAGTTCATTACTGAATTTATTGCACTCGTTGAATAAAAAAATATTATGCTCGCCAGAGGCTCGCATAATATAATTTTATTCAACTCGTGCAATAAATTAGGTATTGAACTAACACTCATTCAATATCCTCTATGTAAGTAATACATTCATATAGCGGTTGATTCCCCTCCTGCGACCCATGACAGATTAAATTTTAGTAAATATGTTTTACTTAAAGTGACATTATGCTCAGTTTTTCATTGTCAAATTGACTTGAATTGACTATATATTTCAATTTATCCTGTCACTTGTATCAATTTCGGCCCGATAACAAGGTGCCGTATATTTTTACTGATCTACGGCACTTGATCACGTGGTATGCATATTTGCCGGACTACTTTTCAAGAATATAATTATTATTATAATGTTGGACTTTATGTTTGGTGGTTAAATTTGTTTTCGCCTCAGAGTTTCCAATAGAAATGTTCTTTACAGGCCGTTCCAGTGGTATGAAAAAAAACTGTCGTTAAATCTTATGTGTGTAGAATAACGAATTTTCGAAACGTTGATAAAACTTTGTTTGTTTATTTTATTTCACTCTATAGTTTTTCAAGCGAAATAAAAAATTTGCGACATTAAAATAGCGTACTTGATTTGATTGTTTTGCACGTGCTGTTTGGCGCTACATTGTGACGTCACGTAAACAATACTATAAACGTCTGTACAGCGTTAACGACTGAATAAAAGATATTGGTGTTCGAATTAATTTTCTTAGTTAGACCATTTTCTTTCATTTTAGTTAGTTTTCACAACAAAATTCGACAAAAAAATTGTTTTTATGTATCACATTTTTCAAACAAAATGGCGCCCTCAATGTGAAAATACACAGCGAGATAATTAGAACGGCGAGTGCATTGTTGTAGAATAATACACGCTTCGGGCCTTCTTTGTATATATAGAAACATTTTCGATAGTGTGATTAAAGGTAGTTTGGCTGATAAAATTCTTTAAAAAAAAAACGGTGACAGGATAAATAGAATAATAGATTGGTGCCGTGGATGGAGAAAGTTTATCTGGCTCTGCTCCGCCGGAATTTATTCGGTTCGCCTTCGGCTCACCCAATAAATTCCTCCGTCTCGCCAGATCCACGGCACGAACCTATTATTCTCTATAAATTGGTCGTTATAATGGTGATTGACCAACACATCATATTTAAAAATGTTTAGGGTAAAAAAAAACTAATATATTAAAAGATTGCCCCACCCTTTTCATAAATTGAAAGTAACAGATACATTCCGACGGATAATACCACACATTTCACAGGGCTTAGTGAGTTATTTATCGTTCACGTGAAGTAAATTATAAAATTGAAAGAAATTTTGAGAAAGTGATAACTTTTTTTGACTTTCACCTGTTCACTCAATATCTACCCATGGATGTGCATAATGTCACTTTAAAATCTTTGTACTGAACAAAATCATTTTATATAAATGTGTCCGATTAAATTAAATGTCCATTCACATCCAAAATAAGTTATAAGATTAGAACTTAAGATGTGTCCTTTTGACATTACATGTTACAAAAATGGGATAAACATTTTCGACCGCGGCAATTTTATGGATTGGAAACTATCACTATTTTATTATAAGCCTTATAAACAGTACCTTTATAGTACGGAAATCTGTCATCTTTGCAGTCGAGGAATGGAACTCTAGCCTCTAGTTGAACGTTGTTTGTTGTTTCAAAGTCTAATGTTTGAATCAAGTAAACTAACTCTATCGTCATTGTAGTACCCATATTATATAAATAACAAATACAATAATCAACTCTTTATGTAAACAAATACAAAGAAGATTCGAGTCTCGGATCTCGTGATGCACTGTATACTTTTGTAAAATAATTGTGTGTGTGCGTGAGTGCCTGTGATTTGTTTTTTGTAATTTTTGAAGTCATTTATTATAATTATTTATTATTATTATTATTATTATTATTATTATTATTATTATTATTTTCATAAAAACATTTATTGAATGTTACCGTGTTCATGTTTTAGTTATATTGTTTCTGTGAAATTAAAAAAAATAGATATAACACAGTGTAAAAATGAAAATATGTTAAAAATATGTAAGTTTTGATGGCCTGGCTTAATCAGATAAAGCATACATTTTAACGGAACCTTGAATATTTATAATCCAGTTGAACTACTTGAAAATGATGCAAATACTCGTTTCATTATTTCTGTACTTTTGCATTTTGTCGTAATTTAAAAAGTATAACCATTTGATAACTTCAATGCTTTTGCATTTTTAAAAAAAGTATTACAAATGAAAATAACACACCTGACCTCGGATAGGTGCATATCCAAATGTTGTCTGCTCTAGTTTCCATAGTTTCAAATTCTTCAGCTTCACATTGCTACATTAAAATTCCTTCGAAACATCTTTCTGCTACTATTCTCATAGGATATTTTTCATCAATCTTTTTTTCTGCACCTTCCATTGTTATATCAATAGTCTATCTACACATAATATGCTTTTACCCTTACCTTTACATGCATACACGTTACATAAGGTTCACTGAACTTCCATGACCTACATGACCAACAGATAAACTGAAACGCTGATAAATCTCTTAACACTGTTTACTACAATCCCGTTTCTCCTATATTTTTTTTACTTTTATAAAGCTGAAAATTATTTTCGTCAGGTTGTAATTGTTAAAAAACGGACTCCGAGATGAAATTATTTGTTAGCTTTGTTGACCTACACATACATGTATATGATTTACTAAATGTTAAATGTTACTACTTATTTAGCTCTGCAAATGATATCTCTTTCAATGTGCAAAATACGAAGAAATGTTTCAATTAAAAAGAGAAAGAGAGAATTCTAGAGTCTATTAGGGTCATCAGCGTTCCATCACAGCAAAACTCTGGATATATGTCACGACGTCAAAATTCTAAATACAACGTTGAAACAACGTTGTTTTTGCGACATCGTATCAACATGTTGGAATAACGTCGGTACGACGTCAGTTTTCAGTGTAATCTAACATAGTATTCTTAATTGAGTTATTTCGCTTTTTTTAAATATAAACCAACAGGTGGCTCTAATTTCAGTTCAAGATAATCAATCGAATTTTGTTCTCCCCCCCCACCATTGTTTGTTTTATTATATATTTTGTTATACTAGACCATAAAAAGGAACGCAATTTGTATTTCAAATAAATAGAAAAATAATGGAAACTTGATGAATTTCAAAACGAGGCTACTACAACAACTTGTTTTCAAATTTAAACAAAGACAAAGGACATTATAGAAGACAGCTGACATAGTGAAAAGGTGAAAAGTAAGTGAATATTTTTTGAAGGTAAATTAGTATTAAAGATCCTGTAACACATTTTTTTCATGGTTTTATTTCATAAATATGATGCTCAAATTAAGATTTGTCAATATTGTAAGTTCCAATAAGCATTACTTATAAAGATATTACCGAATTCAACATTTCATGTAAATAAAGGGAGGTAGTTAGAAATTTATTTTCTATAAATTCTTAGTCAAATTTTCCAGTAAGAAATGAATGCATATTAATTATTGACTAAATATAATGTGCACAAATATTTGCAGTACACATTTTACATATTCTTCGATGTTTGAAAATTGTTTTATTTATTATTATTACATATATAATTTTTTGCAAGTATGGTATACACACAGTCTTCTCACTTCCCCTCGGAGCGTGCACGTCGCTGAGAAGGCACAGGGCATCGGCAGAAGATTAACAGCTTGGCTGGTAGAAAACACAACTCAACTAAATAGAAGCCCCCCGTAGGCTGTAACAACGGGATCGCTACTTCGTCAACAACTGCGGACCAGCTGCCGGTGTCCTGACTAATGCCGAGGCGCTACAAAGTAGGCTTAGACGACGAGGATGGTGTGCTAGGGTGCGTGAGCCCCTAGTACAGATAGACGGCTTGTAAGGCAGGCCTTTTGCTGGCACCAACAGCCCTTTTCAGGGCTAACCTTTCATATTGTCACAGGTTCCTGTACATTTCGGTTCTCATTGACCGCCGTACAGTGACCTTCTTTTGGCTCAAAATTCATATCTTTGGCTAATACTCCGTGGAAATTGCATGGAGGTAAACTATCACCACTTTGTGCTTCGAAATTAACTCTTTAAAGGCATGACTGGTGACATGTCCAGGGTCCGTACTCGACAGCGAAAGCTGCATTTTGTGCCCGAAAGGGCGGATGGACCCTCATTAAGCATAAACTAGAAGAAAAACATACACATTGTAACAATATCAATCACAAAACATACAGGATTATGCATAGTACGATTACTGAAACATAATTAGAAATATATATTTTCTTGATATTCAATTACATTGTATCTGTATATATAATGTTTGATGACAATTAACTGATAAGAATGTATATATTTATATACATGAAAAACAGTCGACAGAAAACACAGTTTGGACATAAAAGAATGATTAGTCCGACATCAAAGGTAATATATGGATTTTGATTTTGTTGTTGTCAAAATTAACTGTTATTAAAAAGTAAAATAATTACGGAAATGTCTTATTGAATTTACGCATTAACATGTTACTGTTATGCAAATTACTTATATTTGAAGTTTTTGAGAGTTCTACATCATCAATCGACATTTCATTTATGATATGCTAAGGTAATCTATGAGAAAAAATTAATTCCATATTATTGATATAAGACCATTTTGGTTATTATTTACACTCATTTATTTCTGTTTCTTTTTTTTTTTTTTTGCAGTTTCAAGAGAGAAAAAAACAAGTGGAACCTAAAAACACATTCAACATGCTTTAGTTATTTGACACAGTATCTTCGTAGATGAAAATAATCAGGATCCAGTGGTGAATATTTAGTATACCAGAATTATTCACATGGAGGAGTATATCTCCAAATTTAATACTTTAAAGTTCGTTTTAGAAGGATCGAGATAAAAAAGTACTTTCTTTCTTAAAGGTAAAAATTTATTGCCTTGTGTTTTCACATAATTCTGACAGAAAGGAATATTTTCCCATACTTATCCGATGAAAATCAATGAAATCAACTGCAAAAGAAACGTTTTTTTTTTCTATAATTTCCATTGTATATGAGTTATTTAAAAGAAAATCCTTTTAAAGCATGTTGTAAACATGAATACTTTGGCATGATAGTTAATGCACCTTTAAATGAAAATGATTGTTGACTGCTGATTGTTATAATTTTGGATTAGACAATTTGCATTATTGTATTGACTGAATAAGGTTTGATAAATGTTGAACTTAAATTTTAAAAAGACACGTAGCTACTATAGTTTTTGTTTTTGATAGTTTATAATTATACATTTTATAAATATCAAACTTTATTGAACTATCACTATAAATGATTAAAAGTGAGTCCTTCTTTAATGTTATACATATGTGTTGGCAATATATATTTATAGTAAGTTTTACATAAATAGACAAATTAGAAACTGTGATAAACATCTTGTTTAATTGTTTTTATGATTACTTTTAAATTTATCAAATAATAAAATCACTTTTCCAGTTTAGAAAGTTTTGTATATTGTTTCTCTTGGGAATTATGTCATGAAAACGGGTCGGATTTATGTTAGGAATTGGTTGGAATTACGTTGGAAACTAGTTTGTATTACGTCAGTAACTGGTTAGAATCATGTTGGAAACTGGTTGGATTCACGTTGGGAATAGGTCGGAAAGTAGTTGTATATAAGTTAAATAGAGGTTGATTTTATGTCATTTGTGACGTTGGATTGACGTCGGATTCTGACGTCTTAAAAACTTCCATATACAACTAAATTCCAACGTCCATCTAACGTCGGACTCTAACGTCTGAGCAACGTTGATACAACGTCATGTGTTTGCTGGGATATGTCTGCCCTGTAAGTTGCATTAGTTATTATTCCATTAATAACATATCATGCTATTAATAGCTTTTTAAATGCGTCTCCAACATAACAGCAAGCAATACCTAAAATGAGTACCAAACATTTACTTATATCAGAATGTTCCTACCTGCTCAAAACTCTAATAAATGTAATAAAGTAATATTCTTTTTTATTTAATACGGGTGGCGTCTACGTATGTACACAAAAAAGTTAAAATTTCTAATATTTTTAAATATTTTACTTTATTTTTAACAAATAGTTTTGCGTATGTTAATAAATATATTGAAATTTAAGATTTCGTGTTGTTTTTTTTACTTTATCTACATGTAATACAGATGGTTTTACGTTTAACAACTGTGACATTTTTACTTGTGACGGCTGCCCTTTGTGTGTGTAAACTACGTGGCTTAGAGTACACGTTTATACGAGTGTTCCCTTCAACTGGGTTACGTGGATGATTTTGACACAACGACACATCCTTAGTGGGCAGCTTCAGTAAGTGTTTGGGCAAACAAAAAGATGTAATGCACTCACTATGTTTACACTTTTATTCCAGAATCATATCTATCATACATTTTATATCATAAAGAATATAGCGCTAGGAGTATAGTGTATAACTAAAGCGGTTATCTGAAAGTTAAACATTTATACTACAATATTTACATAAAAACAACAAGAGCTGTCGTCCCCCGAAAAGGTTTCTTAAGCATGCAGGTGTTATGAAAAGAAAATAGAATGAAAAAAATAATTGCTGAATATTGTTCTTTGTATTATTGTACCTGTAATCTCTAATTGTGATAGTATGAACCTTCAATATATAAGTGTGACCTTGACCTTTGAAGAAAGGACGTGGTTTTCGGACATGAGACTTAGCCGCGACACATTGTCTTAATGTGGTAGACATTTGTGCCAATTTTTTTTTAAATCCTTCCATTCATGACAAAGTTACAGTCCGGACATGAATGTGTGTCTTCAAACTCTTCTCGTTCAAACTATAAGTGTGGCCTTGATCTTGAAGGAAGGGACATAGGTCTTTGTCGCGACATGTCGTCTTGGTGTGGTATACATTTAAGCCTAGTTATTTTAAAATCCTTCGATGCATGACAAAGTTACAACCCGGAAACGAATATGTGTACCTATAAACTCTAATTGTGATAAAATGAACTTAAAAATGTTAGTGTGACCTTGACCATTATGGTAGGGACATGATTATTGGATGCGACACATTGTCTTAATGTTGTAGACATAACATTTTATGCCAATTCATTTTAAAATCCTTCCTTGCATGACAAAGTTACACTCCAGACACAAATTATCATTGTGATAAAGTGAAACTTCAAAATGTTAGTGTGACCTTGACCTTTGAAGTAAGGACGCGATTATTGGACTCGACACATCGTCTTGATGTGGAAGACATTTATGCCAAGTTATTCTAAAATCCTTCCATGCATGACAAAGTTACAGCCCGAACACGATTGTGTGTATCTACTAATTCTAATTGTGATAATGTGAAACTTCAAAATGTTAGTGTTTCCTTGACCTTTTAGGTAGAGACGTAATTCTTGAACGCAATACATCGACTTGATGTGGTAGATATTTATGCCTCGTTATTTAAAAATCATTAGATGCATGACAAAAGTACAGTCCGGACACGAATGCGTGTACCTATGTACTCTTATTGTGATAATGTGAAACTTCAAATTGATAGTGTGACCTTGACCTTTTAGGTAGGGACGTGGTTCTTGGACGCGACATATCGTCTTAATGTGGTAGACATTTGTGCCAAGTTTTTTTTTAAAATCCCTCAGTGTATGACAAAGTTACAGTCCGGACACAAATGAAGTTGGGACACACAGACAGACTGACTGACGGACGGACGGACAGACGGTGCGATTATATTATGGTTCCCTTCGGGGGCATAAAAAACATGTAAGCAATATACATACATATTAACAAATTACGATAGAATTTAACAAAGTATTGTGGGAATCCTTCTGCTAGTAATGTTAATAAATTTATTAATTGATAGAAATACAGATTATCAATTTGTGTAGTTAAAAATGCAACTAACTATGATACAATGTTATTTATCTTAACAATAATAAATATAATTATTTTTAGAACAAAATTATAAAAACAATATTTTTTCCGAACGAAGGCCAAGAAAACCCAAAACTGTCTGCACAATGGTTTCTGTGCCCAAAACTTAGTAAATTGAAACATAAAAGATTCGTTCTTTACATTCCGAATTCTAAACTTCAACTGCGCCTTGCAGAGGCGGCAATTCTTGCATTTGCATATAATTATTAATTCTAAGACAGTTTTGACCAACCTAAATGCAGGAAGCGCCTTATAACAAAATAAAAGTAATATTAGGGATCATCAATTACTGGGGAACGCTAAGTTCTGGCAGGGACCAGAGTGCATTAAAGTCACACTGCGCTGGACAGTTGGCATGATTTATTGAAATCAAAACAATTATAAAAACATAGTAAATCGGTCTCTGATATAACTTAGGTTTAACATGTTCCGTTATTAAAATGATCAAGTGTAGGGTTTCTTATTGCTAAAATAGTTAAAATATGTTTCTTTGATGGTAACTTAATTCAGAAATATAGAAGATGATGCTAACGTATTATTTTCAATATCATATTGAAGACACTCGTTAAATTCAAATGTTGTTTATCTCATTGTACCATATACGTTAAAATAATTGTTTGTTCTGTTAGTTTCGTGTTCAACTTTTTTAATTCGAAGTATGAACTGATTTAATTTTCTACATGTTTCATTATTAATATTTAGTTGACAGCCATGCATTAACTTTCATTTCTTTGCATCATCTTCATTTTTGGAAATCGACACGTAGTTAATATTAACTATTATGTAAGGCCAGTGTATAAACCGTATTGTTCTAGATAGCGATTTCATTTTGTAAAAAAATTCCTCATGTTAAGTGGTATGAAATGCTGATTTAATCATGCTCATATCAGCGAAATATCGAGACTCTTGATTACAAAACAATTCAACTCCTTAGTTTATACAATGTTTCAAGTTTAGCAAATTTAGACAGGAAAAATAAAAAAAATGTGTCCAGTGAGAGAAATGAAACGTTACCTCTATCTGGACACTGCATACGAAAGGAAGCTCAACGACCAAGTTATTTAGACGCTGATAAAAATAAACTTTTGAAACAGTATGTGCAATCGTTCATACGTCGCTTCATTTTTAGGATTTTAATCGTTTACTTTTCCTCTTATAATAGTCACACTATTACTTATATTCATTTATTATAGGGAAGTTCCAAGTTTAAAGTCTATACATCCAATTGTATACTAGTAATTGTCTGTATTTAAAAAAGTGTTAATAAAGTAAATAAACAAACATAATTTTTTTACAAACTGTTTATGTTATAATTCATTAAACATTTCGGACGGTGAAGTATTTCATACAAATGTCATCTAATGCGGATTTTAACGACAAAGTTAATTTATCCCTAGCCATTTTTAGTCAGATATGATTTGTATGCAATGTATGTTTACTGTGACCGGGTATGTGTCACGATGCCTACCATTTTCATACTAAATCAGAGCTTGTAAATTTACCAGACTTCATGAACTGGTTCACAATCATTTCCCGAAATGTTGGATTTACTACTGTTTAAAAAAAGGTTTACAACAGAGTTTTACAAAAAGTTCACTTTTACATGCACAAAATATAATCATATAATTTACTGGGAAACATTTGACCAATACAAAACATTAATAAGATAATTATTATGAACATTTTTAATAATCAGTGAAAAAATCTAACTGAGAAAAATATGTTATAGATATTTATTACATGTTTTTCGGTGGTTTATAGAAATATATCAGTGAGATATTTAGAGGATATTTGCTTGTTTTCATGTAAGATTGACATATAATTCACTGAATGAACACCAGATGCAATATTTTCACGATTGGAGTAGCCACGAGTGAAAATATAATAGCTGGTGTTCACAGTGAAATATATTTCAATCTTATATGTAAAACAAATAAATTTTCATTTTATTTCATGGTTTTTTAAGTGATTTTTACTGATTTTGCCGCGAAACGTCGCGCATTTTCCGATATGACGCCATCACATCATGACGTCACAACATCAATTTTGAAATATAGTTCTGTTAAAGTTCTATAAGCTTGTTACATTCATAACATGATATATGATGACATCGACTTCTTTTTAAACGTTTCTTTGCAAATAATAAAAAGAAAATTTGTTTAGTTTAGTGTAAGATCGAAATATATTTAACCTTGTGAACACCAAAAGTTCATATTTTACTCGTGGCTACGCCACTCGTGATATATACCTTTTGGTGCTCACTCGGTGAAATGCATGTTTATCCCGATATTACACTGAACTAAACAAATATCCTCTATGTATATGTTTTATTCAAGAAAATACCAGTCAGACAAAGTCAAAAACAAGTTATTTCATTTTTGTTTCATATTTATAAAAAAGGAAGTGCAGATCAAATGAGATCTGTTCACTGTTTTTCCTTGTGTGCCAAAGAAATTTTCACATACTGTATAACCAATGATTACAAAATATTGTAGATTTTTTTCCCTCTTCTTCTTCATTTTTATGACGGATACCTCAACCACATTGCATTCAATGGCTCCATTACATCAGTCAGTTTCTGAAAGAAACCAGCTATACTTGAATTTTTACTAATGGTCTTTTTGCTTCCATACGAATTCCCTGACATGTCCATTTTCAAGTTATTTACAAAGTGGGTTAAAAACAAGATTTATTTCTTTTTCAATATTTTCAAAAGAAAATTACAATGCATAGATTACAATCAGGACTAAGTTGAAAGCTTAAAGGTTATATGAAACTCTCTCCTGTACCACAAGAGGGTCATGATGGCCCTGAAATCGCTCACCTGAATATAGAACCTCTCCATCACAGGGAACAAGTAATATTGTAAACTAGAAACAAAAGCAGATATAAAATCTAACTCTTAAAGTGATATCACAAAGTTCATATTTATACCTGAAATAGTGCATGTGTAAAAACGTTACTGATTGCTATTGCTAAGGGAAAACAACAGTTCCAAAAGATGTGTATATATAAGGAAAATCAATGACCCCACGGGGCGGGGCCAATTAGTGTACCACAGGGCTTTATTTTGTGAAAAACTTGGTAGTCACTCACTAGAAGATGTTTCATGGAAAACATCTAAGATCTAGCATTTTGGGTTTTTTAAAAGGAGATTTTTTAAGTTTTTACTATATATATATTAGGAAATCAATGATCCCCCCTGGGGCAGGGCCAATTTTGACCCCAGGACTTTTATTTAAACAAACTTGGTAGACCCTCACTAGAAGAGGTTTTATGCCTAATATCTTAGCTCTAGCTGTTTGTGCTTTTTAAAAGAAGATTTTTTAAGTTTCTTCTATATACATATAACGAAAATCAATGACCCCAAGGACAATCCAATTTTGACCACATAGCTTTTGTTTGAACAAACTTTGAAAACACCCATTAGAAGATTTTTCATGATTAATATCTAAGCTCTAGCTCCTTTGGTTTTCTTAAAGAAGATTTAACTATATATACATATAAGGAAAATCAATGCCCCCCTATGGCGGGGCCAATTTTGATCACAGGGCTTTAATTAGAATAAACTTGGTAAACACCAACTAGAAGACGTTTCATGCCAAATATCTAAGCTCTAGCTATATGGGTTTTATAATAGAAGATTTCTTTAAAGTTTTTCCTATGTACATATAAGGAAAGTCAATAACGCCCCGACCCCCCCCCCCCACCCCGTGGCGGGCCAATTTTATCCCCAAGGCTTTTATTTGAACAAACTTGGTATATGTTTCATGCCAAATATCTAAGCTCTAACTCTTTGGGTCTTTTAAAAGAAGATTTTTTATAAGTGTTTTCTTGCGTTTGTCATGACAACCAAAGTTCTGAATGAAATTAAATTATTTAAACAATTTTTTAAAGGTTACCACTATAGGAACATTCCTGTGAAGTTTGGATGAAATTGGCTTTGCAGTTTATGAAGAGATGTCGTTAAAATTTAAGTTTACGGACGGACGGACATCGGACGGACGGATGTGCGGACGGACGGACGCCTGACGGACGGACGCCAGACGAATTGTGATCACAAAAGCTCACCTTGTCACTTTGAGTTTGAAACAATACAGAATTGTTTTTCCAGAAGAAAATAAAAGCTGAAGGCTGCTTTAAACATCAATACGTACCATCATGCCATTCAGGAAGACCGGGAGACACTGGTAGTGTATCGCCTTCTTTTTTATAGCGATCGTACAACTCTCGTAAATATGTTTGTTTGTATATGCCTTGAGGCCGAGCCTACGATATGGAGATATAAATCATATTCTTACTTATTATTTGACTTATAATTTTCCCTTGTTGCAATTGGTTGAGAAACAGTAATCTACGGTTAACATTCATGTAAACAAATCAATGTCAATAAATGTGCAACATGACTTAGCTAAATTTTAATTTAAAAAAGGAGCTGGAAGAGTCTTTTAATGAAATTTGGCAGGTTAAAGGCTACTGTAGACATTAAAGGTAAAAGTAGGATATTGAGATGTCTTTATTAACTGAAGATATTTTCTTGTTTCTGGATAAAAATCATGCAGAAGTTAATAAACTGAAAGAATGATGTTTTGTTTCCTTGAGCAAGAAAAATTGTACACTCATTATATAGTACTGGTGAGTTGGAGTAAGCATATAGCTTCCTACAAAATCTAAAACAAATAAATTCTGTATAAACTAAAACATATTTTACATAGACATACCTCAGCAAAACACTGCACAGCATTGTTTAAACTGTAATATTACAATGCAAAATATTCAAATCTTTATTATATACATATGTCTATAATTATAATAAAAAACACACATGAACACCAGGTCTGCTTCTGTTAGAAGCAACAGATTCTGTACTTGCGACTAGTGCAGACTCTGCAGTATGCGTTATTCATTGAGTTCATATTTTGAAATGTTCCCTAAAATTGAAAAACGGTCTTGTCCAGATCAAAATGGACATGTACATTTAAGATATTTAATGGGGTAAGGGTTAAATACAGATATACGGATATTCAAGTTTTTCCTAGAAATACATGATTTATTTTCGTTGAGTGGTATGAAAATATACATTTCATGAGTGGCGGTAGCCATGAGTGAAACATGATAATTTACATGCCACAAGATGAAAGTAAATCATGTATTTATAGAAAAAAAACTCGAATTTTCTGTTAATTATATACATATTTCTCTTTTTTGACATTACAATTTGAAAGATTTTCCCTTAAATTTTATATACTGGCAGAATTTAAAAGAAAGTAGTCCGGCAAGATACCAGTGAAAATACGGAAAATATGTTTCACTGCAGTGAAACATAAATTTTAACAGTGAAAATACGCAAAATGAAAACACGCACACCATTTCAACAATATTTCTCAATATTTAATAATTAGTATATAATAAAATAGAGAAAAACAGATGCAAAAACATCCAACACAATGCCAAGCAAAATCATACAATATGAACAGATACCAAACTTAAAATAAATTTTCCATTCTTTATATGATATTGTATATAAAAGAAGTTATTGTTTGTGAAAAATTCTAGATTATGTCTTTAATCTATAATCCTATAGATCTATATATAATACTTTATATAATATATATATTTTATATTTTTGTAGATATACTTTGCTTATTTGTGAATTAAAATTTTTAATGGCAGAAAATTTTTAAAATCTATGAAATTCTTACAGAATATGTCCAAATTAAATAAAAGAATGTACAAGTTATGCATTGAAAGTTGCATTCTCTATTGCGGGTCAAGTAAAGTTGGCACTTTGTTTAAAAAAACTGCCAGTTTTTTTTAATGACACTATATATTATATTGTAACTACCTATATTATGTAGAGTATAAAGCATAACACATCTACTTCATGTGAAGTCAAAACATTAATATTTTATACATACAAAGAGACTATGTAGCAAATAACAATATTTTCAAACATCAAATTTGAGCACATTGTATATCTTTAATTGTAATGAAATCTTCAAGCTTGTTTGAATGACGTTCCATTCCACTTCCTGGAACTAGCTAGTATTGGTGTCATATGACGAAACACGGTTGTGACCCCAGTAAACCTCAAACTCGTGATCCCCATGTGGAAACGCAGACACTTTAACCACTTGGCCACTGCTCACCTTGCAAGTTTACTACCACTTAATGTTAAGAATAGTTTAGATATTTGTAAGAACATCAGTTGTTTAAACTCACCTGTAGTTCAGCCGTTCTATCATATAAGCGATTATGAGGAAGCCCGTTCTGTTAAAACCATGAGTACAATGTACACCTGAAATAACAAACAATTGTTCATTATATATCGTTCTACCGTATTATGCAAGAAAAGTTAATGTCTTTATTTATACGGATTTATTTTAGTTTGATTGTGTTGGAAGCAGTATACTATTTTTGAAACACTCTGTCAAATCCGTTTCTGGAGCTAACCAGTACTAAGCAATTAGTGTAAAGTTCTTGCTCAAGGAAACAACAGATTGATATCTATTTTCACTCTTATATGCTCATAAAACATAATTCAAAATAGACTGCACCCCTTTCCTAACATGTAATAAATCAAAATGGAACGCTATTTCAGAAGCAATGGAAAACAAAAAGATATGTCACCCAAAATAATGAATGGTTCTGATCACTCCTGTGAATTTTTGTGGAAATCCCACCAGCAGTTCAACCTGTGATCATTGGACAGGATTGTTTCTATTTTTAGCTCTGGAAGCAATTTTGTTCAGCGAAGAAGAACATGCAGGCGATATGCACTAGGGATGGAAAAATTCACTCATATGAAGTTGCATTAAAATCCCACTAGTAGCTTGACCTGTGAAGGCCGGACAAAATTTTCTATTCATAGCTCGGACGGCCATTACGTGCAGCAAAGCGGAAAATGCCGTGACATGCAAAACTAGGGATGGTACTGAACTCCTGTGAATTTTGGTGAAAATCCCGCCAGTAATTTGACCTGTGATAGCCAGACAAGAGTTTTCTATGTTTAGCTCTGGCAGCCATTTAGTGCAGGGAAGGAGAACTTGCCAGCGATGTGCACAAAAAGGGATGGTACTGATCACTCTTGTAAAGTTTGGTTGAAATCCCACCAGTAGTTTGACCTGTGAAATCCGGACAAAATTCTTCTATTTTTATGCCCCGCTTCGAGGAAGATGGGGTATATTGTTTTACTTATGTCGGTCGGTCGGTCTGTCGGAATATTTTCAGCTGATTATCATGACAACTATTCTCAAGAAGTTTTCATATTTCAAATACTTATTGATCATAACTAGTAGATGATGCCTATTGATTTTGGGGTCATAAAGTCAAAGGTCAAGGTCACAGGGGACTTAAATGTCAGAATGGATTCCGCAAATTATCTTGAAATATATTCATTTCAAAGTCTTCATATTTCATATACTGATTGGTGATAAATAGTAGATGACCCCTATTGATTTTGGGGTCACCAGGTCAAAGGTTAAGGTTACAGTGACCAATAATGTCAGAATGGTTTCTGTTGTTTATCTTGAAAACCATTCATCACAAAGTCTCTATATTTCATATACTAGTTGGCCTTAACCAGTTAATGTCCACTATTGATTTTGAGGTCACTAGGTCAAAGGTCAAGGTCAAAGTGACCTTAAAGTTTAGAATGGTTTCCGCTGATTATTTTAAAAATTATTCATTACACAGTCTTTATATTTTACATACTGATTGGTCATAACATTTAGATGATCCTTATTGATTTTCGGGTCAATAGGTCAAAGGTAACGATCAAAGTGGCCTTAAATGTCAGAAAGGTTTCCACTGAATATCTTTAAAAAAATTTATAACAAACATATTTCACATACTGATTGGTCATAACCAGTAGATGACCCCTATTGATGTTTGGATCATTAGGTCAAAGGTCAAGTAGATGAACCCTATTGATGTTTGGGTAACTAGATCAAAGATTAAGGTCACAGGGTCCTTTAATGTCAGAAAGGTTTCCACTGAATATCTTGAAAACTATTTGTAACAAAGTCTTCATATTTCACATACTGATTGGTCATAACCAGTAGATAACCCCTATGATGTTTGGATCACTAGGTCAAAGGTCAAGCAGATGAACCCTATTGATGTTTGGGTAACTAGATCAAAGATCAAGGTCACAGGGTCCTTAAATGTCAGAATGGTTGCCGATGATTATCTTGAAAACTATTCATCACAAAATATTCGTATTTCACATACTGATTGGTCAAAACAATTACATTACCACTATTGATTTTGGGGTTACTTTTCTCATAATGCTGATTATCCTAAAAACTATTCATCACAAAGTCTTCATTGTTCAAATACTGATTGGTCATAACTAGTAGATGACCCCTATTGATTTTGGAGTCACTAGGTCAAAGATCAAGGTCACAGTTGCCTTAAATGTAAAAATTGTTTCTGCTGTTTTTCTTGAAAGCTATTCATCATAAAGTCTCATTTTGCACGTACTGATTGGTCATAGCCAGTAGATGATCCCTATTGATTTTGGGGTCACTAGGTTAAATGTCAAGGTCACAGGGGCTTTAAATGTCAGAATGGTTACATTTATATGATTATATATATTTTGTTCCAGCTACCCTCCAACTTTTATAACTTATTAATGATAGCTTGCGTTCAGTTTCAGGTCATTTTTTTTTTATAACTGAACACATTTATAGCATTTTTCTATAACAAAATTACCAATAGAATGAGTCAAGAGCTCATATATGTCGTTCAACATTTCTTGTTAGCTGTAGTGGCCATTTTGTGTAGCGAAGCCGGAACGTGCCGGTGATGTGCACAATTAGGTATGGTACTGACCACTCCTGTAAAGTTTGGGTGAAAACCCACCAATAGTTTGACCTGTGAAAGCCAAACAAGATTTTTTTCTATTTTTAGCTCTGGTGGCCATTTCATGCAGTGAAGCGGAACGTACCTGTGATGTGTACAACTAAGGCTGGTACTGATCACTCTAAGAAAGTGTGGTTGAAATCCCACCAGTAGCTTGACCTGTGAATACCGGACAAGATTTTTCTTTTTTTTAGCTCTGTTGTTCATTTTGTTTAGCGAAACAAAACGTGATGGTGATGTGCACAACTTGAGATTTACTGATCACTCATGTAAAGTTTGGTTCACATCCCACCAGTAGTTTGACCTCTTTTTAGCTCTTGCGCCAAGTTTGTGCAGCAAAGCGGAACGTGGCGGCGATGTGCACAACTAAGGATACAACTGGTCACTCTTGTAAAGTTTGGTTAAAATCCCGCCAGCAATTTGACCTGTGATAGCCAGACAAGATTTATCTATTTATAGATCTTGAGGCCATTTTGTGCAGCGAAGCGGAACGTGGCGGCGACGTGCACAATAAGGGATGGTACTGGTCACTCTTGTCAAGTTTGGTTGAGATTCCAATAGTAGTTTGAACTGTGACGGCCGGACATGACTTTTTCTATTTGTAGCTCTGGTGGCCATTTAGTGCAGTGAAGCAAAATGCGCCGCTGGTGTGCACAACTATGTATGGGACTGGTCATTCCTGTAAAGTTTGGTTGAAATCGCACCAAAAGTTTGACCTGTAAAAGCCATTATACAATCTTTATGAGGACGGGCGGACGGACAGATGAAAAATTGGACGGACGGACGGCGAAGGCAAAAACAATATGTTTTCCAAAAAATTTTTGAGACATTATTTTATATTTTGTGAAGAGAGGACTTTTCGACCCAAACCAGCCCTAAAAATCAATGTAGAGCTCTTCCCAATACACTTGCACTGCTGAAGCAATGCAGGCAACAATGATAGCCATAACATCTATACAGTACGTAAGACATCTTTACTGGTTTGCTTAGTTTGCAGCTCTTATTTTTTATTTTTCTCAATTCAAAAACCCTTACATTAACAATGTAAAGTTCAAGGAAGGACAAGTTTATTATACAAATTTATTAGTTTATGCGTTAATTCCTTAAACAATCTAACCGCTGTATGTTTTGAATCTTGTCAGCAAAGAGAATACATGTAGATTTTGGGGTCAATTATTTACACAATTTCCCTGCTCTTTATGTTTTGTATCTGTTCGGACTGAGAAACACTGGGTATTGTCAGATAGAACATCATTAACAGCAATATCGTGCTCCTAAATAGAGTAAAAGCAAACGTTCTGTTTAAGGTCTCCCTACGTAACCACTTTTTTTTTAAATGTCCATCTTCGTCTTTTTTTGCCTTTTGGAGTTTTCAAACTATTTTTTATTGGCCTAACTAATAGTTATCATTTCTGACCTTCAACTAAATGTAATTAGACAAGTTCTTAAGTTACAGTATCATTATTTTTTCCTTTTTCCTTTTGGTTGGGTTTTACATCGCAACAATATTGTACAGGTCATATGGCGACTTTCAGCTTTACTGGTAGATGAAGAGCAAGGCACTAGCGGGCACCTGAGTAGAACCACCGACATTACGTAAGCTCGTTGGATTTAAATATCAGGAATCAAGATAAAATTCACAAAACTTTATCAACTATCATTTTACCAGTGATATGTTTATAAATATACCTATTATTTTATTAGGTTTCCGCTCGATAAATCTATCACAAATCTGTATAAATTGCGCAGTCTGTTCTTTTGAGGGAGTTGCTCCATGGCTGAAAATAATGAATTAATAATGATTCTATGGAATTATTTCATTGAGGATGCGGACAGTGTGTTTGACGGCGGGGAAATTACTTGTGTTTTGTTAATGCTCTTTATTTTTTATATTTACAATCACACTTTGCCAAGTAAGCATTAAAGTGACATTATACTCATTTCTTTTGTTTCGGAAAATAGAAGAGCTAGAGGTTATTTCTTATACAAATTCGGCAAGAATTTTTAGCTTTTTACATGAAATCTATCTCAAGTTTACCAAAAGACTATCATACTTTATTTGATTTCTACAAAGAACTTCTTAAGAACTGATTATATCAAATATTAATAAAAAGTAGCCAAAACACTTCTTTGATATTCCTAACGGGAGTAATAAACAAATTGTATGGAATATAAAATCTTTATATTTTCATAATTGTATGAATTCTTACATAATTTTTGTAAATGATACTATTGATGCAAATGACGAGATCAGTGAACATCTTATTCTTTCGAAACTTAGACATAAATCAAATTGGCTATCCAAAATCTATACGCTACGAAATGCTATACCGCAATTCTGGAAATTCGTCTTAAGATTTGACAAATCAATCAAAGCTAGGGTTAATACTGTCTTATCTCCTTTACTCATAAAAGAATCAAACTTCAACAAAGAAATTTATAACATACTTAGAAACAATAAATAAGTAATAAAAAGCATACATTCATCGCTTATGGGAAATTTTAGTTGAACATGACATTCCGTGGAATATAAAATCAAACATTGACAATAGATATAAACAGTTCCGTAATTAATCGTTCATAATATAATACCGACAGGGGATAACTTATATAAATGAAAATTGAAGAATAATCCGAAATGCATTTTAATCAATTGTACTGATAGCACAGAACATTTCAATCACTAAATGCTTTCTTTCTGGAAAAGAATTATTGGAACTTTTAAGTCGCTAGAAATCTGTGAACATATTTTTTATCTCAAAAATATTGTACAAGGTTAAAGTTTCGAAGAAACGCAGATATCAAATCTTTGGCAAATTAGTTTGATTTTTACAATTATTGGCTTAAGGATATATAATACTTATTTGATAAGTAACTAACGTGCCGATAGTATAAACACTCATGGAATCTTTCTACAAGAACTTAACAGTATGAAACTATATCTTGTCCATAAGAAATATAATTCACATTTTATTAAACGCTATACAACAAAATGTCTGACATGTTAAAAGATACTAATTGTGAGTAAAATTAATTTATAATTGTTTATTACAGCTATGTGTACCTTTTTCTAAATTGTAATTCTTACAGAAATGTTAAAAGTTCTTACTGTACAAATATTATATGCAAATGTTTTTTAAGCTTTTAAATATAATATTTGAAAAATGTTCCTTTAACATACCAGCTTTTTTACTATCTTGATACAACTAAAGTCTGGAACAAGATAAATTGTTTGACTAATTGATATATTAACCCATAGCCTGCAAGTGACAACAGATTCTACCCATGTGGCAAGTACAGACCAAGATCAGCCGTCACATCTGTGCCATCCAATCATGGCCAGCACTGTTCACTATTAAGCTAATATTCATTTTGAAATTTTCCGCTTAAAATGATAAATGGTTTTGTCAAGTGAGGCCATTAAAATATTTAGTAGGGAAGGGAATAATAATCATGTACCGATACACAAACAAGCATTAACAGTCTGAGATAATTTTTTGTTCAAATTTTATTCATCTCATCCATAATTACATAGATCATACCCTATGCATTGTATCTTCACATATTCACACCCCGTCGCCATCACTGCATTACTGTCATAATACTTGTTAGTATTTGTCAGATCCACCACAAGGCCTAGATTTCTCTGTAATATGAAACATATGCCATTGATGTTTGTCCAATAAAAAAAGAAAGATCTTACAATAAAAAATTGTTTCAAAAAAAATTCTTGCCATTACCAGTATATTTCTCTCTCTCTCTCTTTCAATTGATTTCTCTTACAGCTGCCTTCAGGTTTTATTTACTGTTGGAAAAAAAATGTGTTGTTTCAAACTGAGTATTTCAGTAATTTTATCTTGGAAAAGTGCATCATGCCTGTTGTACAGCAAATGGGCCAATTTTTCAAAATAATACATGTAATGCAGGCTTTTTCAAAAACTATATTGCATTTACAATTACTTTTTGTGTCTGTTCAAAGAACTTACTATCAAGCAAATGTGCCAAAAAGTTTTTTATGATAGCATTACCCAAAAAATACCATAGGCACTTGGAACAGTAGTAGAACTTGTACCAGCCACATCCACCAGCTTCTGTCTAAAAATCAGAGATAAGTTTTGGACCATGTAAGAATGTCATTACCTATGGCAGATGCTTGAAGTTTCATGTGCAGTATAGTGCGATCAACTGTATCAAATGCCTTTGGTAGATCCTAAAGTATTATGCATACAATACTGCCTTTGTCCATTTACAATTTAAAAAAGCCTGTTAAATTAATAAAACATGTGTCAGTTGAAAACCCCCTTCTAAACCCTGACTGAAACTGTCTGACCGTGACTCAACCCCATAGCTGTCAGAAGACCAACTGAGCTATCCGACCAGCTACAATATATCTATTCTAAACCATAACATCTTTCCCCCAATGTATTGATATTTGTTACCGAATTTCTGATGTTTACAGAGCATAATCAATTAAACTCTTGGTAAAATGCAGTCACAGGATGAGAAAAACGTGCAGCTTGACCAGAACTCGAACCCGTGACCCACAGAATAATGTACTGCGGCTGTAGAAATTGCGCTATCTGGCTTCTTACACTCCCCAACTAAATAGTGAACAGTTCTAAACCATGACAGATACTTGTAGATGTCTTAATTAACAGGTCGATTTATGCTTAATTAATACAAATAAGAAAACGAAAAACTTACATACTCATTGTCTTAATTAAAATAACAATTGTATAATTATCTTTACTACAAAAGGCTTAGACAGTTATTGGTTGTGCGATTATTTATATATGGCCAATTTAAAAATGAACATAACTGAGTTAATACATGTACAATATCTAATTATCTGTGCCGATAAAAAAACTAACAATTTTTCTAGATAGAAATTTTATGAAAGCTGATTTGTGCCATGTTGTATTTTGCATCAGGGGGCACCGAAAATACACCAAACGAACCACTTTTTTGTATATTTATGTTCTTTCAGGCGCCTGGTTACTTTTTGTACTTTGTCGATTTTCATGTGGCACAAATCACCCATAACAAAATTTTGTCCATAAATTCAAGTGCAAGCAACAATCTACTCAATGAAAAGTCTCCGTTGGGTTGACTCTGCCCGAGACCTGAAGCTTGAGACCGGTGTCCTCCTATTACAAAAAGATAAAACAGGAGCTGTCCTGTTAACACTATGCGCATCTTAGGAAAAATCAAAATAACTATTCAGAATATGATATTTTTGAGACTTTATAAATTATATAGCTTGATCTAAGTTTAAGGACATTTTCTTCCCTTAAAAAGACCAGAATTAACCTACTAGCCCAGTGAGTGTGGAATATATATCTATATTGTCATGCAACCGACCGGTGGAATTGCACCATGGACCCTGTGATTACTAGTAATGGATACTTATTTAATCTCAATTCTGGATAGGTCATTATGTAACCTGCCAAATCTCAAAGTTCAAAAAATAAACCACAAACATCAAGGCTAAGTCATCCTTTACAATATCCCTTTAACTTTAATACAGATACTATTATTAGCCAGCTAACACTGGGTATAAACCTATAACCTGTAGACTTATAAGAACATGTATTATCATTTATAAACTTTAATGCAAGTCTCAACCCTTTTATAACTATGTCATAACTGTAACTCTTTAAATACAGAAATATTATAAGTCTCATCATATCCTTATACTAAGATATACATGTATGCACATAACATTAATAATTCCCAGCTTCTATTAAACATTTGAAATCCTACTAACATTGGTACTTGTTAAACACAAATGCCCCCGGCTCAAATTCTTGTCAAAAACAATATTAAAATATTTAACAATTCAATTAGGACGGAAAAAAATTAAAAAATGTAAACACATATAACATATAACTTGACAGAGTCATAGCGTTTTGTTATTGTGAAAAATATAAGTTCGCAAGTCATTTCTATGACTTATGATGAAGTTAAAAAATATTCAACATTATCATATATACATGTAAATGCAAGACCTTAACTTGAACCCAGCGATCCCAAACTCCGACCGAACTTAAAGACTACACATTAGGTATGTTCCATGTAAGTATGGGACATTGGTGAAAAAAACATCAACAAAGCCTGTATAAAAAAGTGTAAAAATCTATTTTAGCACTGGTCACTTCACCCAAATGATCCCTATCTCAATACAAGGATGCGACGTGGACTATTAAATGTATTAATCTACCAAATATAAAAGATATCCTTAAATAAATAAAGTAATTAGGAGAAATTAAAGATAAATCCAACTTGCCGGAATAGGTTAACATTACAAGCTCCTTTTTTCAAAGTGATAAAAAGGGAGATAATTGGGAAAATGGATGGCACAGGTTTTAGATATATCAACTGGCCGTGTTAAGTTAACCATTTCTTCATTTTCTAAGTGCTGAAAAGGGCAATAACTTGGTAAAAATGAAAGCCATAACTTGCCCAGATCATGTATATTGTGTTGAAAAGCAAGTGTGTTAAGTATGAAGCCATTGGTATAGGTACTACTTAAGAAAAATCAAACTTGCTGTTTTAGGTTAACCTCGTACGGACAGACAGACGGTTCAATTACTATATGCCCGGGGCATAACAACAATATCACAATGCACATGCTTTTTACATAAAGTTATTAAATACAAATATAACAACATGTTTGTTTACTTGATTTTTACGAATCAAAAGGTATTTAACACAACATGACATTTAACTGCTAATAATAATATCTCCTACCATGGGTCAAAAAAGCATTCCATAAGAGCCGACGACCCTCACCGGCGTCGCCAATAATGAGCTTATGACACTGAATCATAATGACATCTTTGGATAATGCTGCTAACATTCCACATGAATAACCTTAAAATGTCTATTTAGTAATGAGAGTTTCAAAGTTTCATAAGAAAGTGATATAATTTTTACTGTTTATATAATATGTGTTTGCATATTTGACTTAAGTATGATTTGGTGTACCTATCCTAAAGGCTTGTTTTTTTTTCTTTATTTCTATCATGATTGAAAATTTCATTTGCAGGAAAAATACTGAAAATTTAAAGCAAATAATTTTAAATCTTAGTTGAATTTTCTGAATTTGTTTTGTAACATTTACAAGAATACATAATATTTAAATAAAATAAAGAGAAATAATACAATTTCTTTTATAACCTTTAAGATATTCAGACTTAACATATATCTTTGTAACATCCGTTCCCTACCCACACAGTCCGCAAAAGATGTAATATTATGAAAACTGAATCCAAAAAGTAATCCTTTCTTTTCAAAAAGTTTTGTAACAGACACCCTAAGGTACTTAAAAAGCAAATATCACCTTGTATGTTTAACTTTATTTTTTTTTTTAATTAGATGCTAACACAATTGGCAGCAGGTAATCAGTTTCACTTATTTAAGTATTGAGAGCGGGACGATAGATTAGATGTATCGAGGGGTTTCCTTATTGTTTATGTATTTTATTGTCGGTAGGTTTTATTTTCAACCTTAATTATTTTTATATGACAATGCTATGAAACGATTTATATAACATGAGCAAGCGCTTGTCAGGGGCACATTCGACTTTTTTACTTTTTCTAAGAGTAAAAAAAATATTAGCTTAAACAAGTCTTTAAAAAAATTAAAGAAAAAAAGTTATTTTTTTTTATTTTAAGAGGTCTGTCTAGTCACACTTATTTGTATTATTTCCATAAATGTTAAGGCGATATAATCGAAATTCAATCATTTGACAGTCAAGGTTATTTAAATGTCAAGGTCATATCTTAATTATTCTACATGTCTGTTTGGTCACACGTTTTGTTTTTTCTACAAATGAATCAAATCCGACACATATGCCCCCTTTCTAGCCCTTGACTCTTATTATTGGTAATTTTGTTGTAGAAACTTGCCATAAATGGGTACATAGAAGAGTTCAATTGTTGAAAAAAGAAAATAATAACTTTGTGTTAAATAGTTTTGAAGATAATGAGCGGAAACCATCCTGAAATTTAAGGCCCCTGTGACCTTGACATTTGAACTAGTGACCCAAAATCAATAGGGTCAATAGTTAAGACCAATCAATATTAGAAATATGATAAGAATACTTTGTGATAAATAGCTTTCAAGATTATAAACAGAAACCATAATAACTTTCAAGAACCCTGTGACCTGGACCTTGACCAAGTGACCCCAAATCAATAGGGTCACTTTCTAGTTATGACCAATCAGTATGTGAAATATAAAGACTTTGTGATAACTAGTTTTCAAGATAATAAGCGGAACCATTCTGACATTTAAGGCCCCTTTGACCGTGACATTTGAACTAATGACCCCAAAAGCAATACAGTTCATCTGCTGGTTAAAAATCTTTCAAGATAATAAGCAGACATCATAAAACAATTCAAGCACCTTGTGACCTTGACATTTGACCTTTTGACCCCAAATTCAATTTGGATCATCTAGAAATGACAAATCACTATGTGAAATATGAAGACTTTGTGATGAGTACTTTTCAAGATTATCAGCGGAAACTCTTGACCTTTAAATGACCTTGACCGGCAATGTCAAGTTAATGACCTTTGGTTAAATTGTTAGAGTAATGGTTCTTTGACACTGCTTTCGCCTTAATGTCCTCTACCACTGTGTAAAGTTTTTAAAAAAAATCATCTCTTAGGGTTTATGCTCACAAGAGCACAAGACGACGGACGGACAGAAGGACATGGCTGCGACTATATGCTCTCCCTTCGGGAATCATAAAATTCGGCAAAAAAGAGAGCAAAATTTAGATATTTAACCTTGAAGTTTTATGGTCATTTATGAATTAAGGTCAATGTTAGTCTGGTCGACATAAGGGTCTTGTGCCAAGGGTTGATGTGGCCAAGTATGAAGTCAATACATTAAGAACTTAAAAAAGTTATGATCAAGTTACAAGTTTGCAAAAAGCAAAAGGCAACCGCATTGACAACAGATTAAAGTGTCTGCCTTAAACACAGAGAAGCATAAATTCGAGCGGTGTCACAACTTTCTTATTTAATATCAGTACTGATTTTCCCGGGAATTGAAAGTGAAATAATTTGTTTCAAAATCAAATTTCACATGAGCAAGTTTAACATTAACCAAGACAAAAAAATGTAAGCATTCACAATTGTCGTCTACATTTTAAGCCAAGACAATACAAGAATAAATGAAAATTTAGCAAGTTAACTGCCTTACCTACCTTGTCCCAATCCTTAACCAGCTAGAACCAAACATGACCAGTTTCTCATAGTGTTGACTGACTAACTTTAGATTTCATTTTAAAAAAAAATCAGGTATTTGTTTATAACGACAGTAGTTGAAGTTTTAAACATAATAAATAAACTGACCTCAGGATTCTCTAATGACTTTAACAACTCATCAAAGTCGAATCTGTTTTCAAGATCAATGACAAATTTACTGTCCAGCGGTGTCTTGAATGGAATAAATTTGTCTGAAACAAATTTATTGAATACTAGTATCTTTATTTGACATACATGTATAATAATTCTTATCAAATCGTATACCATATACACTGTACTTAATTATGAATATAATAACATGTTAGTATGAGCATTAATTTGGAATGAATCACTTTTAAGTGGCATTCAAGGTAAGTTTACATTTTGCAATAATTCAGTTCAATGCTAGAACTTACTTTACATGAACGATAAATTAACAAGGAAATTTTACACTTGTAAAATGTGCGTAAACAGAATAAAACATTCCGAAGCAAAATATTATGCTGATATTCTAAGTAGGTTTTAATCATTTATTAATGATAGTCTGTGCATGCACAATTTACTCAAGAAGTATGCTAACATATTTCTTTTTCATACAATATTACATTTTTTTCACTTTCGCTTTATACACTTTTAGCATATTCAGCAGGCAGGGTTTTTTCTGGCCCGTTTTGATGACCGATATATTGGGTCATGTCCCCAATGCCAAAAAATATGTTTTTGTTTTGTTTTTGTTTTTAGGAAAAAATCTCCCCATTGAAGAAACAATTATTAAAATAAGTAAAATTTTTGTCACTTTGTTACATTTAATTGTACTACATCAAAGAAAATAGTAATTTTGTATGTTCCGTGTTGAAATATGTGATAATGAGTGGAATATAAAAGAAGTTTAAAAACAGTTTGTTTTATTGAAACATCATAAAAAATCCCAATTCTGGAGGTCAGGTCATGTTCTCAATGTGCGGAGAAAAAACTCTTATAGCTTACTGCAAGTATTCACTTACCGATTATAATATCTCCCTTCTGAGGACATTTTAACCAGTAATTTGGTGGATCAAGGTTGAGTGGCGTTACAATGTTTACTCCTGAAACTGAAAGTTGAAATTTTCATTTACATGTATCTATATATTGTGATTCTATTTGTATCATAGTTTGGGTACCTTTCTGTTTTAAATTGTATACATATACAAGCACAGTGCGTTAACTGGAGTGCAGGTGTTATTTACCCGCACTCTAGAGCATGCCTATTGATTGGCTCATCTTTGCTGTGGTTTACTTATTGTAACGGCAGAGAAAGGGAAAGCGATAGAAATATCATATTCAGATGTTTGTTCATTTGTTACTTTTTTCTGAGGTTTCATATTGTAATAACAGGGAACGTGTTTTCATGTTTGTCAATAATACGAAAGAGAAAGAACATCAAAACACTCGGCAATGTGATTAATACTCTAGGGCTACGCCCCATCAAACAAATCAGATAAGCGGAGCAGTGGCCTAATGGTTAAGGTGTCTGCCTCTCAACCCAGAGATCATGGGTTCTAGCCCTACTCGGGTCACGACCATGTTTCTTCATATGACACCAGTACTGGTTGGTTCCAGGAAGCAGACTCGAAAGTGATTAATATAAGTTGCAAGAACTTGTTTCGCAATCGAGCTTAAATAAATATGTTTAAACCAAACAAATCAGATGGCCTCGTGTTTCGATGCTCTTTCTATTACTTGTCCTGTATCAAATACAGTATATGGAGGCATCCAATATCAATTGTGTTACACATAAATATTATAATGAGTGTTTTGCATAACATCTAAAACATAGTATCGCGTTAATCAAATATTGAGATTCATTTCCTTCCAAAACAAAGAAAGTTCAGGTTATATTCTCCTTTATATCCTATAAGCAACTTGTATAATTGTATAATTACTAAGAAGTCCAAAAAATAAAAATAAAAGACGTTTGCTAATTGTGGGAGCCGCCATTTTGAAGAAAGATAATTCAGTCACACAGTCACAAGATATTCTATAAATTTGTTTTTTCTACATTCAATCAGTAAAAGTAAAACTGGCATTTTTTTATCATTTCCAAGAAGGAAGAAAATCGATAAATTAAAAGGTAAATTTAAACAGTAATGGATGCTTCCAAATTAATTCACAATAAAACCACATCACCGATATTCATACCCCATTCAGTTTGTACATTAAAGCATTAATAATGTAGTCTACTCATTTTTTTAAGACATCAAACCGAAAAAAGCAACATTTTATTTACTGTTATACGGGGAAGTCTTTAATTTTACATTACTTTTGCTTGCCTGGCTAGACTACAAATGTATATTTAAAAGAAAATAAAGTAAAAACAAAAATGAATTAAATAAATACATTTCTATACCTATCAGCAAAATTTTCAGTGTCATTTCTAGTTGGGTGCCATTGTTTTTAATGTAACTCAATGATAACCTTCGGGGTATTTTGGTAACAGAACAGTAGCTTTTTTGCTAAAGAATAATCGTTGTGGTATTCCGATTAAAAACAGAAGAGGTGCATGAAATACTGAATCATCGGCAAATGGTAACTTTAAAGGAAAAATATCAATTAAAAAAAGACATCATTTTTTTATCTGAGTGCATAGGCTTTCCCTACTTACATATAAAGTGTCTGCTTGTTAAAACATGGTTTTAAAGAGTAAAGTCACATAATATTCCTGCTGATACGGGGAAATCAAAAATGGGTCCAGGTATTAAATTGGCTTGCACGACTATAGACTACACGTGTTTATTTAAAAAGGAAAACAAATAAAACAATTAAATAAATATATTCTGATAACGGAAAAATCTCAACTTTTCTGCTTAATAATAATCGTTGAGGCATTTCAAGTGAAAACGGAAGTGGTGCATGAAAAACCAAACGACTTTCTTGGTCATAGGCTTTGCATAATTTAATATAAAAAATATTAGTATTATGATTGCAATCACCGTTTATTTACCTTCTTGTTTCAAAATGCAATAAGTACTGTAAACTAAGGGTAAACTAGCGTATAATTTTCAACCAATACAATTAGGGTAATGTCAACAAAAACTATCAAAATGTTCGACTTTTCTATAGCATTTTAATTTAACATGTTTATTTATAAAACAATTTATATTAGCATCGCGGAAATATATGACAAATGGACTATTGGTTTGCTAGCAGTTTCCGGTCCTTAGCAGTTTTCAGCTATTTTTACCACTAGGGCATCTATGGTACTTCAAGGGATCAGAGAGACATTTGTTTTCTTTGCAACTAGTACAGGGATTTATATCTCATGAAGCTTTTCCTGTTTAAAGTTACCTTACTGAAATCTTGCGTTATTTAAAACTAAGCAACACCTGAGGAATTTCTAATTTGAATGCCCATGCGCAATCACTGAGACCCCATTCCAGGTAAATTAATACCTTTGAACAACATATTTGCAGACGACACGTAAAAGGTTGGGAAGTTCTATTTCTTTGTTATAATCATTTCAACCATTCATACTTGTACTGAATTATATTCAAAATAAAAAAGGTCCGAAAACTGCTATGAAATTTTGAATATAAGTTAAAAAAGGTGTAACATTCAGGCCTATATTCAAATAAAAAGAAAAGTCAAAGAGCAACATTGAAAACATGGTAAAGCTGGACACGTTCCCGACTTTGTTGTGTCAAAGTTTAATACTCCTTCTTTTATTTTATTTGTTTAAAAGTGCGGCGATTTTAGACCGGAAACTGCTCGGAAACCAATTTATCGTAATCATTTGTTTAGAAGAAGTATGTTTTTAAAAACTGGTTCTTGTAATACGTGTATACTGGTGCCTCATATTTCCGTGGTACCAATAATTTCAAAGTATTAGGCATTATCAGTCTCAAGTGTCTCCTAGAATTCACATACCTGCCAGGAGTTTTGCTTTCACTTTCCTATTGTATTTTTATCAAAATGTAACAAATACGACTGTTTAAATTTATCACTTTATTCAGATTAAGAAAAAAAAGTAAATTATTTCACCAATTTATTGTTAGCTTTCATACCTTTTAAGGCAATGGTCTTTTTAAACAACCGTTGAGATTTTGATAAATGCCATAGAGAAAATCCCTACTTTCGGACGGGTCTAGGTATAGATGTATTAAAAAAAAGATTTATCTTGGTTTGCTTTTCAAACTGTAAAAATGTAATTGCCATGGAAATATGAGAACACAACTTTACTCACCATGCAGCAGGTCGGTGTTGATTGTCATGGTATGTACATAATAGCTTATACATTTAATGGAATAAACTATGATGTAATTGAGATAAAATGTCTTTCTTACAATAGTCAACGTATTTTCCATATAATTTTATTTTTCAAATTTTTGTTGTCTGTGTTAAACAGGTAAGTACCACGGAAATATGAGGCACCGGTATAATGGAATTTTTCTAGAAATAAACAAAATCTGTTCCTATGTCAGAATATCATCGATTATTCTAAATCTTAACAGTCTATCTATTCAGTTTTCCACTTGTACAAAGATACACATGGGGAAAGCGAAAGGCCCAGTTTGTGATAACAGGCTTATTCTTCTTTATCTTTGCTTCCTATTGTTGGCAGACATTGAACCGAACCCTGGTCCTAGAAAGCCCAAGTTTCCATGTGCTATTTGTAGTAAAGCTTGTTAGTGGGTGGGCAAACCTAGTGTTTGTTGCGATACCTTAAATATTGACAGAGAGATCATTCGCCGCATCGCAGACTCCATAGCACCACTTTAGGTAGCCAACAAGAGAAATGGTATGACCTGCCACTAAGAGTACTGAATATTAACTGCCAGTCTATAAAAAGCCCAGGAAAGAAGGCTCAGCTCGAGAACATGATCGCCTCCACAGAAGCCGGCATCATTATTGGCACTGAATCCTGACTGAACAGCAGCATTAACTCCTCTGAAGTCTTTCCACCACACTTTTAATCATACCGGCGCGACTGCCAAGATGGATCACAGGGAGGCGGGGTTTTCTTGCTTCTTTCCGACACTTACACAAGTGATGAGCCTGCGGAGCTTAACCCACCAGGTGAATATGAGGTGGTATGGTGCAAAATTAAGGTTAAAGGAGACCGGGACCTGTATGTTGGTGCTTTTTACAAGCCTCCATTCAAGACAGCCCCTGAATACCTTGACATGCTGACATCTGCCTTTAGCGGATACCCAGGGGTGCGCACTTATGGTTGGGCGGTGACTTTAACCTTGCAGACATAGACTGGGTCAACGAGTGTCTACAGCTACAAGCCACACCCATGAAGCAATGCCAGCAACTTTTAGATATTATGAAAGATGTCCTCCTTGTCCAGATTGTTGACAAACCTACACGAACAGCCGAGTATACGGAATCCTGCCTCGCCCTCTTCTTCACCAATAACCAGTTTCTCATTAACTGTTGCAAAGTCCTTCCTGGAATAGCCGACCATGACGCAGTGTTCATAGAGTCAAGTCTCCACCCCATTCGTAAGCCTCCAAGGGATGTCCTTCAATACAGAACAGCTGACTTTGAAAGCTTCAAAGCTGAACTTATGTCATATTTTCCAAAGTTCCCTGAAGACACAGTCAACAGCTCGGGCGACCATTCTTGGAAGCTTTTTGAGAGTTAGTTGAAGTCGTTAGTCACAAGGTACATTCCCTCCAAGACCATCTCGGGCAACAAGGTACATACACCATGATCACTAAAACAGTAAAGTCACTCCATCGAAAAAGAAACAAGCTACTATCCAAGTTCAAATCAACCGGTTCCCTCAAGGATAGGCGGCAATACCATCAGGCCAAAAGAAAAACACAAAAGAAAGAACGACAAGAATATTGGCGATACTTAAGAGACGTAATCGATGCCAACGATCCAGCTTCAGAACAGCCATCAAAGCAAAAAAAGTTCACATATTACATCAAATCGTTGAGAAGGGACAACTGCAGGGTTTCACCGCTGAAAGACAAGGGCAAGTTATACGCAGAGTCAATCGACAAAGCTAACATCCTAAACAACCAATAACAATCCGTTTTCACTATGTAGGACAAATCCAGCATCCCAAAATCTGAGGGCGAACCATCCCCCACCATGCCTGACATAGAGATAACCAACAAGGGAGTGCTTACACTATATTGACACACCATTACAATGATCAAGAAATTGCAGCCAAGTTCCAATATCTTCCTTGTCATCTTTATTCAAGCGAACATAATGGTAAGATCTCTTGGCCTGACACTGTGCAGCGTATAATCTACAGTTAAAGGTACGACCTGCTGGTTTTGTTTTCGTGAAAAAAATTAAAATGCCAAGAATTGATTGCAGTTCACAATTTAATTTAAGGTTTTACCAGGGTGTCTAATAAAAATGATTTTGCTTGATTTATTTTGTCAAAGGGAACTCTTCTTTTCATCTTTAAAGAATCAATCTCTATGCTTAAATAAGTAGGGATTGTATTAGGGCCGTCTGATTTATCTTCATTATAGGAATAATCATATCTTTACAGATGTACTCAAAATCCAACATGAGATTTGTGCAATCCTCTGTTCCGGCTTTTCCGGCAAAGACAAAATCATCTAAATAATGGTCGACGAGTTTGCATATTGAGAAACAGCTCAGTGAAGGAATGTTGCAGAAGCATTTTTTGAATCCAATACTTGCAATCAAATTTGACACCTAATCAATCGAAATCGTCAGGTTGTACAGGGCAGAGATTGAAGGCCGATTTAACATCTCTTTTCCCCATAAGTGCACCAGGGCCTAAACACTGTATTATTTTTATAACATTGTCAAAACGAGAATATTGAACCGAACTTGTTTCACGATCAATAAAATCTTATTTCACAAATCAATAAAATCGTTGACACTAGTTTCATTATAAGGATATGACAAATGAGTTATTTGGCGCATTCCAACTGTACTTGTGGGAACTAGCCCAATTGGATTGATACGTAAGTTTGCGAATGGTTTAATTGTTAAAGCACCTAAAAAGCGTCCTAATTGTACTTCTTTTTCAAGCTTTTTTGCTGAACTTTTCGGGTATCTAATCGCCGGCTGCAGATTTTTTGCTGTAAATTCGCAGTGGGGACCACTGTATTGCAGCGCTGAACCCCTCCCTGAATCCATGTAATAAAAAAATTTGCATTCTCCTTATTATAGCCTTTGAGCCACATTTCTAGACTTAAAGTATCTATTGGGGTGTTGCCTAAGTCCCAAAGGTGCTCGAGGAGTTTCAAATTGTGGGAAGTGCTCAAACCTGGGTTGTCTGAAATTATTTTGTCTGAAATTACTATTAGATCCATAAGCATTTACAAATTCTAGTGTAGGTGATCTGCAAACCAAAGCGGAATGCGGCCCGGTACATTTTTTACATTTATGCAAGTATTGACAACCCTGTTTTGAACAAAACCCTTTACGGTAGAATTCATAGTAGTGATTTTGTTTGATTGATTTGAGCTTAGATTCGTCATAGTTACCAACCATATCTTAGCATCAATATTTGACCATTTTGTATTTGGATATTGTGACATTTAATTACTAAAATATTTATCATATTTTATCCAGACAATCGGATTTAATTTTGAAGCAGATCATATTGTGTTTAAACAATGCAACAATTCTATGGCTAATTCAGGGTGTTTTTCAATCAAAATACTCATATAAATTGTATATCAAAAAGGGATCAGTCCATTCTTTTTTAATTGACAAAACAGTATGTTTAATAGATCTAGAACTATCAGACAAGACTAGCACTTACAAGTTTTAAGAATTTACTTTGAACGAAGCAATCTTTTTCTTATAAGCATGTGAAATCAACAAATTTTCCACCTAATACTAGTATTCTTTCTCTCGTTCTAGCGTTTACATAGAAAGCCGTATCAGTTACTACCGAATTAAAAACATTTTCATTACCTGATGTTTCATGTACCCTCGGGGGTTGCCCAACCACAGGTGACTCGAACATTTCTCCAGCAGTTGACATCATCTGCCCGCCGTGTGAAGTTGAAGCAAAATTTTCCGATACTGAGGCCATTGAAGGAACAGCTCCCTGACTTTGCTGTGTATATGGTACTTGCATTGAATTTGAAGGATAGAGCGACTGTTGTCCCAACACCCCTGGGACATGGGTATTTGTTACCGGCTGCTCTACAATGGGTTGCATGGAGGTTTCAGTCTGATGGGACCGTCTCCCTCTAGACCTTGTGGCTGACCTTGATTGCCCTCGCGTCGATTTACTCTTCCAACGAGGCATTTTCTCAAGAAAATAACAAATTAGATCTAATAAGTAATCTTATAAGTAAATTATTAACTATCAGTCTATGTAGTGGCTAAAAAGAAAATGCAATGTCGAAATACATTGTATTTTATGTCCGTTAATGGATAAAGAGCCATCCAGACCTACCTTAATGCAGAACATGTATACCGTATAAGTGGTTTTTTCTGCGGGCTTCAAATTCTGCGGTTTTTCCAAATTTTGGCATGTTTTTATTTCTGCGGACTTTATTTCTGCGGCACATCCTTTGGACAAACGTGATTTAAATTCTGCGACTCGTCTTATCAAAATCTAAGTCACATTTCTCAACCTATTTTTTCGCACGTACACATTTTTTTAGCTTCGTCACCGCAAAACAATAAAGTAATTACAAACAAATGTACTGTTTGCTTGCAAACAAATATAATGCGCAACAATAGAAAGGTATGCAGCTTTTGATCATCGTGAAATGACGTGTGAAAAATATAACCCTGTAGTATCTTTAATTCTATAATTAAAAAGTTGATAGCAGTTGACCGTAAATCAGATGACAATTATAGTAGACGACGATTATTTAGCAGTATAAGGGTTGAAATGGTTTGAAATAGCTATATTCTTAAATTAGCATCATTAACAATTAGTACGTCCTTTAAAAGCACAGATTACATAATAAGCCTACAGCAATTTAATACAATTTGAAAACCCCCTTACCGTTATAATACGTTAGTCGTTATTACTGTAGACGAAACAGGTCATAATGCAGGACACATATCGTAGCAGGTGAGTGAAATATTCTGCGGTTTTTATTTCTGCGGTCATGAAACTGACCGCAGAAAACGCAGAAATAAAGTCACCGCAGAAAAAACCACTTATACGGTATCTAGCATTCTTGCTGATCAAGTAACAATAATTATCGTAGATTACAGTACACAACAAGATCAAGATATAATTTATGAAATTAGTAGATATTCAATATTAATCTACCATTTAAAGTAGAAAGATGATCGTCCTGATAAATAAATCTTAAATCAATTTCAAAAATAATTGTAAAAAAAAGCAAAATGTCGAACTTCCTGCTTGAATTTCTCGAGGAAAAGGATTGAAAACGTGCATGATCTCGATGACATCAGATTTAATAATGACGTCATGCACAACACGTATAATTTTTAATTGTTCCACCTTGTATATCCAGTAACGCTGGAATGTGAAAATAACACATTATTCCTGCAATGTGTAACGTGGACTTTGTGCAATAAATGGCGGATACCTGACAAGATTTCCAACGCGGTAAGTAAACTGGCAAATATATTTTTCATTCAACCGATTTGAAAAAAGAAAAGCCACATACGGCTACGAAGACATTACTCTTTATCTATCATCAAATTTATTTCCTTGAAATTGCTCACATTACAACATCATTTGTGAAAATGATGGCTTGACGACCGTTTTGTCCGTGTTTTCTAGCTTTTAGCTTTCGAATAATTTCGATTTTCGGTAGGCAAGTGACATTAACTAAACTTCTGGTGAAACAGAAAATTGAAAATAAGCTGATAAAATGTAATAAAAGCCGTTTTTATGAGGAAATGCCGATGGACGTGCATTGTGCTTCGTGCTAACGCCGGTAAATGTATTTTGTTCATATATGGTACTGAATTATTTCACAGGTTAAACGCCATTAAACGGTAAGAATAAGAACTTTTCAAATTTATTTTTGTGGGAAATCTTTTTTTGCTTGATTCAGAATTTATTTTATATTGATTGCATAGAAATATGAACACAGTCTAGAATCCGTCCCTGAAACCGCAGTGCTATAAACTTCGTAATATAAATCTTTGTTGAAGTGAGTACGGAGCAATGCGCGAACAATTTCTTACTCAAGGAAACAATGGGGTTGCAACGGGGTAGCAATTTCTCAATACCTATTGAGATAGTTGTTATGAAAATGGGCTTTGTTAAATAACAGAAAGTTTTATTTTTCTCACTAATTATTAATTATTTGACATAGTAAATTTGAAGAAGCCCACTTTTAGACCTTCATGGCATGGATAAGTAAAAGTTTTCCACAAACACATCTCTAGTAGCTCTCCATATATATGTACAACTATACTCAAATTATTTACTTGTACAGATAGGCCTTCCGCCCAAAAGACATCGTAAGGTATTACATATAGTAACATGTCAAGTAGGTGTATATTGTGAAAGTAACTATATTTATAACTTGATAGATGTAAAGAGAAATATTTTTAACAATGTCAGTGTTTGAGAAGACAAAAAAGCATAGAAATCTTGAGGTTCTGTTCCATGAATATACCAGCTAAATAAAAACATTTGTCTTACAATACCACAGTATCACATGTAACACATTTAAAAAAGGCATTGTATTGACAATCAATTATAACTGTTGGCAAACGTTACATATACGATTTTCATTAATAACATTTTTATATATACTCGTACTTCAATATCCAGCCTGTGATTTGAAAGGCGAAACGTTGACATAGCAATTCTGTATTTTAAATGAATATCTATAGTCAAATAGTTTCCAATATTTTGTTCAATATTTAACAACTCTATGTTTAAACATTGTAATAAAAGCATTGACATCGCCAACATCTTGACTTATCCATATAACACTGAATCCATATTTGTACAAAAGTGTTCTAACCTTGGTTGCCAGGCAGTTTCTACCGACATCATCTAGATATTTTAACATGTTATAACATTGCTTTGAATGTCTATATGATGGCATGGTTAACAAATTACACCAATACCGAATATAATTTATGTAATATGTAATGCACAATTGCAATCTACCACATTCACGACCCATACATGTATTAGTAATTTAACGTAAATATAGAATACTTTTACAAAATTTATAATGAATAGATTCTATCGTATCTACATACTCAAAGTCCCCAATTTGAGATGCATAACACAGTTTCGGTTTGACCATGGAATCAAACATCTTAAATGTATCAACAACAAAAAATAACCAAAATGTCTCTGATAAGCCCTTATGGCAAAAAGAGCTCTTTGCGCCTCATAACTTAGAATGAGCGTATGACCATGGCAAACATAATGGAAGTAAGATACCAATGTACTTATACTCAGAGGTAATATTGATTTGCGTTCCACGATACGACCAGTACTCATATCTACAAAGAGGACCACCATTTCGAAAAACCGTAATTTCAGTCTTATCCATGTTTACTGCCATCCAAGTATCACAACAAAAAATGTCGATAATATATTTATTTTTATGTTGAAGCTTTATTGCATTTCCGGCACACCCTGCTACATCATTTGCAAACATCAAAAACAAAAATATCCGGAATATCATTTGTTATAAAAATACCACTACAACAATTTCCCGGTAAAGAACAGACCACTCATCTATAATGAAATCATATATGGTCGTACTTGTTTTGTCCCCTTGGCGTGTGCCGATATTGCATGAGAAGAAATCAGTGACATGGTTATTGAGTTTGACACATGATTTTAAATCCGTATGTTAAGACTTGAGAATATGCATAAATTGACCGTGGATTCCCTTCTTCTCTGAAGAAACAAATAGCCTAGTATGCTTAATTTTATCAAAAGCTTTGCGAAAATCAGCAAAATACAATAAAAACAACCACAGTTTTTAGATAGATACTTCTTAACCATTGCTTGTAAACAGAAAATCAACAGCTAAATTACCCCTCCGAAAACCTGCCTGGGATTCATCAATTTTATTATTTTCTTCAGTTCAATCGTACAATCGGTTATGAATGCTATCCGAAAATATCTTATACATAGTATTTGTAATAAATATGCCTTTGTAGTTTCCAGGAATGTGACTTGATCCAAACTTGTAAACAGGAGTTAAAGCAGACGACATCCAAGATAATGGAATATTACCAGTTCTTAACAATGCTAAAAAATTGGAGCTATATCATCCATAGTAGTCTTAAAAATTCAGCCGGAATACCATCGATTCCACTACATTTACCAACAGACAAGTTTGCTATAGATCTCAGCACCTTCTCTAGAGTAAATGGTTCATTAAAAACACTTACAGAAGGGTCAATATAATTATCAGACGGTTGCAAAAGCATTTTCATCATAAAAAAGTCCTGCAGTATCTATACCACTCAGATTGGGATATACTTGTATTCAGAGCCCTTGAGGTTGAGCTGGGATCACTGCTGCTAGCAAGTAACATGTTTGAATTAGAAAACTGGAATTGCAAAAACATAGTCGACCATAGTTCTTAAAGTAATAACGTTTATCTTTAAATAGAGATCCAATAGGAATTGGGTTCTCTAAATTACCTTAGTGCTTTAAGTTTAACATATTTAAGATTTTCACAAGTAGAATTCCACCATGGGGTTGTGAAGTGAAACGTCCGCCCTTATTTTTGACTAACATACACTGATCAGCTTCGTGGATGTTAAAGTTTCAACATCATAATTAACTACGCATATTAAGCACAGGCCTTTTGATCTATGTTAATTCACATGACATGGGGGAATCATCTCAATTATCATCAGGTATAATGTAGAAAGACTTACTTCTAAATTGTCATTAAACTTATAAAGACCGCACACATTCCATGTGATTATGTTTACATCTGGTTTTATTGTTTATTAGGCCTTGACCAATTCCCTTGAGGTAACGGTCACTGTAGTCCGCTTCATGATCCTGGCTGTCGATTGTTTGAGTATATGCCTCGCAGGCTAATCGTCTGTAATTCACACGCCAACGCGAAGATGAGTTACTACTGTTGTAGTAATTTTGACCCTGAGAGGCACCGATAACTGCATCAACATTCCTGCGACTAGCGTCCAATCGCTGCGATCTGTTATTCGGGCCAACACGACCACGTGATTTCGAGCTACCAATCCGTTCAACTGTATTGTCTGTTCATGGTGTAATTTGTAACAATTCACCGGTCAAACAATAGCTTATCGAAAGGCGAATTTGCAAATTTTGCCGTGGTTTTCGTTGCGTTAACCTAATTGTATTGGGCAAATTTCTTCGCCCTGTTGTGAATGACACGTCAAGTTTCGGTTTAAAGATTTTGACGAGCTGCCCGTAAATACAGATGGGTCTCGGGTCCTTTATTTGGCTAAAATTCGCAATAAAAGGGGCAACTGTCCGACCGTCTACTGCCTACTCTACTATAGGGGCCCTCTCAAGCATTTGCCAATTTAAGTTAAAAAATACAAATTATCACCTTCCTTCACTTTACTCCCTCAAACTTCCCCTCAGAAATACGGGCCTCCAATATAATAAATTCGTAAAATTTTCTCGTGAATGACCCTCGAGTTTGTTAACTTTACAGGGCAGATAGAAAAATTCCTGCCCTTTATACATTTCATTTTTTTTGGGAAAAATTTTCATTTTCACTTTTAACAGCCACGGGTTTAAATGGGCAAAATTTTTCCGTTTAAAATTCGATTTGGCTTCATTTTAAAATTTCATTTTTCGTAAAAAAAAATCATTTTCAGCAAAACTTTTGTTGACTTTGGCGGGGGGGGTGGTGGGGCGTTTTGCGCCAAACCCCGGGAACGTTAATATCCATAGTTCAAATTGTTTGGGCCCACCAAGGGTTTCCCTCTCAAATCCCCACTCCCGTATGGTTAGCACGGGGGAAAAAGGGTAAACAAATCTCAAAAAACCATTCTAAAAACTTTGCCCGACTCAAATTAAAAAACGGGAATTTTTTTTCTAAACGGCATCAAAAAAAAATCCCAAATTTGAATGCAGTTTTTAAATCCAATATCAATTCCCGGTTTTTCCAAAAAAAAAGAAGCAGGAAAAAATTTCACGTGGGGTCATTTCTAAAAGAGACCCAAAACATTTTATAGTTTAAACAAATATATTTAACCTACCCTTTTGTCTATTTCTCCCTTTACCTGCTGGATTTATCAAATGAATTTGACCATAGGTGTTCGGCGCGTTGATTGGTCACTACCACCGACCGTCCCCCCCCCCTCACCCACTCTACAACCCTTCTACCTCTCAACATCATGTAAACTGGAGTATTTTTCATTTGAAACATGTTTTAATATTTGGTATAAGCTTTTATTTCAAGTTCCTTCATTTCATTTCCCATAAAAGATTAAAAATTGATACATATATATTTAATAAAGGTATGCACCTCGCTGCATATTTTTCAGCACCCGCCTGTACGAAATTTTTGCACGGAAAACAATTCCCAAAACGGAACATTTCTGGGCGTTAACAAGAACCATTACAGGCGGAATTTTATTATGCGCGGAATTTTGTACTTGTACATATTGTCTTGGATGGAATTTCAAACATTTTTTTTTTTGAAGTAGAATGGTCGGAATTCAGAACTTTGATTTTTCCGTCATGCAAAATTTCAATGAAGTGGAAATCTAACACTTAAAATTATACAAGTACACAAGAATTGAATTCAACTATTTTAAGACAATTAGTGAAATAATCGAAGTGTTATTTAAATCTGTTATTAAAACAGATTTTGAAAAATTTAATTTTCAAAAGAGCTGAAATCTAATGTAAAGTTATATTTGAGTTTCTATATCACATAATTCAAATTTTGAGTACTATATTCATTACTTAAGATACTGAAGTAATATGTATATAAGGTTTATATAACAATAATATACAATATTACATAATATTAAATATCACTACGTCAACAATATGTAAATAAGGTTTATATAACAATAATTTATAATATTACATAATATTACATATGACTACGCCAACAATAGGGAAATAATTTATTACACACTTTTAGGAAATTTTATCTAAACATTTTGGAAAATGTTCTATTAGTTTCTAAGTTTCTTAATGCATGAGTATCTTCCCTGCAGTTTGTATCTATAGACTTTTTCATTTCTTGACAACACGTAAGCAATAGTTAGATAATTTAAGAACGCAGTTAATCTTTAATATAAGAGTATATGTTATTTATGCCATGTAAAATAGTGTATAATCCTAGCAAGTTTGTTTGTAAATTTGTAAACATTCATTTAGATTACACTTTACTCTGCCACTTAGTTTGTGTGTACAATAAACACATATATATAAGTATTGCCTATTATATATATATATATATATGCAAAATTAATTTGATAAATATAATAACAAGCCTGACTGATTAGTTCTTATAGTCGGGATAGATAAATTCTGCAAAGTTAACACTTAATATTTCACAGCAGAATTAACACATAATTTAGATTTGGATAATCCCTGTTTCATATCATGATGGACCTGTCCAATTAAAATTTTAGACATTCAGCTTATTGAAATAGTGCTAACCATCAAGGATCGAATTGGTATTTTAGCAATTTTGGAAATTTCATCTTGTTTTTGAATATTTTGGAATTTTCAAAGAAAACATTTATCGAAATGTGCCAAGATTGTGGAATTATTGAACTAAGAACTATGACCCGCGGCTGGAAGATATGCAGATATGCATCAAAAGTGTAAGCTGTTATTACTATTTAAGTACGCATTATGGACAATTTTACATCACTTGTTTACAGTGAAATGATTTTACTTTAGTACTTTTGAAAATGCATCAGCTTGAGTACAGTCTTTCATCATTCCAGATGAAAAATTAAAATGAAACACAATTATATTTTACCATAGAAAAGAATTTGTTTCCATTCTTTTTAAATTAAGTCTTATTTTTGTCATTAAAGGTGAACATTGCTACAAGACGAGCCCCTAGAGAATACTTGCAAAGGACTGTAGCTGACATAATAAAGAGAAATTGTGGTTTAAATAATCAGTTTGAAAGAAAGTTTTGGTTTGTGGCAGACAACATAATAGTTGAAATCAAGGTGATCAAAGAAAGCAGCAGTACCTACATGTACATATACTTGCACTTTAATAAAGCTTTTTGTGACACTTATAGTAAATGTAGGATGTATTCTGTTTATAGACAAAATGGATATCTTATATTTGTGAAGAAAAACAAAATGTGATGATTTTCATATCTTCACTGGAATTAATATAATACAATTAGACGTGATATTAATACAATAAGATGTGATTTTCAGAGAGTAATCATATTATCAAGTTTGATTATCAAGTTTATATGATTATCTCAGTATGCATACAAATACATAAAAACGAGGAAAAGAATCCTATTAAATAAATATAAAACCATGTCTACAGAGGACAACATTCATTCAAAAAGATGAATTATGAATATTTGTTCCTACCACATTTCTTGTATATATATATATAAGAAAAGTACTGAATCAATGTCTAGAATAAATTGTTTACAAATATTGTCTGTCAACTTTAACCTTTTCTTAACGTGAATTCTATTGTATTGTGATTGGTCAGCTGGTAGCACGCGCTTTCTATACTGTGCCGTTAAATAAACTATTGTAATTTACACAAAAATATGTCATTGGGTCAGTAGGTATATTGTGTCTATAGTGTTGTGATGATTTCGTTTATGTGGCAAAAAAATGGAATCAATAAACCTGCAAAAAGTAGAAAGAAAAGAAGTACATCTCTGTTGATCATGGATTATTTTCTGGTTACTGATTTCTAAGGATGTAAGGCTGCAAAATTTACTTTGAGTAAATATTGGTTTAATTTTGTAAACATAAGAAATAAAGAGACTTTCTCCCCTTACGCTTAATTGCTGTAATTAAGTAACTTCAAAATAAACAACTATATGAAGGAAATACAGAAGATATATCTGTTACTGGTATAAAATTATAATCTTCATTCATGCTTTTAAAGTATTGTCCTCTTTACAAATTTCAAAGTAATTCATTAATTTGCACAATAAAATAACGTTTTTAAAGATATATATAACTGACTGTTATATGGAAGGGTCATTATTTTACAAAATAAGAAAGAAAAAAGAAAAGAAAATAGCTCTGTAGATTTGTCCTTATTAATAGATAAATGTAGTTATTACTACAGTACAGTATGTACTCAATCATTGTTCTTGTACAGTCTGATATCAACCTTTATATGTTAATATCAACTTCAAGTATCAAATTTTCAGAGCATCAAAATTATATTTAAAACTGAGTATTAACAATAAATAGTACCAATTAATAATAAATTATAATAGCAATAAATTATATATACATATATGTACATTATTAAATAAAGATTGCAGCTTACATGAAATTCACCACTTTAAAATGTTTAACATTCATTGACTCAATTCATTGTGAAAAGTGTATCTGTTGTTACTGATTTCGAAAAATATGAATATTATTAAACATGATACCATACATATAAGAACATGGAATTTACCATTTTAGATGGTTAACATGCATTGATTCAATTCATAGTGAATGGTGTAACTGTTGTTACTGATTTCAAAAAAAAAATATTAAACATGATATCGTACATATGAAAAACATGAAATTTACCAATTTTAAGTGGTTAACATACATGGATTCAATTCATAGTGAAGGATGTTACTGCTGTTAACTACTGATTTCGAAAAAAGGAATATTATGTAACATGATAACATACATATGAAAAACAATTAATTTAATATAATAGTGCATAAGGTTATAAAATTTAGCATTTACACTGAGCATTTTACCAAATTAGATAGGAAATTTATGGAAATATATAATACATAGATCTATATCTAGCTTATGATATGTAAGTTTTTTTTCTTGCTAACAAATTTTCCATAAACATTTCAAATAAGATCATATAATATTTGGCTTTAACATTTTTGATTATAATTTGTACAAATTTACCTAAATTTGTTAGTTCTTTTTTGTTTTCTGGGTTGAATAACTTGTCAAATTTAAGTATGCTGTGTTATGTTTGATCAGTGTTTTTTCGTGATTCATGAAAGTGTTTACATTCAAGGATGTAGTGTTATTCGTCACGTAAACCTTGACTGCATAAATAACAGGTTCTTTCATTTAATGGTGTGTTATGGTAACGTCCAACCTCAAATGGACATTTATGATTCCTTGTTCTAAATGCTGTTAACAGTTTTCAATTGGTAATATTTGTTCATGTTGGTATCATGTTTTATTATCTTGGACATGAAGTTAGCTGAATTATTAACTGTTGAGCTCCAGGTTTGGATAAATTGGTCTTTAATATTTCTTTTAAATGCAAGAGAAAACCATTTTAGATTCCGTTCACTTTGGTTTTATTATTATTGTTGTTATTATTTATATTGTAATTGTTATTATTTATTCTGCACCAGAAAGATTTCATTCATATCATATAAACATACATGTGTGCATGTATGCTTACTCATAAGCTACTTCATAAATATTGAATAAATTTTAACATATAAACTATTTTAGATGCATATTGTTATCTTTTAATTTAGTTAGTTTAAATACAATTGTTTAACCAGTAATTTAATCATCAATGGTCAAAAGTACATGAAACCATGTACATCTTAAAATAAATTATAATAAAAAAATACGGTTAATAGAATTTTGCCTTGATAATTCCATGCCCAAAATTCCATGCCTAGATTCCGTGTCCAGATTCCTTGCCTAATCCCGTTCCCAAATCCCGTGCCTGGATAACGCCCAGAATCTGAGTAAGTTTTCCGCACGAAATTAATGCCTGCTCATTTACATATTTCGTGCCAAATTTTGCCCCAATTCCACCCCAAATACGCCCGTAATATGCCCTTTCATAGACTTGTTCAGATGACTTTTATTTTGGGTAATTCCGTTCCAATTCCGGGCGGAACATTTCGTACAGGCATCTTTATATGAACTCCATAACTCCAACATTTTTTCAACAATTTTCAAAATCTTGGTACCAAATGGTAGGGAATTGATTACTATTAAAGAAGATAAAGCTAACATTAAAATCGTTACAATTTATAAGACGATATATATCCCCTTTCTTTTTTTTTTTTTTTTTTTTTTTTTAATTTTTTATTTTTAGTCAAATAGGACTATGATGCCCAGCCTCTGGCTAAGGCCAAGAAAATGATAACAATATTATTGATATTAGGGAATGTAGACTGTAGTGTGCTCATTTTTTTAAACTTTTGTGACAAATCTTTTTTCTTTTCTTTTTAGAGTCTAACATTCAGTGATAGCTCTAGTATTTAAATTGCCCTTATTTAGTACAATTGATAATGATATTTTGATTTTAAAATAATTGAATAGGCCAGTTTACTAAAGGTAAGGAAAGTTGACGCTTGCACTCAAACCATTAGTACTGGGGAGATTTTAATTAAAAATATATTTCCTGAATCATTTAAACCTTAAAAATGGAGGAGGCACAGAGGAAACTGAAAAATGAACTTGACATTGAATTTGAAAACAATATGACCAATGAATATATTATTGAAATATATACTAAAGTAACTGATAGTGTTGTTTGTTCTTTGAAAGATTTGGCTAAAGCTACAGATAATGACTGTGATCGTTTAAGAACTAAAATATTTCACTTAAAAAAAGAAGGCAAAAGGTTGAGAGGTAGAGCCAAGAAGGTGTTTTTAGAGTCTAATTTGAATTGCCACGCTATACAGGTACAGTAAGACCTTCAGCTTTTAGTGCATTGCAAAGTGCTATTGAACATACAAAAGCAGAAACTCTGTCCGCTGAGGTAGGTAATTTGAATTAAGAAATTGGTAGAATAAAGATGTCAAATGATGCTTTGAAAGGGGGAAATGAGAAATTAAAGACTGAAAGAAAAAGTCTGATGAGGCAGAATAAAAGGAAGAAATATAACATTCTGCGTTCGAAACAAAAATATTTAGCATTGAAGGCTAGTAATAACAGGGTTAAAAAATATAAGAAAACATTGGAGATCAGCAGAAAAATGTACGTGTATTACAAAAAATGTTAAAACTTTAAACAAAACTGTTAGAGAAGCACAGAAAAAAAGACTGAACTGAAACAAGAGCTTAAAGAGATTAGAAAGTTAGAAAGTAAAATAGATGACATAAAGTTAGATAATAATTCTTTAATGACTGAAAACAAGGAACTGAAGGAAAGTTTGTCATATACTGAGAACTTATTACAAGATGAACAATCTGATGTCATAATTACAACAGATCCAGAGAAAAATGCATTTTCTGCAAGTACATCACTTTGTGTTATGAAGTTGCTTTCTGAGTGTGTAGGTGTACATCATGTTAATAAAGTGATGACTCATGCTGCTGACCTTTGTGGGAAAAAACTGCCCAAGCTTCCATCAATTTCATCAATAAATAGGATTGGGGATCAGAGAGTTACTTTATCATACCAGCATATTGCTGAGCATCTCATGCCCAAAGTGGATACAACACCTCAGTCGGATGAAACAAGGAAACATGGTGACATTTATGAGGTTTATTCTGTAAGGGATGAAGAGCAGAAGGAATGGGTCCTTGGCCTTCGAGATATGTCAGATAAGATCTCGGCTACCTGCCTTGATACACTTAAGTCTATTATTGCGGACATTAATAACTGTACACACTCTCAGGTTGGAAGTAATATTTTAACCAATATAAAAAACACAATGTCAGACAGGGCCGCCACAGAAAAGAAGTTTCATACTTTATTCCTGTCATACAGAGAAGAACTGTTGCCTGCAATTTATAGTAACTGGGATGACTTGTCAGAAGCAGAACAAGAAACTATTTCGAGATTAAATAATTTTTATTGTGGATTGCATATTCTTGTTAATTTTTCTGAAGTTTCAGATGGGGTTATTAAACTTTTTGAGGCAAGTACAAAAGAGGGACCACTTGGAGCCGAAGCTAGCACAGAGACTTCAACATTTACAAAGAAGGATGAAAGTGGTGCAGTAAGGCTATATCGTACCGCTAGCAAATGTCTTGCCAGAGGGGGGGGGGATGAAAAGAGTGGGTGCTATGTGGATTTTAAAACCTTTTTGCAGGCAAATATATTCAAAGAAATCAATAAAGGGTTCCCATCTTCTTGTTCCATTCAGAGGAAACCGCTTTAATATTTTGTTTTATAATTCTGAAGTTATCTTCTATTTGGCTGAGGACATTAAAGAATTCTTTGAAAAGGCAATCAAACAGACAAATCGTCTACAGAAAAGAGTGGCATATGATATAAATGAAACCAAGTACCTATCAATTGTAAAGTCTACCAGCAGCTGTACTATTTCCTTGAAACAAGTAGAGATGACTGCACCGAAGTGTTATGTGGAACCAGTACGCCATTTCGAGACATTATAAAAAATGGTCTGTACCCAGACACAATAAATTTCCGGAAGTTTTTGCTCTTTTAGACGCACCCACTCGATATAGGCCTGTTTCTTCCACTTTATGTAATGAAGGCTGTATAATGTTTTCACTGAATAAGACTGGAGATTGGCTGAACTCCCTTTCAACAGAGGAAAGAGAAAAAATCTTAGACCAGTCTAGGAAAGAAGGACGAGAGGCACGCCAGAAATATAAAGAACGACTTAGTGAAATCCAGGGAAGACGCATTGAGACTTTGAAAGAGAAAAGAAAACAGATAGAGAAGAAAGAAGCTGATCAGTTTAAGTAACGGAAACATATGACAGATGATATTTTATAATATGAATTATGGCAGTTCCCAAAAGCAGTGGATCAGAATTTGAAAGGAATTTAATCAAATGTAGAAAAGAAGAAAGCTATTAAAGTACAGCTGCAGTTCAGAAAGATTGTTCTTGGTCAAAAGGCAGACAAAATATTATTTCAATAATCTGAAAAGGGTAAACAGTACAGTCTAGAAAAGCTGACTGAGAATGTTAAAACATTAGTTAAACAGACTATGGAAAGTTCGTCCTCAGAAAGAGGCTCAGGCAGCACATTATTTGTAGGGGAAAAAATCGACATTTCCAAATAAATCAAGGTATTAGGGTCCCATTTAAAGGCCGGGTGATATCTACTGTGCCTGGATATCCACAATGGTTTAATGTCATATACGATACTGATCCAGCAGTTTATGTTTACAAACTGTCTGAAGATTATGCTGCTGGAGACTTGGAAATAATTCCTGAAGGTAGCAAACGTCAACTTTTGAAACGTTCTGAGTTAAATGTTCAGTTGATGTTATTTAGACAATTACCCCAGTATCTTGTTTAAGTCCATTCCACATATAAGTTCTGGAAAAAAATTGTTGTATGTATTTTTTTAAATTGTTTTGTTTAACAAGATACTGTGGTTGTTTTCCAATTCAGTATTTGCAGATCAGCTATCAGCTGATTTAAGAATAGTTATTTACTTTTTCCTACAATGTTGCTACGGTATTTATTATATACTTATAAATGAAATATTTAGAAATATTTATAATTTGAAATGGATATTTTCATTTTCCGTATTTTAACTGTAAAAATTTATTTTTACTGCAGTTAAATATTTTTTTTTTTGTATTTTCACTGGTGTCTTGCCTGCCGATTTTCTTTTCAATTATGCTAGTACACAAAATTTAAGGGAAAGTCTTCCTAATTTGTGATGTCAAAAAAGTGACAAAAGTATAAAATAGACAGAAAATTCAAGTTTTTTCTATAAATACATGATTCATTTTCATCTTGTGGCATGAAAATTATCATATTTCACTCGTGGCTACAGCCACTTACAGTGTTTATTCTAGGATTCGAAACACAGGGGGGGGGGGCTTATCAAAAAGTGAGAATTTATTACATTTGTTGATCTTTTTCCTTCTTTGTCTATGCAAAATTTTCTCCCTTCCTCTTAAAAAATAGGGGTGAATTCTCAAAAATATGGGTGAATCCCCCAATCGCCCCTCCTAGAATAGACACTTGCACTTATGAAAAATTTATTGTCGTACCATTCAATGAAAATAAATCCTGAATTTATAGAAAACACTTGAATATCCTCTATTTATTGCATGAATCCTAGTTAAAGTTAAAGATATGTTGTACTGCATGCATGTGTTCAAATTTGTCATATTAGTGTGCAGAGAGGTGAATTAAGTATTTACTATATAGATCAGTGAGCAGACAGATAACAGTTTAACCTGTTTAAAGTTAAAAGTTCAGCTACCCTTATCAGATTCCTTGCTGATTTAATTGTTAGACCTTAAAAATAATTGTTTCTTTTCAGGTAATTAGCCTTTCTGTCTTAATCTTTTACTTTTTGTGTACTTAAAATCATAACATTTACTAAGGGGCCGGAGGACAGATGTATTATTTTAATATGATATATTATTATACTTTATAAGTTTTGCATGTCACTTTCAATTTGTTTAAGCACAATTACTATCATAAGAATTGTGTTAACTAAAATTAAATCTATGAATCTAATCCAGCAGAGGTTTGACCGACATGACATGTAGCACCTCCGTTTTAGATTACCAGACTGAGTAAAACACATGCTACAAAATCATTGTAGTGACTTACTTTACTTTATTTCCTGTTTCATTGCATTCTGTTAGTGTTGTGGCTGTTTAGAGCAATAAATTTGACAAAAAAATATATTATTCATAAACCTGCATCAATTTGTCTGTTTCAAACTACTTATCTTCCTCCTCTGTTGATTTCAGAGCTTGTAGAGAAGTCTCAAACACAGACAGAGAAGCAAAGAGGTAAAACGCTTAAAAGAAAGAGATAGAGGACAGAGTGTTAGACAAAAAGAGTTAGAAAAAAATCAGTGTATGAAAAAAATAGAGACATAAAAAACAGTGTTAAAAAGTTACCTGTCAGAGAGATAACTCGACTACTGTTGTGGGGTAAAATTGAAAAAGACAAATTTTCACAAAAGTGTTACCAAGAAAGAGACAGAACAAATAAGTGTTACAAAGAAAGAGACAAACAAATAAGTGTTACAAAGATTCAAGATTCAAGATTTTATTCCAAATACATGTGGGTATTATACCCATGAGCACACAGCATATATTCAAACATACATACATACATAAACATAATATCAAGGTCATTAAACATATAAAACATATATTTAACATTTACTGTATATTTGAGTCATAAGTTTGCTTTAATATGAACAGAATAACATATTACAGCAAGGTTTAAATGAAGCACAGGTATTGCATAATGATATCAATTAAGTAACATTACATTTACCTTCCTAGGTACTATAATTTACGAATATTCAACATTTGTTCTTAATTCAAACATTTTAAAGATAAACATTGATAATTTTCTTATAACATTTTCATTTTGAGATGTTAACAATTAAATAAATTTTGGTATATTTGTTTTTTTCCAATAATATTTATCTATGAGCTGTTTTCTCAGAACATTGTATTGTGGACATTCTAATAATACATGAAATTCATCTTCTAGTTTTAAGCAAATATTACATTTTCTTTCATTATAAGGAATTGCTTCAGGTTTATGCCATCTACCAGTTTCTACTTTTAATCTATGCGAAGAAGTCCTGAAACGTGATAAAGATTTCCTAAATTTTTCAATATTAACCATTGACAAATATGACTAAAAACCAAAATCACAAAATAATACATAACTTCTTGCTCTTGATGAATCTCTTAAAGTTGCATACCAATTTTGTATAAATGTATTTGTTAATCTTTGTTTTACTACTGCTAAAAATAAATTTATATCACTAATACCCTGATTAATCCATACTTCATTGAAACCTAAAGATTGTAACAAAATCATAACAGACTTAGCCCAGGACTTTGAATTCGGTTTAAGTTCTAAATCTCTACACATAAGATCATATACAACTTTGACATATTTTGTACTACTTAACTGAACAACTTTTAACCAGTATTTTATAACATTAATAGCTCTCATTGTTTTTAAAGATGTCCTTCCAAGTTCACCATAGATAAAATTGTTTTGTGTTTGTCTTTTAACTCCTAACAACTTCTTACAATACTTTAAATGAATATTTTCTAATACATGACTATCAAGTAAACCCAATATTTGTGATCCATAGTTAAGAATTGGTAAAATAAGTTTATCAAATAAATCCAGTTTATGTTTAACTGACATTCAAGGGAATCTTATCAGCTCTTTTTCAAGTTTATACAACGCCTTCAATGCTTGACCAGAGAGTATTTCAAAAGTCATATTAAAAGATCCACCGACAGAAAAAACAATGCCTAGATATGTAAACTTTTTAACTATTTCAATTGACTGACCTTTATAATAAAAATTCAAATTCTGTCTAAGTCTACCCCCTTTTTTAAAAATCAAAACCTTTGTCTTTGTACAGTTAACACTTAATTTCCACCTATCACAATATATTTCTAATAATCTTAATCCTTTTTGTAAGCCCACCTCTGTTTCAGACATAATCACTATATCATCTGCATACAATAATAAAAATATCTTTAAAATACCTAAGTCAATACCTTCAAAACCATTTAACATAAAATATTCTTCTATATCATTTAAATACATAGAAAATAAAAATGGCGAAAGGGATTCGCCTTGTCTTACTCCCAAGTAACATACAAACTCTTCACTAATAGTATTATTGTATTTTACTCTTGATCTTACATTCTCATACATGGACCTAATAATATCTAACATTTTACCTCTCACTCCAAATTAAATTAATTTATACCAAATAACATCTCTTACCAAATAATCAAAAGCTTTAGTGAAATCTACAAAAACGGCATACAACTTTTTATTATTATCTAATAAATGTGTTATAACACCATGTAATATAAAAACATTATCAATAGTGCTCATGTTTTTTTCTGAAACCAGCCTGGGATTCTATATACACATTGTATTTTTCAGCCCATATATTTAAACGTTCATTTATTAGTTTTGTAAAAAGTTTCCCAAAGATGCTAAGAAGGGTAATACCCCTATAATTATTAAGGTTATCTATATCTCCTTTTTTATATGAATAGGTAACAATAAAACCTTCTGTCCAACTTGATGGAAAGTAACCTATATCAAACATTTTATTAAACAAAGAAACTATAACCTGTAAAAAGTGATCAAAATCAGATCCAAACTTAAAAAACTCATTTAGTAAATAATCAGGCCCTGCTGATTTACCAGCATTTAACTGTTTGCAAGCATTTAAAATTTCAGTACCAGTGAAAGGAACATTAAGTTCAGAGAACATGACATTTAGTTCTTCATTTAAGTATCTATCATTAAAATATAAGACATCTTCATCAGCTTGATAAAATACAGACTCGGGATCATTTACAAATTTAAAGAAATCTTTGAAAATCATCTGTGGTTAGCTTACATTTATTATTTTCATGAACAGTGCCTTTTAACAATTTCCAATATAACCTAGCATTACAAAGCCTAGCATTTTCTAATCTGTGTGTTTGTTCCTTATCATAAATAAATTTCTTTTTCCTAATAGTATTTTTATAATTACTACGAGCTTGTACCATTTCCGCCCTTGTTTCATCACATTTATTATTTCTCCAAAGATTCAGACATCTATAATATGTTTTTTTTTCAAATCTTTACACTCATTATCATAATATACATTATTTTTTCTTATGTTAGAACCAACGTTATTTGTAACATTTATTTTAAATAATGGATTACATACATCTTGTAATATATTACAGAAATTTGTCAAAGATTGATCTATTTCATGGCTACTTACAGCACCATCAACATTTTGACATATATTTACAAATTCATTCATAACGCTATTACTACATTACAAGATTTTAGATTAAAGTGCACACAGCAATGATCAGACAAAATATTTGGGTCACTCACTTCAAAGTGTGAAATAAATTGTATCAAATCTGATCTACATAAAACATAGTCTATTACACTGCTGCCTTGTGCATTAATGCATGTATATTTACCCACATTATTATCTTCACAACATCTGCCATTTAATATTCTAACACCAGAAGCTTTACAAAACTCTAACAGTAATTTTCCATATTCATTCACAGTTTTATCTAGACTTTTCCTAGGCAATATTTCATCTTGTATATAATCTTCTGGAAAAAAATCATGTAAAATATGGTAAGATTCTTCAACATAATCTAATCTTTCCCCAACTCTAGCATTGTAATCTCCAGTTAAAATAAAATTACATTTATCATTGTACATATTTTCAAAATTCAACATGTCATCAAGTAAAATTTCAAATATAGATTGATCATCAATATTTTCCCTACTACTACCCTTTGGGGTGTTATAAGTCAAACACACAAATAAATCATTTTCAAAATTAAACAATGATTTACTAAATTTCAGCCATATCAAACAGTCACCTGAAAATTTAACAAGTTCAACATACTGTTTTAGTTTATGATGAACATATATTATTAAACCACCACTGTCTCTTTTTGCACATTTAGATTTTAATTTTCTATGTAAAATATAATAATCAAAGTTTGTAACTTCATAGTTAAAAAGATCATTTGACCATGTCTCCGTTAAAGAACAATATCATTATTTTCGAATAAATGTTTCATTTCACTGGAGTCTAGTTTATTGTATGTTTTCCCTGTGAGCCCTTGTACATTTAGTAAACAAAACTTGACCTCATGTTCACCCCTGCTGTCCTATTTCTGCCCTGTATTGTCATTGGTCGTCGCCGTGCTATTATTCGTCCGTTTCACATTTCCCTGTACAGTTTTATTATGGGATTCCGCTTTACGCCCAATATCCGGTTTCACATTACCCCACGCAGCTCGAGTACTATATTAAGATTGAGACGTCATACCGTTATGGGGAATTCCAGTGCGTTGTATGTTCTTATTTTGCTTCTGTTGTGTGTTGGTACGTTTATCATTGTTTAAATTGTATTTGATATTTTTTACTGATACTTGAGTTTTGCTAAGGACTACATCTTCTCTCGGTAACTTTATTTCGTCACTATTTATGCTTGTTTTATTCTTACCCATCGCTTGTTGTTGATCACGTGACACATTGTTTACATCTGAACACGCGCGTGTACTTTCACTTTCACTTTGCACAGAGTTTAACTCATCATCCTGCCCACTGATGTTGTCTTCTACTGTTGTACATGAATACGTTCTGTTCATCCGTCTGTCCGATAATCCACTCCAGTAGTTGTTATCATTCAGCCTATCTGCCGGGTTCATACTATCAGTTCCTAACACTTTCCACCATTCCGGGAACATATCTTTCACACATTTCCCATCTATGAACAACACAGCCGGATATTTTATTTGTACTTTCTGTCTATTTGATCTCGCTGTTCTAGCTTCTGCTGTTTTATATAATGAGGCCCTGGCCATTGCGATTTCTCTCAGATACTGTCTGTCTATTCCCAAGTTACTACCTTTCAGCTTATAAGCTTTGTTCATGATGTTTTCAGTATCAACAAAATCCCTAAATCGCACAACCATCGGGCGTTTTGGGTCAGTCATACCCTTATATTTATCCTGTGTAAGCCTTCCAAGTCTATGTGCCCTCTCAATATACATATCCGTGGTGTCAATATCTATCTCATCTTCTAGAAAACCCAAAACGAGGCTTTTACAATTTTGAAAATGTGATTTTTCTGTGAGACCATATATCACTAAATTATTTCTCATGCTTCTTGATTCACAATCAACTGATTTGTAAGACAATACCTTTACTTTCCAGTCTTGTTCTTTACACAAATCCTCCATTTTACTCAGTCTCTCATCTAGGTCCTGGAAACCTTTGTTTACATTATGAAGCTCCTTATGTAGTGATAACTGCTGCTTCTCAATTCCTCGTATTTTGTCATAGTTTTTAGTCACTTGATCATAGATGCGTTCTAACTTATCATCCGTTCTTAATCCATTAAAGCAATCACTACTTCCAGCACTACTACCCTTTTTCCTCTTCTTTGTTATTTGTTTAAAATCTCCGCCATTTTCCTCGAATCTGTTGTGTGTTGAGACAGCAAAGAAAACGCTAGATTCCTCGGTATCCTGACCTTCATCTAAATCCGTATATCCAAAATCTTCATCCACAAACTTATGATATCCACTCGCCATATCCCACACACTTTAAACACTCAAAGAAATAGACAGAAAACAAAGAAATAGACAGAAAACAGTCAAAGTTTTAGAAAGGTAGTGCTTTTATTCGCAAAAAAAGCCTATTTCCGCTTGTATTCTTATTAATGTATAAAATAAATAAAAATTATTATTGATATATTTTATGGTCATAAGTGTTTTTTTTTTATTTAGCTAAGAATGTATATTACCCAGAAAAAGGAAAAGATTTGTAAATGTATGTCAAAATTGTCTCATTATATCCATTAACACTTTGGAACCAATTTTTGGTCACAAAAAAATTGCCATTTTTAAAAGTCTGTCGCCTGTGTTACAAAAAAATCATTAAAAATTTAATTTTCGCAATATTCTATTAAAACAAAAAGTATATGTCTTCTCAAACATTAAATATTATGCCTGCAAGTTATAAGATCAACTCCTCAAATTCTAAAAAATCATTCGTTCATGCTACAAGAAAAAAAACACAAGTTACCGATCCCGCTTTGGAGAACAGACGTACAAGCGCGTGAACAATTTACATAATATGAAATAAATATTCCACGCTTAAAGTGTCAATCTGTTTCGAAAACCAGTCGCTTATGTACATTAATCAACCAAAAGCATTGAATTTCAATTTGAAATCATGGGGGTCTTGTTTTACGATATTTCACCATCGGTAATTTCCGTAATCGCTCGGAAATTCGCAGGGTTGACATAAATTCCATCAAATATCAAATGTTTTACACAAACTATCGGTCATTTACTTCACATATATTAATTGAAAAATGATTTAGCAACACTCTTACCCTGTTTTTGAGCTTGAACACCCTGTAAAACCTCTTCAAACGGTGAAATGAACTTTTCGATCCACTCTGTCCTTTCCAATTATAACGCGCACATGGCATGGAAGGAATGTTCAGGAAGATTAATGTAAAGACTAATTTCATTGGATAATTTCTCATTGTTTGAACCAATCATTAAAGAGCTTGAATGAGTAATTCAGACCCATATAAAGAAGGATAATTTGGAACCACTTTTTGGTAAGCGGGGAGATAGTACGTCACGAGTGACTTCCCTTGTTGGTTCATGCTATCTCGAAGTCACCGCAAGTGTAAGTCGACAGAGACCTGACCGCTTGGTTTTTATGCCCCCGCCATGTAATGGCCGGGCATATAGTGTTACCCTGTTCCGTCATTCCGTCCTTCCGTCCTTCTGTCATTCCGTCATCATCAGTTTCTGTTCATTATCTTAAGAACGGTTGCACACATTCAACTCAAATTTGACATATGGATATGTCATGATAAAATACAGGTCAAGTTCGAATTTGGTAATGGTTCAATGATTTTTGGCAGAGTTATGCCCCTTTACTTTGAAAATAATATGAAATTTCAGTTTTCGTTCATTATCTCCCCAACGGTACAACACATTCATCTCAAACTTGACATATGAATATGTCATGAGAAAATACAGGTCAAGTTCGAATTTGGTCATGGTTCGATGATTTTTGGCAGAGTTATGCCCCTTTTACTTTGAAAATAATATGAAATTTTCAGTTTCCGTTCATTATCTCCCCAACGGTACAATATATTCAACTCAAACTTGACATATGGATATGTCATGAGAAAATACAGGTCAAGTTCGAATTTGGTCGTGGTTCGATGATTTTTGGCAGAGTTATGCCCATTTTACTTTGAAAATAATATGAAATTTTCAGTTTCCGTTCATTATCTCCCCAAAGATACAACACATTCAACTCAAACTTGACATATGGATGTGTCAGAGGAATGTGCAGGTCAAGTTCAAATTTGGTCATGGTTCAATGATTTTTGGCAGAGTTATGCCCCTTTCACTTTGAAAGTAATATGAAATTTTCAGTTTCCGTTTATTATCTCCCCAATGGTACAACACATTGAAATCAAATTTGACATATGGATATGTTTTTGGAATGCCCAGGCCAAGTTCGAGTTTGGTCATGGTTCAATGATTTTTGGCAGAATAATGCCCCTTTCACTTTGAATTTTTAATTTTGCCGTGTTGGGCTTTCTTTAGGGATTCCGTATTTATCTATTTTATGATCACATCCGTGTTATTTGTGCCGTGTGGCGGCTGTAAAAAGTCTCCCCGTACATTTAATCAATGATGTTATATTTTCGATCCTTGAAGATCGTTCAGCACGACATTATTGTTGTGCTTGTGGTATTTTTAGTTTCAACTTTTCGGCGTTTTCTAGTTGGGTGGTTCCATTATTCCTACTTGAATAATGTTGAATCACCCTTAGGATATGTTGCCTGCTTTTTAAATTTGTCTTTTGACGTCTTATCTGTGATACGCAGGCTTCATAACCTCTGATCCCCTTTCAATATTCCATTTTATTTAGTTCCGCCCATTGTTTTCTCGTTTAGGGCACACGCTTTTTATTATTTGGGGACCATACGCCGCTTTTCATGGAATGGCACGAAGTGTCACATTGAAGGTTCTATGATAACCGCCGTATGAACACATCTGCGGATGTTTCTAAATTCAAAATTTTACTATTTCACGTTTAAATGTTGAATTCTGCTTAAGCCGGTGATAGGGGGCGTGGACGGTAACTTGCACTTTCCATTACCGTCCATGAACAGGCTCAATCAAACCGAGCCTGCAACATTTTTAATTTTGCCGTGTTGGGCTTTCTTTAGGGATTCCGTATTTATCTATTTTTTGAAAATAATATGAAATTTACAGTTTCTGTTCATTATCTACCCAACAGTGTTACATATTCAACTTAAATTTGACATATGGATATGTCAAAGGAATGGGCAGGTCAAGTTGGAATTTGGTCATGGTTTGATGATTTTTTGGCAGAGTTATGTCCCTTTCACTTTGAAAATAATATAGATACATCTTAGGAATAAGCAGTTTAAGTTTGAATTTGGTTGTAGTTCAATGATTTAAGACAAACTTATCTTTCCTGAATGTTGGAAAAATTTTGAACTTTCACTTTCAGCACTCTTACTTTTAGCTATTATTTTGGCTACAAATATGCAATATGCTATTTTTAAAAGGTTTAGACTGAATAATTTCAGTGCCTTGAACATTGTATGAAAATGGTTTGTGTTAACATTGAAAAGTTTTAAGGGCTTTGAACTTAAAATGAAAAAAATAATTAAAGCACCATCTGAAATTTTGGCTGCATGCGGTGGCATCCGTGGCATGATGACACATTTCTAGTTGTCAATATTACACGACTAAACGGCAGTTTATTCGAAATGAATGAATATTTCTTTTTTATTGTGCATATCAATATGTTAGAAATATTTTATTATTTGTAAAAACTGTTCAATCAAAACATCATATGAAACTATTACTATGTAAAATTTCAAATCGTAATGCAAGTAACGGTTCTGCAGAGTGTTCTCCCCTTTATCTTTTATTCGGAGTATTTTCATTGGTCTAAGGTTTTCACACGATCGATGAAAACATTCCATACGATTGCGTCCGTTTATACTTTCATTTTTGATCAATTACGTTTTGAATTACATTTTACCATTTTCTACATTACCAGAAGTTTGGTTAATGTTACTTGCCTACCAAAAATCGATATTATAAGCCAAAATCACGTTCAAAATTGTCGTCAAGCCATCATTTTTACGAAATGAGCAATAAAGTGGAAATAATCTAGATGAGAAATAAATAATAATGTATTCGCGGCCGCATACGACCTATTCCTTTTAAATAAAAATATATTGGCCAGTTTACTTACCGCGTTGGAAATCCTGTCAGGTATCCGCCATTTATTGCACAAATTCTGCGTTAATTATTACACAAAGCATTATTTTCACATTCCGGCATTACTGGATATACACGATGTATTAGTACGAAGAAGATAATTTCTTGCAGAGCTGTATAACAGTTAAATTAATTACTACACAATTTTTCAGGTTTGTTTTGACATTAACAGGTTTTAGATCTAAGAAGTCGATTTCAATATATCAATCAACTTATACACAACTCCTCTGCATTTATTCTACAACAGTACATACTACATGGAATATATTCTAAAACTTCCACAGATAAATACCTATAACTTTTAAAAATACACGGATATATCTCTTAATCTGTTACTCAACTAAAGAGTTCTATCCTGGTCCAAAGTTTAAACTTCACTGTGAACACTCCTTTTAAGATAATTATGTTTGTTTTTGAAGTGTTTTATTTTCATTTTTCTTTTTAAATAATTTACTTACCGGAGGCAAACCACTTTAAAATTTGCATTATTCACAAGAAAATGTATTTTTTATATTTTCCTTGCTAATTAGGAGTACTCTGAAAGGCAGCGATCAATTAACGCAAGTCTTTGAAGTCTAAAGTCTTCCTTTTCCACGTAAATATTGATTCTTATGTTTTAGTATTGTTATGTATGCAACATATTACATGTATATAATTTATATCTGACCAGTTGGTATTTCCAATATTATCGTTGTTCTATTTTTAGAACATAAACTACATGTATGTACTAGAACGTTCTTAACTGTTGTAGAAAACTCATGCATTATATTTAGATAGAAATTTCTGGAATGATCTTTATTGTTGAAGTTGCTAGATTACTGTAGTAAATGGAAGACTATTCTAGAAACTTCTTAGTTAATATATATAAGGAGACATTTTTCATTACTCTTATCTTTAAGTCATCAGTGATCTTTTAAGTCTTCAGTTACGTTTTAAGTCATCAATATATTTGGAGTATTATTCAACTTGGATATTAAGTGATTTATTGGAGCTTGGATTATTTCAAAATAGATTAAATTATTCTTGTGGATTTCATTGTGGGAATTTATTCTATAGTGTTCTTGGATTTAACTTTGATTTAACTGTGTTATTCAAAAAGGATCATTCCAGGATCAGACTAGACATTTAAGATTTCATTTTTATTTGGACTTCAGGTATTTGTAAACATAATTTGTTATTTTATTTTTCTTTCTTTAATAATTTTTCTGTAATAAATTTGTTATTGTTACAAGTTTGTTGCTGGCTTTTCTTTCTCGTTACGCCTGGCTCGTAACAGTATAATTATGTGGCAACGCCTGGGTAGAATCTTATCAGTGCCAAGCTGTTAATTGGAAGGTCAGTATTTATTTAACTGAAAAGTGCTTGTATATCACTATTTGGCAATTTACACCATTGGCATTGGGGATAGTCATACATTACACAAAATACTAGCAAAAATGTTTATTAATAAGATACAAACGGCTCGTCAAATTATTATTTTATGATTTCAAGAAAGAAACAAAATCTTTCTATCCTACCATTAACATATATCTAATATGTCCTAGCCAGTCTTAGTTTGAGAAGGGTTTTTGGCGCCCTTATGGAATGAAATCAGATTTTGTGAAAGGGCGACATCAACTTCTCGGGCATTTTTAGTCGGTTATAATAAAAGCCGAACATTCCGATCGGTATGAGGATGCTTGATTATTAATTAAAAATGAAATGTCGCGATATGTACAATAAATAACGATGTGGAGAATTTCGCAATGCAAACATTTTCAAATGAAATAACCTTTTCCGTCAATACATCGCGCTCTTCGGGGTTTTTTATTTACCATTTTGTAGTACACAGTGGGATATTATGGTGTGTTATTGTTGTACATGTATCCGAAAGCTGTAAATAGAATGATGAGTTAAACGTTCCGAAAATCTATTTATAGATGGATGTACTCCTATCGGTAATTCCCGATCTCTCCCAGTCTATTTTGACCGGGATTTACTAGTGACCGGCGAATTGTATCACACGTTTATTGTCCGGTCTCTCCCGGTTTTGGAGTAGATGTTTGATATCGTTACAGAACAGAACACATATTCTACAGATAAATAAACTTTTTTCCCAAAATGAATGTTTATCACTTAGATTGGTTACAAATTAATAATTAATAAACACAGATCAACTCTTAAATTTATTGATTATTATAATACATAAACATACAATTCGAAAAAAACCAACAACAACAACAATAGCATGTTTCATGTTATCTATATGAGATAAAACCAATGAATACGTACAATAATTGAGAAAAAGGTATATTTTATGGTATTAATATGACACTATCGACTTTGAAACATTTTATTTAATTTGTTATTCTTAATTAGTAAAGATGCCGAGGAATTATTCAAAGTTACAAAATAGATTTTATGAATTATTCAGTTGATTGATAATTTAAAAATGATAATGAAAAATACAAATGTACATATGGTTTAAGAATAAACAATATTATATATTGAAAGATTAACCATAATTTACTGACTTTTTCCAGTCATGTTTTGACTTATAATTTTCGGTCAATATGACAATTGAATTCTTAAAATTTATTTTACAATTTTAATAAAAAAATAGTAGTAAACGTAAAAACTCAGTATTAAAATAGCACACAAAACACAAAATAAGAAAACAATATTCATAAAATCTGTATTTTTTAATTAAAATAGATATTACAATTATGCTCAACATGGTAATATAACCAGTGTCATATTTTACTAAGTGTGAGCAGACACCTTAAGAGGGGGTCTTCGCTAATAGCGATAACATAATAAGGGACAATTACACAAGTGTGGTGTTACAAAGTCATATGGATTAAAAAAGATTGTATATCCGTTGCTATTAATAATCACGATCATAAAGAAATAACAAATAATATTCTAATCTCTATCATGCCAATCAAAGTTCATAATGAACAATGTCTTTTGTCCGTTCATTCATAAGTGATAATTCTGGTAAAAAACCAATTAACCATTGAAAAGTTTATAAGAATATCTTGTCATCATATGTCTACTAGTTCATCTTCACCTGCTGCATTTCTTGCTTGGACGCCCTTTGCATCAATGCTTTTCTGGTTAAATATTGTTATAAATCATATAAAGGACCAACTATCAATTATCAAAACAGAACATTATTTTATTTGTACATAGTTCATCATTATAGTCCTTAGCCCTTTGAAGCACTTAATTATCATGCTATTTGTCTCTATAATTATGAATAAACTATATACACTTTATTCATAAAAAGAGTAGATCAACATTTTTGTAAAATCATTTAAAATTTACTACTGTCCATTTAGTATTTCGATTTAATAACTTCCTTATTATGATATCATCAATTAAAATATTTTTATTTCTAACATTTTCAACATGAGATTATAAAGATAGGAATTATTAAATTTAGAAAGTACAAAAAGTAAAAGCAAAAAATGATAACTAAATTTATAAAATGCTTTTTGACAAATTCCTTAAAAAGCCTACACAATTATATTATTTTAAACAGAAATTATCAAACAGTAACAATATCTGAAATATAACATATTTTTTTCTTAGCGATTCAGAATCTATTTCTTAACAGTCATAAAGATATTTGTTGAAATTAAAGGTAACTGCTATACAAACTGAAACAATGTCCAGTGTATTAATGGTCTAGTGTAGTAGGAGTGAACTTCAAAGTGCTCTTGATGTGTTCATTGCAGTGCACTAGAAGTGCACATGTAGTGCACACCAAGTGCACTTCGTGTAACCTTTAGTGTGAACTCAACTGTATGTGTACCCTGTATTTTATTTAAGTCCATTCCTAGGCAATGCTAAAATTTTATTTCTGAATGAGCCAAAAACATATTCATTTAATTTGATTCTAGATTCTTTCTTTTCTTCAGATTCTGTGAATGGACAAGATGACTTAAATCTAAAAAATGAGAAACTTCCATTAGGTCAGAAATAATGCATGCATCCTATCAAAAAATAAAACATTTTATATTTGATTACTTATCGAAGATGTAAATTGTGCTACATGGTCTGTTATCAAGGAATAATAAACATTTGTGTACCGGCTAATGTACTCCCACTCATATATTGTACAGTTCCTTTTTAATTAATTGTAACATTTCTGCCAATGATAAGAGTTTGGCCGGATACACATTTTTTATTTATTCTCGCATATAGAAGGTATTCCAGATTTTTCTATAAATACAGTATTAATAAATTTTATTTTCATCGAGTAGTATGAATTATGATAATTTTCATTATCATAAGAATTTTCTGTTAATTATATACGTTTATCTCTTTTAGACGTGACTATTTGGAAGACTTCTTCTTAAATATTGTGTATTGGCTGAATTTATAAGAAAGTAGTCACTGCAGTGAAAAATGAATATTCACCGCGACTCATGAAATATTTATTTTCATATAACTTGAAATTTATTCTTATTAACCCTAATGTGTGAGATTAATTATCTACATAACACCCAAATGTGTCATATTGTTTTTTGCTCTCACTCAATAGAATAAATTATGAAATCACTCTCAGCCATTAAGATATAATACAATAGTAATCTCACTCATAATGTGATTTATAGTGCTCTTCTCTCACCCATTAGGAAATATTATGACTTATCTCTTATCCATTAGGATGATATATTGGAAAAATAATGAGTTTTCTCTCAACTTAGTTCTTTTCTATATAAAGTGGTAGTGATATATGGTTCATTGCTCTCACCTATTAGGACCAATAATGATACCAATAATGTTTCTGAACCATTTTGATATAATATGACAGTTTTACTTCATTGAAGGTGTTATAATGATGAATAATTATTATCCATTAGGTTTGATTAAAACAATTTTATCATCCATGCACTAATAATATAAGTGTTCCTCATGTAAATAATTGAAGTGACGACAAACATCATATTGTAGACACGTTACACTATAAGCTATGGAAGCATAAACCTACCCTTTTTACATGTGTCTTATGACTTACGACTTGTGTCTTTTGACTTTTGACTTTTGAGTTGTGACTTACCTGTCGGACATAATTCGGCGCGTTTTTTAATGAAAAATGGCAGACAAAAATGCTTTATATTCTAGAACAATTTTCTCATTTAATTACACAGTCTCTTCTAATATCGTATATTATCACCTAGGTTAGCTGCGACTTGAAGGCTGCTTAGGCTCTCGTATTGCCGACAGTTGTTCTGTCTTATTCAAAATGTAAGTGTTATACAAACTTCTCTCACGTGTAGATTCTCTTAAAATGTATTGTTTTAATGACTTTGTGAAGCTATTAATATTCTGTATATTAGTATCTGATACATTCGAGGATTGATGGATTTTTTAATTTTTAAAATATATATTCATATTAATCAATGTGCTAGCTAGCGCAAATGCAAAGATCAGGGCAAAAGGCTGACTGTGTGGTTCACACATTTGACTTGTGATTTGAAGTTTTGCTGGCAGTTTAGATTTAAACCCTGCTAGGTTTGTGCTAACTGGTGCTTCACTGGGCAAGAAACTAAACAACCACTGCGGACTTTCCTATAAGATATTCTATAGAGTGTCTGTAAACTTCAACCTTTCTGCACTTAAATAATGTTATGTATTATCCAAAGCAAACCCTTGACATGGGAGTTAAAGATTGAAACAAACAAGAAATCACGAACAATTTATGTTAGATTTTTCTTTACACTATGCTAGAACATATAGTACCAGATATATTGTTGTTATTTGCACTTATTATCCTGACTGTTCACACTATTTTTATATACTTTACAGATACTGACAGATACTGATATAGATAAACAGGAATGAAAATGAACACTGGGCTCATAATATTAATGATTTTGGCACTTTTTGATGTGGCGATATGTGTTGCACCAACCTATTTGCCAAAGAAAACTTTGAATCAGAGGTCCGAACTTACTATTGAATATTTCAAACTTTGTTTTAAATACACCGAGAGTCTATGTTTTTTATTTAATAGACATGAGATTTTGCTGTTTATGTGGCAATTCTATAGAAGTTTAACCTAAAACGTCGACGATTACAACCCTACTCTCCAATTGATACAGTTATAGATTATTATTCACAAAGAGCTGAACACTTGTGGACAAACTCTTGGTTATAGGTCTTTATGGCAGCGTCTTCGAAATAATCATAATGTGAAGACAACTCATCAGGAAGTTATGGAGGTAACGAAGATTTTAGATCTTGAGGGCAATCATCTGAGAAGAACCCATCGTCTCAAAAGGCGTGTTTATTGTGCGAAAGGTCCCAACTATATTTGGCAATTAGATAGTTATGACAAGTAAAAACCCTTTGGATTTCGTATCCATGGTGCTATTAATGGATTTAATAAAAGACTGATCTGGCTAGAGGTATCGAATACAAACAATTATCCAAAACTCATTTCAAAGAAGTTTTTAGATTCCCTGAAGTCAATTGAAAAGGCACCTCGTGTCATACGTTGTGATGCTGGAACAGAAAACTCTGATGTATTGCCTTTTACAACAGTTCTTCCGGTTCTTGAAATCGGATTTGCAAATGCCACATGACGCTGATACGGCCTTGCAATCATTTTTTGAGCTCAATGAATTCGTAAGGTTAGCAAACAACCTGTGACTCAAACGGCAATGTAACACGACTACACAGCTGTAAATATATGAATAGCTACTACAAATGTATGTAATTATGTCTACACAACACTGTCAAACTGGGGTGAAATATTTCGTCACAGCTTTGTACTTTCTACATGTTCTACATGGATGGAGGATTTTGAAATAATTTAGCACAAACGTTTACAGAAAGAAAATAGATGAAACTGTATGCTTATCTCTCCAATTTATTTTATTGTAGCGAACAGTTGACCCAATATCGCCAAAGTCAAGACAAAAGCTCGGTTTGATTCAGCACGATGCGGATGACAATGTTGAATGACATAACATACGTACATACAACTAGGATTGTGTCAACGTTAGATAAAATCAAACCGAAATTAAGATTAAGACGGTAAATCTGATTGAATGATTTTTAAAGGATTTATCAATCGATCATCAGATTAATCTATTTGCTCTACATTCAAATTTGGTTCTAAAATGCGTCATTCATATAATGCAATGCCATTAGATAGATATAGACATATTCCCAAAGCCACAAACATGTCATCTTTACATTTCATAATCGATATATAAAATGATCGGGCTTTGAGAAATATTTTCTTGCTGTCCTAGAGACACGTGATACATCAAGAAAATCTCCTCGGTTAATATTTTTCAGAAGAAATTTTTGAAAGGGAAAATATAGAAGTAATCAAAACATTATTCTAACGATTTTGTATAATGATTATCAATAATTGCGTCGGTCATATCTATCGACACTTAAACTAAACAAAACAAAGCTTTGTAGTATATATTCTGACGGTTATCATCTTTGAATTTTATGTACTTGAAATATAACTATTTTTTATCGTCGCATATTGCCAAATAATGTCGCTTTCGAGTACGTCATTGATGAGTATATCATCTTAGCAGAAACAGATACAAACCGGAGTAACAGCTGATTACAATTGGTAAACCTATAAAGATTATTTTGAGTAAGATTAATTTAACCAAATAATTTCATGACTAATTAAAACCAGTAGGGATACAAGTACAGGACAAGGACAGGATTTACCTGAATGTAAATATTAAAAAATTCCGTAATAATATGAGAACGATGTGAAATCATTTTGTTCCCTTGCAATTGTCTTGCCGAGGTGAAATTTATTTTCTATTCCCGCCAAACGTGAGAAAAGATGTTAATTGCATCTTTACCAACCAGAATTTGTTATTTTGGTGTTTTACACAAATGTAAGTGTTTATTATTTTTGTCTTTCATGAAATTTACTAAGTGCAAAGTTTGATAGTACTGATAGTTAAATGATTGTGACTGATCCGCTTAGCGGTACTAATTTTCACACGGTTGAATTTTGTTTAATGTTAAGCAAATAATGGCGTAATTAAGTCTGATGTTTTAAAATATACCGGTTTGAGATCAGGTTTATACATATTAAAAAAAAACATTCGTCTTCAAAATGTATCGGAAAAAGACGGATAATTGACGAAACCGAAGTCAAACCTAAATTTTCAAATTTTAATAGAAGTAGTGTTTTTCTGCAGACTACATGACAACACGTCTTGAAAACGGATGTCTACAGTTATTTCCACAAAATAATTTCAATAGAAACCTTTCCTTTTGCTTTTATTTTAATGATTTTAATATAGGTTTTAATATTAGCTAGCAAGAGAAAAAATCTTATAAAAACGGATATTATTATTCTAGAATAGACTGATAAAAGAGCAATGGGTATTAAATAACTTTATTCTTTGTCAAGATTTCAAATTATGTTAGTTATAGGAAAACGTATTGTGAAATATTAATATTTAAGTTTATTATGTAAACTGTGTGTGACACCGGCTGCGTTTTTGATTTGTCTATTTTTTTGTTTTGTCCCTTTTTCAGTGTTAATTACAGGCATTATTATCTAATGTATGCCAAGAACCGTCTGGTATAAAAAAATATGAAAAGCTGTACCTAATAACGGTTTGAGTAACTAAATTCAAACTTCTTTTAAAATTGTAAATTTAAGATATACTATGCTCATCTTTGAGTATGTGTACCACTTAAATTCAATGAAATAATATTAAACATGACATCTTTACTCATTATGTCTAATTTTATGTATAGAAAGCTACATCCTCTAGTAATAATCAAGTTAATTTGTCTTTAAAAAAAAGAGAGAAACAACTAACAACAGAAACAGCCGGTTTTTTTAATGACACAATATTTTCATAGTGTGAACCTACAGAGTGTAGAGTTTAAAACATAACATGTCTACTTTGTATCAAGTCAAAACATGTTTATTTTATATTTACAAAAAGACTTATCAATAGTTTCACTCATCATAATTAAGCGTATCATTTCTTTAAATGTAGTAGTAAGCTGAGAACGGAAACTTCCAGAATAGTATTACTGGAGAATTGATTAGACAATATAAGTAACATAAAATTGACCCGAGTTATTCATACCTAAATTGTGATATTTATTGTAACTTTATAATTATGACCTTCTCAGCAATATCAATTAATTTAAAAGTATTCAACAATTCCTGTTATTTTGATTCTTTACATTATCATTAATGCATGTCAATTTTTTAGACAGTGAACTATTGTTAATCTGTGTTTCTCTATTTGACCTAAATTACTATTTAAAAGACAGTGCTATTTTTAAATACGACTGCAATATAATATGTAAGTAAAATTTACTGTAATTTTCTTGCACGCCAATTTTAACACATTTTCAAAATTGTTAGTGCTTCACAAAAGTGTTGATATGATTATACCAAAATATCTTCTTCATATATAAACAACAACAGAAATTAGCAAAATTATTGGAGAAACTAAACTCAGCTCAATTTTTTCAATCAAAGGGAAACAACTTGTACTAATGTGTAAATCATAAATTGCAGCATTGTTCCCCCTTGAACTGTTCATAACAAGGCTTGTAATTATAGACTGTTTGTTGCTTGATGCCCGGCAAATCTGAGCCTTGAAAACATGTTGGGCCAGGATGACCAGTAAACACATTAAGGGCGGATGGTAGTCCGGGCTTTCGAAGAATGTGTTGACGGACAAGACGCTCGTCATGTCAACTTTTTAACGACTGTAGTTTACACTTAATCAATCACAAGTTCTATTAGTATAATCTATTCAATAACAAGTGATGAAGTGAAGACCTAGTTTCTTTAAAAGAAATAAAATATTTTCTACTTTGTACATCTTTTATGCAGTTTCAAGGACTTTACTTACATATATTCAAAATAGACGAAGTGGATAGCCAGGGAAAGAGTGGAAAAAGGTATACAGAGTGATCCATTGCTTTGCGGCCAAAACCATTACATCTTGTGAGCATATGACAGTCAACATGTATATGTGCCGATAGCAGAATCGTACCCCCGATGATCATATATAAAGTAAGACATACATATTATACATGAATATTGTCATGTTAAATAGGCAATGGTTATGATATAATTTGTCAAATAGGCAATGTTAAATAGGCAATGGTTATGCTATAATTTGTTCCAAACACGTGTTCTTTAAATAGTTCAAGGGATTTTTTTTCAGTTTTCAGTATTATTTCTCAAATGAGTCTATTAATCCGTCGTAAGAACAAATCTATTCAAAATATACAATAAATGTAAAATTCTGCTAAAGCCGGTGCTAGCGGGGCCTTGACAGTAGATTGCTACTTCCAGTTCCAATATTTTCAATTTTGCAGTTTTGGATGTTTTAGGGATCCTTTATTCTTCAATCTGGCATGAACTTGGACAGGTCAGTGCTTGCAAAGGCCTTTCAAGGCCTGACAAGCAGCCAGAGATGCAAAGAAAACATAAGAAAGTGTTACACTAGTGCAATAATGCTTCAGCACAATGTTTAAAATCCAGGGCATTTTATCACACTTTGTCACATGATGACTTGTTCTATGCTAAGCGTTCGAAACAGTTTACTCCATGGCCAAATGCTTTTGTCATAAACCTAGATTTTATACTTTTGCTTGCCGAAAGGTCAAGGAAAATTTAGATATAACAGTCACCAATACCCACAGCATAATGTGAGAAAGAACTCATTCCTTGAGAAATCTGGCCTCACCATACATGATGCAATGATATTTTCGAAATCTTACTTGGACGAACTGAACATGTGAACAGTTCGGCGATATCGGTAACGGCAGTACATCCATGGATTGATGCAGTATTATAAGAGAGATACTTAAAAAGTTTTAAAACAGACAAAGTTTTATGAGAAACATTTAAAAAATCTTTGTCTGGAGAAATTTTAATGGATGAAAGTTTCTTTGGACGAACAGTTAAATACAATAAAGAAAAATCTCACAAACGACTGCGAGCGTAGGTATTTGGGAAAGGGCCTCAAACAGCTTGAATCCTTGATCATGCTCATGACTGTCGAGAAAAAAATGATGCCGCTATATCAACGCCATGTATAACAAGAAGTACAATTTACAATGATTGTTTGTATGCCCCCTTAACAAAATGGGGGAATAAGCATTTTACGGTGATACTCAAATATAGGTTTTAAAAAGGTGTATTTGAACAAAGAAACAAAAGAGACTGTTTCTGAAAACACAAATCAGATAGACGCAAACACGCAAAACATTATTTCCGGTAAGACATCGTGAATACATATATAAATGTTTACGTATTTACGGAATGATTTGTATCTTATAAATATTGCGTCATTTTAATTACTTTTGATACTGCTTTTATCATGTTTCGTTTATATTCATTTGTGTTAGTCCTACAGTCGAGATAACACTACGGGTAAATACGAAGTCCGCAACTTTTTTTAGCTATCTTCAAAAATATTAACTTTTGCAGATGGATATATGGGGTTAGCCTGCTTCTAAACTAAGTGTCACAAATGGTTGAGGTGATGTGACGCATTGTACCGTATTTAAAAGTAACGCATATCCATTCTTCGACTTCATCAATGAAATTTAACCTCTTCAATTTAACGCCCTTCCTTGGTGATCTTGTTTTTTGTCATATAAGGACAAGCCAGCAGCACCACACTTCTGTTTGATTAATGGAAAGGGACAGTTAAATGTATTTATTTTCTACACATATCTATATTAATCAAATGACCACATGAAAACAATACCACATCAATGGGTTCTCGCATCTCGAATTCGCATCAAAATAAGCGTTGTCAAAGGCACCCAGTCTCCCTTGGGATGAACTTGGAGGATTCGAATGCCATATTCGTAGTTTATGACAGAAACAAATAGAAAGTAGCATAACATTGCTACCTATAAGGGAGGATGTGTTTCAAAGGAAGTTGAACTTGACAGGTATTATGAGGCGTCACTCGAGACGGATTTCTAGTGCAGGGTAATTACAGACAAAACAATAAACAATGGATTTGAAAAGTGAATAACTGCCTCTGGTTGCTGGATCGTGCGGGTTCATTGCGTTCATTAAACGCCGCATTTCCTTGTTGATCTTGTTTATCATATTTTATTGGTCAAGATTAAATCTTACTGGAAGCTGGAGGTAGTAAATCTTACGTCATGTGCAGTGAACAAGAAGCTGAACCCCATAACCTAAAGAAAACTATCAATCATGACCTGCATTGAATTCATTTATAAAGATTTTACCTCTACCAATATTACTGCGGTATACCGTACCCCGGATATTGCTCGATATATTGAGGACTTTCATCCCATTTCGAGATTTTGAACGGGGAACGAAGGTAAGTTCAGCGACTATGTTGTCTAAACTAACGGCTATTTCATTTATCTCAACGGGTTTTATATATCTAGAGGTATTTTTGTAGCTCTAAAAGACATAAAAGTATTACAGGTATTTGTAAAATTGATTAAACTACCCCTAAACGATCCGCTGCTCACTAGAAAATACTGACCGCGATACTGTAAAATCGTTAGAAATTATTATATTACCAATATAAAAAAAATTGAATCGAGCAAATTTTTTATTCACAATCCAAGTATGCTTTGTCCAAATTTCAGGCAAAAAGTGTGAAAGTACAAAAAGATACAGGCCAAAAAAGATACAAGAAAGTGTACCGAGTATTGATTTTAAGTGTACAGAGTATTGCAAGATAGCCCAACTTTAGTGTACAGTGTATTGCAAAACAGAATGAGCACATTAGTATGGAAAATTGATATTTTTGTCTAATTTTTACGTCTGTTTATCGATTCCATTTTATTTTGCTGATAATGAACTGTTTATATGATATTTATTCAAATATTTCAGATTCAACAATGAATTTTCAGTGTTATTACTGTTCTTTTTCTACGGGCAAATACAGAGATTTAATTTCCCATTTGAGTGAAAATCACACTATGGATGAAATAAAGTCAAAATGTGTGCAGGGTCGGAAGCAGGGTCGGGAGCAGGATAGAACCATCAAAATTGACGATAGAAATCTTTAAATACATGTCTCAAGAAACTGTGATCAAGGAGACCCATCTCTGAAAAAACATATTTAGATGACATTAATAATAGGTTTTTACAGGGCAAGTTTGCCTTAAGAAACATATCGACACACTTAGTAAAATATTGGCCCGAGGGCTTATGCCGTCCAAGCATGCCGGTATCGTCTTAACCTTTTACTGCATGAGTATATTGCGAAAAATGGCTGTTTTCATTGAATTAAGCCTCCTGTTATAAGTTCAAACTGCTATGAAATTATGAAAAAAATGCTTCAATACTGATCAAACTGGGCACAAATGTTGGCTTGACCATAGCCTGGTAATGCTCAATTTTAAATTTCCAGTTACCATGGCAAAGGGGGACGTCTCAAATTTGCCAAAAATCTCTTTTTTGCGTTGCTTATCCCATCAAAACTGATTTCAAGGTGCAGCAAGTCTAAGGCTTTTCGGCGTTGATTACACGGTACCTTTAAATCGACCTGAGGCCATTTTAGCCCCCCCCCCCTACAAGTCCCAAATCTTCTTGGCGATTAGAGAGGCTACTGCCCCACTTAAAACCCTCAAACAGAAGGGGGCACATCCCCCTGTGGCATCCCTTGATGAATCTTTTCAATGGGGGGGGGGGGTGGCGCCTAAAAAGTGATCACTCTTTTGAACAACACTTCTCAAACGAAAAAAACAGTGTTTGGGGCCTAAAAAGCGCATGTTTTACACTATTTGAGGCCTCAAAAGGGGTGGATTGTAAAGCCTTCAAAACACGCCTTTGTGAGGTAAAAGGTTATAAGGAACATAACCTTTTCATTGCATCTGCTGCCCTTTATCATAATCTTATCAAAATCAATTATTCAGTTTTTTGAGTTGTCTCATACGGCAGTCATACGGTAACTCATTGCTAATGATTTAACAAATTTCACGTGCAGGTGCAAAATGACCAAATGTTACCTTTATATGGATTTTTGGCATAGTAGGAAGTCGTTTGATATTAGATATTGGCACACTTGCTCAAAACCGTCTAATATTGACAATCTTGAGGCAGCACTAATGCACTTTGGATGCATTTTTTACTATTTAAAATAAGATACTAGTATGCAATAATTACTAACAAATTCTGGAAAGGTTGATCCTTCGATAGCAACAAGAACTTTGTAAATACAGAAAATTGCTGAGTTCGTTCGACTGAGATTTTTCATGTGCAGGAATGAAAATTTGGATTATTCGCAGATGTTTCCAGTAAAGTACCTCCGAACTTTGCATATTCTGCACATATAATGTAAATAAGTATACACAATAAGAAATTTTAAGATTAAATGTGGAAAATACTCGCATATACTCTAAATTGATAACCAATACTCGTTACACTAAAAAGCAATACTCGTGACACCGGCGGGCAACTCCAACGCAATACTCGGTACACTGACATGTGTAATTATTCTCAAAATGCACTGTCATCTGAGGTTCTATTGTTGATTGAACATTTACAACATCAACATTATCATCATTATCACATTTCACTCGATTCAAGTTTTTCTTTTAAGGAAGTATATGCACAAAAACATCAAATTTTACTGATCGGAGCTCATTAATCACGTGAGCAAAGAGACGAATTTTACCTCCTAATTACATTTTAAAGCTATTTCTCAACATTTTTGGGTTTTCAGTAACTAGAGAAATTATCGAAGTATTTGTTTTTCTATAAAATTTATATCATACCAATTCAAAATGACTAAATATCGTCACTGAACTTACCTTCTTTCCTCGTTCAAAGTCGCGAAATGGGATGAAAGTCCTCATAATATCGAGCAATATCCGGGGTACGGTATACCGCAGTGAATATAAGAGAAAATTTAGTGCAATTGACAAAGAAGATGATGAAATAATAAAAATGTGAGATATGAGTAATTGAACTGAAAATAAAACAAGGAAACTGATTTAATTGTAACTTGTGTACAGAAATTATCATGACGAAAAAGAAAACGAATTCTTTCTTTATGTTCGCAAATCAGTTTACTTAACACATTAACAAAATTTGTATTATTCATATTGCTGATATCATGATTTATTTGCCAGACATACTTACGCAACCTTACAAATCCTTTGGCAGGAAGGAAACAGTTTTCAAAACATGGGGGGAAAGTAGAGATATCTATGTTTTGTGTAAAGCTAACAGCACTGAGAAAGATTCTGATGATGTAGATACACCATATGAAGACAAATTGATCAGAAGGAAAGTGAATATTTCACAACATGGTTCTTGTCTTGATCATAGGTGGATTTTTCTTTGCTCTTATTAATACCACATGAATGTATGTCCATGAGTGAACTTGCGCTCTTAACACTCTTTGATCGTGCCAGAAGCATCCCGAGCTCTAGTCAAGGCAGATTTCTTTATTACATGTATTATAAAACAATGACAGCTTAAATTGCATATCAAATATGAAAAACAAGATCGTCAAGGAAGGGCGGTGTTCAATGAACGCAACCTCCATACGACCCAGCAACACAAGACCACAAGCAAAGTACCCAGCAGAACACCAAACAAAACATGTGAGGTCACAAGGCATGGCATGAACGGAGTGTCTACTCTAATAATACACGATAGGAAATAATAGACTCACTGAATTATAAACATGAGTATGATGCATAACAAGGGAAATGAGATTATGAGGAAATATCAAACAAGATAAGACGCTAGGCTATTTGACATACTAAAATGCCGTAAAATGAATGACGAACTTGCCGTACCATTAAACAGAAAGAAGACGTTAGATATGTTCTCCTACAGGAAATGTATGTTTAAATATAAACATTCTAAATCCATATCTTCCTGGTGTATGCGAGTTGGTTTCAGTTTTAGTTCCCAGTTGTTGTTCAAAAGATAGGACAGTCACGTTTGTGACATTCACATATTGCATATACATGTGCGCATAGGTGTACATATTTAAAGCTTGGGTTGGTTGCTATATTTAGGTATTAGGAAACTTTGCGTGCAGGGTTAGGTGGACTGGTTATTTAGGTTTTATATAATCGTATTATTTTAGTACATTCATTTTAACAGCCATCGCTCAGTATTTTTCAAAGATATTCTCTCCACTTTAGTCTACCATGAACATGCAATTTGCGTAACTTAAAGGAAAATTACAATAACTGAAAGGTAAAAACATTAACATTCTAAATTTTTTTAAATATATATTTGAAAACTGTGTGAATGTTTGGAATGTCAAATGTTCGCTATATGTCACATGAAAACTCCTCCATACTTTGTGAAGCCTCAGGATGTGGAGGTGTGAAATGGCATTTGAAATCTTGAACAGCGATTGAATGTACAAGGAAGCCATGTATATGTACAGTTCAAGCCCCTAGAAACGACTACCGCGTGAGGGATGTTGCGCTTATTCATTATCCCACATGTACAGACTCAATCAAACCAAGTCTAATTTTGTTGTGACTAATGCTTCCGAGGGATCACTTTGTTTCCAGTTTTGTTTATAAAATGTGATCTCCTTTCAAAACTCCATTTTATTTAGTTCTGCCAATTGTTTTTTAGCATAGGGCACAAACATTCATTTTTAGGGGGACAATACTCCACTATTCATGAAATGGCACATTGACAGTTCCACGATCACCGCCGTATGAACATATCTTTGGATGCTTCAAAATTCAACATTTCACCATTACATGATTTATTATTTAATACTGCTTAATATGTTGTTAGAGGGCGTGGACGGCGACTTGCTCTTTCTTATAGACTCTATCAAACCGAGCCTGCAACAATTTTGGAATTGTTGCCGTTTTGGTCTTCATTAGAAGTACTGTTTCCCTGTTTGATTCAGGTCCGAACATTAAAAAAATAATAATAATGATACAATTAAGCTTTGTAAAAAAGAAAGCTATTCATTAATTATATCAGAGTGATTTTTTAGCTTGGATGCCTAATTATTTTATGAAGTCGTGTATAAAAGAGACGATAGTCTTGATTTAAGATGTTTGAGTCATATTTTGTCTCAAATCTTTGCTGATATAAGCAAATAAAATATGACATATATAGATTAGGTAAGCGTTATCAGAGTATGTTATTATCTGGTATCAGTTAAACAACACTTAAGACAAAGTCCGTTTCGATACATAGCTAAGCTGGTTCAAAATTTAATGTTTGTACTTGATCTTCAGTTATTACATGTTAAAACATCCATTTCATAATCAATTAAGTATATTACATATCAATCTTAAAAAAGAGAGCTTTAATGTCCCTTTAATCTCTTTTCAGACTAAAAGAAGCATGCGAGACTAGTTTTTAATAATCGGTGAGGTGCTCTGAAGTCAAAGGAGCAGTATAATTTCGGTACATGGTTCAAAGGGTCATATAATAGTCGTAGGTGATATTGTATCTATAGTGTTTACAGTTAAATTTTATGAAACATTGAAGGGCACCTGAGGTCTTCCTCCGCCAGTAAAGCTGGAACATCGCGATATAACCTATACTGTGTCGATGTGACGTAAAACCAAAATCAAAGAAACAAACAAAAAATATGAAACATTGAACAATAAAACGATTTGCAGAAAAATAATTATCAACAATCTCACCAATGGAGAATTAAAAGCAAGTACCAGGTTAAACTCTAGGTCAACTGATATCAAAGTTAAAATAAACATGTGAAATAGTGGACATACTTCTATTCTAAATTCGTAGATATAGCTCTATATAGTCAATGGTTATTGGGAAATTTAAGCTTTGTCTTGGATAGTGAATGACTAATGAACTGTAGTTGCTAGTTGCTAACGAAAATCCATGGCTGTTGTAGAAGTAACTGTTTGCTACTGAAGTTAATGGTTGCTTTAGAAGTGATTGCATTTAGGGAATTCATTGGTGGCTAAAAAAAAGCCGATGGGTGTTTCTAAATCAATGGTAGCTACCAAAATCATGGAAATGGTGTGTCAATTACTGCAATTTAAGTTATTGGTTGCTATTGAAGGTCAAATGTCGCTGCAGAACTTACTGGTTAATTAAGAAATTAAAATCAATGGTTGTTATGGGAAGTCATGGACGTTACATAAAACCAGTAGTTGTTGTGTAATTAACTGGTAGCTAAATCAATATTAATTATCAACTTCACAAAGTTTCGAGGGGATAAACCCCTCTTTATCAAGGAGTCTCTGTTTATTTTATTAAATCACATTTTTACCTTCTTGTCTTACACTATGTTTTGTATACAGGAAATCCTGTTTTCCCGGACTACTTCTCACAAACAACTGGTGCAATACCAAGTCTAGTTGTGCATACGATCGGTATTTAAATGTTCAGTGTTTTTGTCAGAGTAATAGTTCTTTAATAATTTGTATTTTATTATTTTTTAGACTTCTCCTTTTATACCACTTATGCGATATCAATGAAACTTTACAGGATTGATTGGTAGCTGAAGTACTTGCACATACGTATAACACGGGGTTTTCAATTAAATAATGTTTGGCTGTTTATGGCCCATGAATAAAAGAAGCTTGTCCGGATAACTCCTCAGAAACGACTTAGCAATTCCATCCAAATCTTACAGAAATGACCAGTACTAAGTCCAGTTGTGCATATTATTGGTATTTTAAGGTTCAATAATTTTTGTCACAGCTATGGCTGGATTATTTTGTTTATGTTTTGTTCAGACTACTTCTCTTATAATACTAAATTAATGCAATTGAAATGAAACTTTAGTATTGATATTACTTCCATTTATAAAACGGGTTTTCTGGCTTAATAATTTCTTGGCTGAGTTACCACCCTTAAAAATGCGTTTTGTCATTATTATGATTTTTGTGTCTCCCGCTACATGCAAATGACTATCATGAAGCGACACATGTAATCACTGATTGTTACAATTTATATGTTTCTTTTTTATAATTTAAAAGATAAGATTACAACAGCCCTATGTGTTAAAATATATGTTTACAGTAAAAGAGCATTATTTATTCACTGACGTGCCTATAATGTCACGTTAGCATTAGCGCGCTCTGACGTTATAATAATTTGTAATGAATTCACTACTTTAATATCAATCTTGTTTTACTGAGGCCATCCAATCGTTTTCGCAACACAATAAATTAACCTGGTGTTTCATTTCTAATATTCGAAGGTTATATGTCATTATGTTACGATTCCGTCTAGTCAAAACCTTTTACGTGAATATAGTTAAAAAACATTTTGTGACGCGCAAATATGAACGTATAGTAGATTCATTTAATATAAAATTATAAAAACTAAAATAGACATTTACTCCTCTATTTAAAACTTCGGTACGTTGCGGGTTTTAAGTTATTTGGGTAAATACAGAAATATATGAGTTTACTTATGTATAGTTTAGAATGTCAGCAGAAATATACAGAATTGCTCTGGGAAATCGAGACAGACCTCTACAGCTGATTCCCGCTACTAATTATGTTATCACATCAACCACGGCACAGAGTTAGTCTTGTCCTGACATAACACATAAATATATGTTTATATATAACAATGAAAGGGCGGTTTTCACATAGCAGTAGCAATTATTACCTCTCCAAGAAGCTCTTTTGAGAGTCATTTCCCGTTATATGCCTAATATAAGATAAAATCTCGCACATTTCTACACTGTTATAAATCTTGAACGTTTTGGTCGTATAATTATACGTTCTTTCAAATGTATAGAATAATTTGACAATGTACCTAAATCAGCTGTTTATATTTTTTTCATATTTTGTCAGTATGATATAAGGTATTGACCCCAAAAATTGCTGCCACCTTTGGCAGGGGATGTAAATATTGTAAAAATCGGAAAATATTCTTAAAAATATTAAGGTAGAGAAAACTGTTCAAATTTCGTTAGTACTGCTGTATGGATGGCGTTCGTTGCTAACATTCCAGACATATAAAGTGTTCTTTTTTTGAAATGCGAATGAGTATGCCTAGAATTTATTACTCTATCCGTGTACTGCAAATAATATGCATCTTAATCCAATCAACGAACGCCCTCCATACAGCTAATCTCGTCTTTTTAATGTTAAAGTTTAGGATCTGTAAGTTAGTGTTTACTTGAAATCCTATAATTCAAAAAGATTGTATTGTTGGCTGAATATTAAATCTTTAAGATGTGAATGAGATATAAAACAAAACTGAAAAGTCACTTGTCAAATCTCAAATTATGTATATGGCCAGTTTATATCTGCAATAACTTTGTCAGATTAGAAGCTAGAAACCTGAAACCTAGAACCGTGTGTGAATGTCATCAGGAATAGGCATATTCTAGCGTCGATATTTTATATGTGATCGACAAATTTGATACTTTCAAAACACGAATACGAAATAGCGTGTATGTAATGAATAAGCAAAAAGTATGTTTTAAATTAGCAAACAATATCACACATGTACCCCAGGCTAGGCATATTCATAAATAGCATGCGTTCGTTATCAATATACTTGACTATGTATGCAGTTTGTAAATTACTTAACCATTTCGCTCCTTTTAATTAAGTGTGCAATTTGTAATTCTATCTAAAATTATTCATAAATTTAGAAGAAGAAGACGAATCTTGTTATAGGTACATACACTTACACATCGCGTAATATTTAAACGTTCTAAATGTTAAATTTTTGTAAATACAAGTAAATACAAATATATTGAAGAACTAGTCAGCAAAATACATTTCAAGTTTATAACTGTGTTCAGCAATTTACTAGATTTATTTCCGATTAACACATTTTCAATAAAATAAAAAAGTTAATACTTTTACATAATTTATGTATTTGTATGCAATATTTGATTTCCTTTTAAGAGTAAAATGATCTAATCTATTCAAATTTTATTTAATTGCAATAATTTGTTTCTGAAGAAAGCTTTTAATTGTATTTGACACTTAAGTTTACATGTGTATTCTTAAATGTAAACAACTAAATAAGTGACATACTTAGAAAATGGAAATATCAAAATACTATTATATTGCATTCGATGAATTATTAAAATGTTTGTGTAAATTTGAAAGAATTTGCTGAGTCTATAATCATTACTCATTTTTGTTATCATTGCGCTTGAGATGTCAAGTACCTTTATAATCTGAGCACGATAACAGAAGTTTCATCATATTTATTTATGGTACGGAACAGAAAATTTTAGTACCAGTTAGGTTAAAAAAAACGTCCTTATTGAATGTACGTTTGACTGATAATTGTAAACGTGAGTAATAAATGCCGCAAAAGCTCAGTCAGTAGAGTTCTTAGCTTGATAACGGACTTCAAAAAAGGTTTGTTTTTTTCTTTACTCCGCATGTGAGAAACTACATTATAATAATGCGTTTTTATTTGATGTATTTTTTATCTATGCTCCTTTTAAATTAATAATATTCATCTCATTTATTCCACCTTTCTCTTCTTTTATTTCTTATCATAAATGTTTAAATATTTTAACAATTTTAAAGAGAGACAAAAATACAATATCTTTAAGTTCATATGGGCCATCATATATTGAATAGTCAAACATGCGTAATGTTTTAAAGAATTTAAACTTGCATAATAAAGAAACAGTTTCTACCAGGCTTCGAACCCACTAGCTGAATTCACTTTCATATAAATACGGCGTCTTACTTACTATTCTATTGAGTCAAACTAAGATAGCATCTCATAAAATATAATGCCTATAACCTGTGTTATGTTTATCGTACTCAGATTTTACCATATTTTAAATTAACATTAACGACATGCTTCCGAACATATTCTCTGTCAATAAACTAACTTTTATTAATGACCAGCAACAACGAACTGCTTTCTTTTATTTTTGTTCTCATGTATTTCATCTGATTTAGTTTATCCATGATAAAATTTCCACTCCAGTTTGTACAAGACAACATGTCTGCTATCGTCGGTGCCCTCTTGGATGTTTCAGGATCGATGCACAACAGTTTTGGAGATGGTGTAGAAGAGGAAGGCGGTACATGGGCACATTCTATTTTCAGAGTAGCTGACGATCTTGTTCAGTATGATATATCAGAATCAAATCATGTTTTTGTCGTTGGATTTGGGGCAAATAATTCCGTGCATGCAGTCGATATAATTACAACGCTTATGAACTGCAAGGCACCAGAAGATGAAGGCAATGAGATCCCGTTGTCATCTGCGGATGTTTCAAAATTCAAAATTTTACTATTTCACGTTTAAATGTTGAATTCTGCTTGCCGGTGCTAGGGGGCGTGGACGGTAACTTGCACTTTCCAGTACCGTCCATGAACAGGCTCAATCAAACCGAGCCTGCAACATTTTCAATTTTGCCGTGTTGGGCTTTCTTTAGGGATTCTGTACTTATCTATTGTATAAACGAACCTGCGTCCCATTCAACAATTGAAAATATATTCAAGATTCTTAAAAATAAGGGTGCGTACACGATTAGAAAGTGGGCTGAGGCAGATACCGTGAGAAATGTAGTATCGGAATATCTAGCGAGAATAGTTTTAAGAAAATTAAAATCAGACCGACATTTTACACGGTACTTTGTAAACAACTGTTTACCAGCTGCCTGTAGAAATTTGTCAGACAATAAACTTGTAAAAGGCGTACAGTCAATGTTTGCATCTTTTGCTACATCTGTCGGCGGACAAGCATCGCAAAAAGACATAGAAACTGTTCTTGATAAGGCTCTACTGAAACGTGTTAACGATCAGTCAGTATACAGTGTCAAAGTGGTTTCAGATGTTCTTCATGGAAACATTGAAGAAAGCGATCTTACATCTGAGAGAGTGCACGAGTTACTGCAACTTGTTAAACCATTCATCTATGGAGGGACGCCTTTGTATTCTGCTTTGAATGAAACGGTTGCACTTTTCAACGGCAATATTGACAGGTATCAAAGTCAAAATAATTTATTATTTATCCTCTCAGACGGAAAACCTACGGACACGGATGAATTCAATATAAAATCACATTTTGAAAGAAAGAACGTTACAATCGTAAGCTGCTTTATTTTAGCGCTATCAGGTGTTGAACCTCAGAAATTATATAGCGTTTCTGAAAGTCATTGGGCTAATGGGGCACAAACTCTGTTTAAATTGAGCTCGTTCATTCCAACGTCGTACATTTGTAGAGCAATGTTCATAAAACACAAGTGGAAGATTGACATAACTGACGATGAAACAAGACTTTTATGCACGTGAACCATCCGGACAACGTGAAGAGTATTTGTAACCTAGCACGCAATGCGGTTTGTTGTCAAGATTCTTTATCAGAATTGCTTGTGTCCGTCAGCCTAGATATATACATTAACGACAAAAATCGCTCAGTGAAAGTGTATAACCAAGAAGATGGCGGAACTTGCTATTCTCATGCTGCTGCTACCGTCCTTCATCTGGCTATGCATCGGATTATCGGACGCGAACACGGATATCCTACATTTGAATTTCTTCGAGATGAAATGATCCGTCGCCACGGTAAACACGGTGCAGATACTCTGCAAGTTCTTAAAGAAATGTGTCCCATGTATCGTTTGCGTTGTCGGGAGGTTGACGTTCACGGTGCAATGAAAGCTGTTACAGAGAAACGTCCAGTAGTCGTCAAATTCCGGCTTACGGACTTGGATTGGGATACGTTTTACGAGTTTTTCCGTTTGACACCTGCAGGAATTTTGAAAAAACGAGATCTTGATATAAATCGTACGTCACACAGTATGTCGGGACATGCAGTGGTTTTGACAAGTTGTAACAGTAAATGTCTACAATTAATGAATTCGTGGGGAGAGAGATGGGCTGATAACGGTTTCTTTAATGTACAGAATGCGGAGGTTCTCGGGATGGAGTTTATCGACGTCTACTGGGACGAAAGCGATCTTTCTCAAAGCGAGAAAACTAGGTACACGCAATTTGGAACTGAGGTTGCTGATAAATTGATGAAGTCGCTATCAGCATTGCAGATTGCAACATTCGTTTGCCCGAAATGTAAGAGAACATCGAATGTCGACGACTTCTCAGGAAGACTCACACGAGTCCGCTGCCCACAATGCAAACGAACATTTTCTAGCTTCGACGGTAAAGGGAATCTATTGGCACTAAACATTTACTTGACATCGTTAAGCAGGTAAGCACTTTATAATTTTTGTTTGCATATAAGAAAATAAATAGTTTAAGTATTTTACGTATTGTGAATAGTTACATAATATTCCGTTTTCTCTACCATATATCACATAATACTTATTTTGTAAGCATCTTACACTTACATATTTTGATTTCTTGATTTTATTACATTATATGCTAATGCACAGACGCTTATATATAATTTTATATTGTTTATATTAGACAGGGATGCGATTCATATCGAGTTGAAGAAGATCATTACAGTTTTCATCGTACATTTTCTTCACTATTATTATTAGTGTATGAATCTATAAGAGACTTTTAAAATCTAACGTTACAATGTATTTCTTTATTAATACACACTGTTTTGTTGCTGTTTTTATAATGCATGATCTGTTAAAATAAATTGACAATCTCATGTACCGATATCGTATTGTATTGTAAGATTAAGTCGCTGAATATTTTATGTACCATCTGTACATGCATAATTTTTATCTTTAAATTTCCTATTATGAGTGTTTCGTAGGGATATGTTTCGGATGATAATAATGATACATGCACTTTTTATACACATAGATAAAATGTGCTAATTGTACTATACAGAGAGAGCGTGGTTTTAACTGTACATAAAGTATGATAGTTATGTTTTAATCATAAATCTAAAACTATCATCAAAGCTTATAATTCATCATTGTTATCGAATACCAATATCTTTATTTTGTATATCCATGCAAATTGGGATATTAATTCATCACCACAGAATATGTAATGACTAAACAAACATGTGTTTATTTATGTGAGCAGATCTTCAAACCTATGAGGACTTCACCTCTTAAATGTAACAGACACCTTAAAAGCACATTATGCCTTAGAAACAAATGATTGTTTAATCTTTAGAAAGGCTAAAGATTGATTGTATAATGTTTAAGGAACGTTAGATGCTTGTTACATGGAGAAAGTACTGATAAAAAGAAATTATTTGGTCATAAAAGTAAGCAAAATGTTTGCAAAGTAGTATTTTGACTTCCAAAGAAAATACTATTTTTTAACTGTACTTATTGCTAAAAAGCAAAAGATGTAATGGATGGTTCAGGAAATTGTCCAATGAGTAAATTTTTGGATACTATTAAACAAACACAACAATTAAAAAAACTTTTGATGAGGAAAAGTAAAAAGATTTTTGTGACATAATGGGTCTTTTATTAACAATCATCAGCGATAAAAGTGTTTATTGACAAATTTGTTCATTTATTGGTTTGATACTTTATTTGTATACATGTAGTTCTTAGAAATGAAATATCTTCAATAACATGTGTTTCGTTTGTAACTCTTCCAACAGCCTATTTTTGTATTAGTATAAATTCCATTGTTCTTTGAGTCCAAGAATTTTTATTTTCTCATGTATAATGATCCTGATTCAAACTAAAGATTATGAATTACATGCATTTAAATGGAGCAAATGTTTTTAAATGCAAGGGTAGATAACTCGAAAACAAACAAACTGAAACTGTTTCTTTTGCAAAATACAGACATAATTATTCTGTTCTGCAGTTTTCATTCCGCCTGTATGTCTTATAAAACTGTAGCTTAAGATTTGAATTCCCATTTTGAAAATCAAGTTTAATATGAAATATAGATTGAATCTAAAATAATGCACTCCAACCCTTATATTTTTACTAAGGGGGTATCCTTTTTTCCGATATTTACAAAAAAAATCTTATTTAAGTTTTTATGAGTTTTTTTTTCTAAAATGAACTTGCGAATTTCCAAGAAGTCATGAAATAGGGTCGTTTAAAGTATCACTTTGATGCCAACCTAATCTCTAATTCATTTCCTTGCAGTTTGTTTAATATGTCTAAAATAATCGAAATGTCGAGTTATGTAATACAGAGTGATAAATATTAAGCCCATCAGAATTTGTTTTTATGATAATAAAATGACATAAAGTATTTTTATAATGATTGTTTTAACTAATGAAAATTAAGCAAGTTCATTGGAAACAATTGAGACTTTTAAATGTTTGAAGGCACAATTATCCGATTTTATAAAGCGAAAAATCTTATCATTATTATAATAAACCATTTTTGTTATTTTATAAAGTGTAAATGAAATAACACGTGTCAGTTGAGCAATACAATTTTTTTGATATATTAAGATATCCAATATGTTACAAGCAATACAAATTTCTGACGATATATACAGACATATGTAATCAAACACATGTACTTACATGAAAATACGCCACACAGATAAATAAAATATTTTTCAAGGAACGTTAAGAGCTTGTCGCAATAAAAACGGCCGCAAAAAATCCTGCAGATCAATCTAAAGATAGAAGAGAGCACACACGAAATGATTGGCGATTCACCTAAAAAGTATCATCAGATTTTGTGTTTGCTTATTTTATTACTAGAATGGATAATTGGGTTTCTATTTACATACATAATCTTAGAATATATGTCATTAAACAAGGAAATGCAGAAATTTTAACACGTGTGGTAATTAGCCAAATTACGCTATTTTGAAATTGATTCTAATTCAAAAAAAATATTTTAATGATAAATGGTTTAATTAAACATATTATGCAATTATGAAATGAGGATTGTAGTATATCTTGTTTTTATTTCGTTTCTTTGTGATTTCTGCTTTAGTGCACAAATCTGTTTACATAATGGAAGATGCCATTACAGAAAATTATACTGACGCTATTTTTGTTTGTCCCTAACCCCTCCGTCATTACCTTACTACAGCAATCCCGAGTCGAAGACCTCAAGCTCGACAAAAACATAAGGAAGACGAGAAAACGGTAAGCTAATTATGTGAAACATGTAGAAAATGTAGGAAGTTTACACCTTTGAACTATTTGTAAATGCTTTTACTGAATGCTTGCACGTTCTATCTAAGGTTTTCGGTGAGTTACAAACGTTCTGACGATCGTTACCCTTAAATACGATGAGGAAATATTATCCTCATTTTTTCTCTACTTAAACAAAATGTTGTGTATAGATATTTACGCATGTACATGATCTTTATTATAGTCCTATCTTTTAAATGATTAACATATACAAAAATCGACATAAACAATACAAGATAATTGGACGTCTAATTGGAATGAACACTACATTCCTCATTTACAAATATTTACTACTTTTGCTCAAATTTGGGAAATAAGCACTGATGCTGAGTTTTAGCTTCTGTACAGTTTTTTTCTCTTAGTTTTAAAGAAAACATGATAACAATTTTCGAACTAGTAATTAGGAGGTATGTGGTATTCGTGTGTCGAGGAGATGGTTTCAGGTCTATGTTCAGAGCACATTGCTTTCCATAATTGATCTTATCTGTCAAATTATTGAGGTTGTTAATAAATGGGAGTATATTTATCAAAAATGAATCTCAGATCGTGTATTCATATTTGACATGAGATGTCGTCGGTTTATCAAATTTTTGCTTTTCTTATTTCTATAGGCTATGCGTATATTTTTGGTGTAGATAAAGCTTAACTTTCAAGCATACTTGATACGGAACAAAAAAAACATGTAAATAAAGTTAACACAAATGTAAATAAATAAACCTAGTGAATATTTTCTTTATTGTCATTAATTAAAAAAAGAAACAGATGCAGCGTCATTCTAATTTTCGCCCCGCGACCCGCCATTTGAACTTGTTTATCCTCGACGGTAAAAGTATCTAATATTTAAGATCAACCAATAAACTTTTTAAAAATTTAGGGAAACTTTGAAAACAGGCACTCATTCGGATAATTTTAAGGATTTTTTAAATTAGGCTCCCTAACAAGGAAAGTGGTCAAACATGTGTTATAAATGGGTGGTGTAGGGTCACATTTTTATACATTTTTTATAAATTTTGAGTAGAAACCATAATTTTGTTTATGTTGATTGTTAGCTGAATAGTACTATTTGTTTCTTACCAAAAATTAATGGTAAAACGTTTTCATTAGAATGTTATTGCAGATTATTAAAAGCTGCATGCCTCCAGATAAGCGAAAATATTTCAATGAAATCAAACTTAAGAAAAATTTACAAAGACTTAAGGAAAAGTAAACTATTCAAAATTTAAGTAATAATTTACATGTTATGTGCGATTAATGACTGTTTATTTCAATATGTATAACTATATTTCTACTGCGTTACTAAGTAAGTAAGGACTATTGTGGCATATTTTTGTTTCTTATTTTAGTAATTTACGTGGGTTGTAAGTGCCATTGATAATTTGTAAATTGCTTCCTTTTGGTAATTTCACAAAATTATACTTTTAAACACATTTTTTTAATTTTCATGAAAATAAGCATGAATCTGGAGGCGTGCTGCTTTAAAGGTTATTCATTTCTGAAAAAAGGGCCCTCATACACCCTAGCTTCAGTTCATAAAAGTGGCCATAACTCGATTTCCGTACGGTAAAGTTTGTTTAAATTTTGCATACAGGTGTACTTTAAGGTATGTATCTGACCTATGATATTAACTTTTCTTTTCCTAATAGTGCCCGTTAGGGTGGTTTTACCTTAAATCTCGCCTCGCGCCACCGCGGGGAGAAGACTTTTGTGTAAAACTTAGCCCAGCGCCCCCGATTTTAACTTGTTAAATCTCGTCGTTTCGCTTTGCAGGTCGCGGGACAAAAACTCGAATGGCACAAAACAGCCACCATAGTATTAACATCTTTTAAAGAATTGATATTTATTATAAATTTATGTGTTAACTTTTCTTCTTATTTATTAGCATTTTTCCTGGTACGGTCAAGGTAGTTTCATTTTCAGTTTTATTTACATTGTATATGCGTTACATATAAATAATTCATCTGCGCATGCGTAGTTATTACATCGATCATGTGAGATGGAGTTGCTAGCTTGAGTGTTTACGGGTAGGTTTCTTTATTAACTATATTTCATTTTCATTTTCTTCACAACCGCACTCATTTGTTCTGTTTTTTTTCCAAAATATGTTCTTAATCAATTTGTAGTACAAGCCCAATATTTATTTTTTTTAACTTAATGACATAATACAAATTTTATAAAAACGCTGAAAGAGTTTTTAAAGGTTGATTTACACTAGGTCATACCAAAATTACCTCATATTTTGTGAAACCTGGTAGTTTTACTAGGTTAAAAAATAACGTGACAGCCTGGTTTAGATTGAGCCAGTTCATGAACAAGTTCAGTGGTAGCTACTGTCAAGGACACACCTGTTTAAAATCAGATTTCTTTTTTACATTTTTTTTCATATTAAATATCCACCATATTGAAGAATACAAAATGGTAATATGGTATAAACTATGTTGATTTATGACCGATTAGATTTAATTAAATATTTGAGTTAAGGTAGAGATCACGTTTTATTTATTTTGTGAATTTCAAGGTACACGGAAAATTGTCTGTAAACGTCTTGATAAGCATAGATGTTTAGCGGGGTTGGTACTCTCGGTGCCTTAATAGGCGGATGCACCCTCATTAAGCCTATAATGCATATTATTTATAAGCGGCTTATGCATCTGCAGAACTAACTTAACCTTTGAAAATTCAACTGAATATTGTAGAATCGTAAATTTTTTCTCTTTTCAAATAATATAAATATACGCTAACTCAGTGCATGCGTACTTTAAATTTTATAGTAAAATATAGTTCAATTCAATACATTTAAACGAAATCAGATATAAAAAGGTTAGTAATTCAGTACTTTGCTATATATTTTCTGTTCATTGATATTACAGTCGCCCCCCTCCCCTACTCATATCAAATCTAGTGGAATGACTTAACAATAATATACAAGTGATTTTGACTGATATATGAACGCAATAAAATCAAATTCGCCAGGTATAGATAGGTTTGCACCTAACACGTTTTAAAAGCGAGTTTTTTTTTCTTTTTTTCTGTTTTTTTGTGTTAATATCGCATTCATTGCTAATGCTATTAATACAATTTTGTAAGCATCACGCGTCGTCAACTGTTAGACTCACCGTCCTTGAACAATAAGAATATTAATTCATTTTAAGAGGAAACTTAATTTATTAAACAAAGAATTTATTAAACGTAGAATATTTGTATGCTAAAATTATTACAAATTTATTGACATAAAGGCTTCCAATATCAAACGTTCTGGGACCATACGCTGCTTTTAATTGAACGTTTCGAACGTGTCATTTTAAAGGTTTATTGTTATTATAAACCTTAAAACACATTTCTTGATATTTTTCAAAATTCAAAATTTCTCAATTTATGTTATGCTTTAGCCGGTTGAAAAATGTGGCAGGAGCGTCGGAGGTTAATTTCTATCAACTGCTTTTGTCCATAAGCCTGCTCAACCAAGCCAAGCCTGCAACATTTTAAGTTTTTCAGTTTTGTCGTTTAGAGGGTGCTTTGAGCTTTCATTACTTTTCACAATTAACTAGCACATCAATGTTGTTTGTAACATGCCCGTTTAATAGTGAATAACATAAATCCCTCAACGCAGAAAACGACACAATTGAATGTTGACGGCTCGTTTTGAATAAACCTGATCATCGATAGACCTGGTTAAGCGCCACGTACAAACAATTATACATGTTACATGTCCGCCTCTTGAAGAAAGTATATGTGGTACCTTCAGTTCCTTCTATACATGCTGTTTCTGAAATACTGTTTAAGCACTCTAAGGATTTGTCGTCTTTCTTTTCTTTTGATGGGTTGTCTGCGATATGAAGGCTTCAAAACTTTTGAACCCTTTTCAAAATTCAATTCTTTAAGTTCCACCCATTTTTATCTGGCAATAGAAACAAGCGTTCATTTGTTTTTCGACCATACGCCGCTATAAAATTACATTGTAACAGGTGCATTCACAATTGTTAAATCTTAAATGTTACTGATTTCGATGCTAATGAGTGTGAACGGTAGGTTGCATCCATAATCGAACCGAGCCTACAACTTGATGTATTGGGATTTAATAAAGGAATGTAATTAATTTTAGAAGTTTCTAGTCGTGAGAATATCCATGTAGTCAATACTATAAGTAAAAACGTTTTTTTAAAAAAAGATCTTTGGGGGTTTTTTGGTTGTTTTTTTTTTTTTGCTGGGACGGTCAAGTTAGTTACACTAAACTTGTGTTAATTTAAATTGCAGAACCTATATTTGCTGATTTACGAATAGCTAACTTCCGGATTCACTTGAAATAAGTTTCAGTTTAATTCTTCCGCGAAAAGTATAACTAGTTTCATTTTCAGCTCTCAGAAGAAATAAATATAAAAAATAAGATGTTTACTTCATACCTTTTAACAGACTTAACCCGCCTACGCAATAAAATACTTAAATAAAATGGTATATTGATAAATTCAACGATCAAATAATGAAGATATAAAATACTTCAGTATATCCGATGTTTGAATTCGTCAAGGGATTACAGTGAAATAACGATTCTATAAATAATTCAATTTACTCTTCAGGTCTAAGGCTGTAAACATGCTAACTGTATTAGATATTTAATTTGCTGGATTTCAAATATGTTTCATTTATTTGAATTTGCATTCTAAAATTGTTTGGACACACATTTTATTCTTACAGTGTTTCAGTATTTATTTTACAAAAATCATGGTAATTTCAGTCGCATGCTGTCATTGTGTATTATGTATTCGAAACAGCAGTTTGCATAGCACACTAAGAGTTTCGAAGTATAATTCAAAATTAAATAGGCTTTTGCGCTAGAATTGGTCATTTTAAAGATATACTATGCTCATCCGTGGAGAAAATATGTTAATCCGAGAAATTTATTGAAATCTATTAAATTCTTACTGATTCTTACCGAATATGTCTAATTTAAATAACAGAATGTATACACTATGTACGGAAAGCTGCGTTCCCAATTACAGACCATATCAAGTTGGTCTTTTCTTTAAAAAATTGAAAGTTTTTATAATGACACTATATATTCATATATTGACAACCTATAGTATGTTGAATTTATAACAACATATCTACTTTGTGTGAAGTCAAAACATGTCTATTTTATATTTACAGAGAGACTGTGTAGCAATTATCAATATTTTTAGATATCAAATTTGAGCATAGTATATCTTTAATCAACGGGAAATAACTGGTAAAAATGTAAAAATTAATAATAACCGCTCCCTGACCGGTGTTTACAAATCTGATACTACGAAAACTAATCCGATCATGTACAAATATTTTTAACTTTTGCTCAACTTTAGGAAATAATATTTAGAACTGATGCTAAGTTTAAGCTTCTGTACAGTTTTTTTCTCTTAGTTTTAAAGAAAACATGATAATAATTTTCGAATTAGTAATAAGGAGATATGTGGTAATTGTGTGTCGAGATGGTTTCATGTCTGTGTTCAGGGCACATTGCTTTCCATAATTGATCTTATATGTCAAATTATTAAGGTTGTTAATAAATGGTAGTATATTTAGCAAAATGAATCTCAGATCGTGTATTCATATTTGACATGAGATGTCGTCGGTTTATCAAATTTTTCCTTTTCTTATTTCTATAGGCTATGCGTGTATGTTTGGTGTAGAAAAAGTATTTATGTTAACTTTTAAGCATACTTGATACGGAACAAAAAACAAATGTAAACAAAGTTTACACAAATGTAAATAAATAAATCTAGTGAATATTTTCTTTTATTGTTATAAATTTCTTTATAAATGTAAAAAAGAAACAGATGCAGCTTCACGTTTGTTATGGTGACTGATTTGTGCCATTCTTATTTTCGCCCGGCGACTTGTTAATCCTCGACTATTCGCAAGATGAAAAACACGTTAATAAGCGAAAGCGCGGGATGAAGTTTTATTTATTAAACTTCGCCCGCGATCCCGCTTATAAGCGTGTTTTCGCCCACGACCCCGCCGTTTATTTATTAAGGTATTACCATCCTAATGCCTTGCCTTCGCTTTGAAGAGTATTCAAATAGGCTAGAACTACTGTTAACTACATTGAATCTGAGGGCCATGGGTTCAAACCTCAGTTAGGTCAACTTTTTTTCTTTTTTTTCTTTTAACATTATTTATGTATCTCTCCATCCATTTTGGGTAGAAAAAAGTGTTTATTTTTTATTATTTAATTTATATAGGTATTTATTGGCTAGATAATGCTAAATATAGTAATAAATATGGAACCTGATATTTTCAAAGTGTAATAAAAACAAAACTAGACGGTAAAAGTATTTAGTATTTTACTAGATCAACCAATATACTTTTTCAAAAATTTAGTGAAACTTTGAAAACAGGCACTCATTCGGGTAAATTTTAAGGATTTTTTTTTAAATTAGGCTCCCTAAGTAGGAAAATGGTCAAACATGTGTTAAAATGGGTGGGGTAGGGTCACATAATTATACATATTTTATAAATTTTGAGTAGAAACCTTAATTTTATGTTAAGTTTATCTTGATTGTTAGCTGAATAGTACTATTTTTTTCTTACCAAAAATTAATGGAAAAACGTTTTTCATTAGAATGTAATTGCAGATTATATAAAGGTTACTCATTTCTGAAAAAGGGTCCTCATACACCCTAGCTTCAGTTCATAAAAGTGGCCATAACTCGATTTCCGTACGGTAAAGTGTGTTTAAATTTTGCATACATGTGTACTTTGAGGTATGTATCTGACCTATGATATAAATTTTTCAGTTCCTTATAGTGCCCGTTAGGGTGGTAATACCTTAAATCTTGCTGCGCGCCCCCGTGGGGCGAAGTGTTTTTTGTGTGTAATACTCCGCCCAGCGCCCCCGCGATTTTTACTTTATAATTCTCGACTTTTCGCTTGGCAGGTCGCGGGGCATAAACTCGAATGACACAAATCAGCCACCGTAGTATGTATATCTGTACGGCATTGATGTTTATTATAAATTTATGTGATAACTTCTTATTAATTTGCATTTTTCCTGGTACTCCAAAGGTAGTTTCATTTTCCGTTTTAAGATCTACATTGTATATGAGTAACATATAAATCATTTATCTGAGCATGCGTAGTTATAACATCGATCATGTGAGATGGAGTTGCTAGCTTGAGTGTTTCCCGGTAGGTTTCTTTATTAATTATATTTCATTTTAATTTTCTTCACAACCGCACTCATTTGTTCTTTTTTTCCATAATATTTTTTTTAATCAATTTGTATTACAAGCCCAATAATTTAATTTTGTTAAGTTTATGACTTAATACAAATTTTATTAAAACTCTGAACGATTTTTTATAGGTTAATTTACACTAGGTCATACCAAAACTTCTTCATATTTTGTGAAACCTTGTAGTTTACACAAACAAATCTGATAAATAGAAACCTACCAGGCTATAAGACATGACAGGCTGGTTAAGATTGAGCCAGTTCATGAACAAGTTCAGTGGTAGCTACTGTCAAGGACCCACGTGTTTAAAATCAGACTTCTTTTTACATTTTTTTTCTATATTTATTATAATAACAGAAATATATATGCGTTTAAAGATTATTTTTTATAAAGTTTTTACTTCAAATTTGTTAAAAAAAACTTAAAGTTGTCTAAACTTTACATAATGAACACTCTGGTATATTTTGCGGCATCTAAAGGTCATATTGTGTTAATGTTACTTATTTTTATTGTCTTATTAATAATATGAAGTTCATCTGTCTTTTCTGAAATTACCCAGTTGTTTTCTATTCTTCCATGCTGTCTTTTTTGAAGACGATGTCTTATCGTAATCGATGACTATATTAAATAAATTAATTTTGATCTTATCATATTCTGTCTTAAATTTTATAAAACAATTAAAATAGAAAAACAAAATAAAATACATAAAACATGGGCAAACATTGAATAAGCGTGTTAATATTCCAATTAAAAGGTCTTTTGTACAATATCCAATATTAAATATCCAACATATTAAAGAATACAAAATGATAATATGGTATAAACAATGTTGATTTATGACTGATTTCGCTAAACTTAATAAAATATTTGAGTTAAGGTATATTTACATAGTGATCAATTTTAAGGTACACGGAAAATCTGTATTAAAATGTCTGTTAACGTCTTGATAAACATAGATTTTTAGCGGGGTTGATACTCTCGGTGCCTTAATAGGCGGATGTACCCTCATTTAGCCTATAATGCATACTATTTATAAGCGGCTTATGCATCTGCAGAACTAACTTAACCTTTGAAAATTCAACTGAATATTGTAGAATCGTAATTTTTTTTTCTTTTCAAATATTATAAATATACGCTAACTCAGTGCATGCGTACTTTAAATATTATAGTGAAATATAGTTCAATTCAATACATTTGAACGAAATCAGATATAAAATGGTTAGTAATTCAGTACTTTGCTATGTATTTTCTGTTCATTGATATTACAGCCGCCCCCGCCCCCTCCCCTACTCAAATCAAATCTAGTTGAATGACTTAACAATAATATACAAGTGATTTTGACTGATATATGAACGCAATAAAATCAAATTCTCCAGGAATAGATAGGTTTGCACCTAACACGTTTTAAAAGCGAGTTTTCTTTCTTTCTTTTTTTTGTGTTAATATCGCATTTATTGCTAATGCTATTAGTACAATTTTGTAAGCATCACGTGTCGTCAACTGTTAGACTCACCGTCCTTGAACAATAAGAATATCAATTCATTTCAACATTTTAAGAGGAAACTTAATTTATTAAACAAAGAATTTATTAAACATAGAATATTTGTATGCTAAAATTATTACAAATTTATTGACATAAAGGGTTCCAATATCAAACGTTCTGGGACCATACGCTGCTTTTAATTGAACGTTTCGAACGTGTCATTTTAAAGGTTTATTGTTATTATAAACCTTAAAACACATTTCTTGATATTTTTCAAAATTCAAAATTTCTCAATTTATGTTATGCTTTAGCCGGTTGAAAAATGTGGCAGGAGGGTCGGAGGTTAATTTCTATCAACTGCTTTTGTCCATAAGCCTGCTCAACCAAGCCAAGCCTCCAACATTTTAAGTTTTTCAGTTTGGTCGTTAAGAGGGTGCTTTAAGCTTTCATCACTTTTGACAATTAACTGTCACATCAGTGTTGTTTGTAACATGCCCGTGTCATTTAAATAGTGAATAACATAAATCCTTAAACGCACAAAACGGCATAATTGAATGTTGACGGCTCATTTTGAATAAACCTGTTCATCGATGGACCTGGTTAAGCGCCACGTACAAAAATTATACATGTTACATGTCCGCCTCTTGAAGAAAGTAAATGTGGTACCTTCAGTTCCTTCTATACATGCTTTTTCTAAAATACTGTTTAAGCACTCTAAGGATATGTTGTCTTTCTTTTCTTTTGATGTATTGTCTGTGATATGAAGGCTTCAAAACTTTTGAACCCTTTTCAAAATTCAATTCTTTAAGTTCCACCAATTTTTATCTGGCAATAGAAACAAGCGTTCATTTGTTTTTCGACCATACGCCGCTATAAAATTCCATTATAACAGGTGCATTCACAATTGTGAAATCTTAAATGTTGCTGATTCCGATGCCAATGAGTGTGCAACGGTAGGTTGAACCGAGTCTACAATTTGCCGCATTGGGATTTAATAAAGGAATGTTATTAATTTTAGATGTTTCAAGTCGTGAGAATACCCATGTAGTCAATTAAAATCTACTATCAGTAAAAACGTTTTATAATAAAAAGATTTTTGGGGTTTTTTTGGTGTTTTTTTTGCTGGGACGGTGAAGTCAGTTACACTAAAATTGTGTATATTTAAATTGCAGATCTTTAACGAATAGCTAAACTTTCGGATTCACTTAAAATAAGTTTCAGTTTATTTTTTCCGCGAAAAGTACAACTAGTTTCATTTTCAGCTCTCAGAAGAAATTAATATAAAAAAATAAGATGTTTACTTCATATCTTTTAACAACCTTAACCCGCCTACGCAATAAAATACTTAAATAAAATGGTATATTGATAAATTCAACGATCAAATAAGGAAGATATAAAATACTTCAGTATATCCGATGTTTGAATTCGTCAAGGGATTAAAGTGAAATAACGATTCTATAAATAATACTCGTATTAAATAGTTTCCTTTTTATTGCAAAATATATTACATTGAGGCGCATGTTATACACACGTCGTTGTTGATCACTAACGGTTCATCGCCCTTGAGAAATTAGCATTTCAGGGGAATAATTTATGAAATGAGATGCGCAATGAAAAAAAAACAACATAATGGGTTTGCGACCAGCATGGATCCAGACCTATGGAAGGGATCATCCGCCACTCTTATTAATATGAATACATTGTAATTAAAATGAAGACATTCTTATTATTTTGAAGACATTCTTATTGATAGGAAGACATTATTATTATTACGAAAACATTGTTATTAATATGAAGACATTATCATTAATACGTTGTAATCATTATGCAATATTAAGATGTACTTGCTGACGTAACTCGAGTTCTTATTGAAATATGCGAACATTCAATTTACACTTCAGGTCTAAGGCTGTAAACATGCAAACTGTATTAGATGTTTAATTTGCTGGATTTCAAATATTTTTCCTTTATTTGAATTTGCATTCTAAAATTAATTTGACACACATTTTATTCTTACAGTGTTTCAGTATTTATTTTACAAAAAAATCATGGTAATTTTAGTCGCATGCTGACATTGTGTATTATGTATTCGAAACAGCAGTTTGCATAGCACACTAAGAGTTTCGAAGTATAATTCAAAATTAATTAGGCTTTTGCGCTAGAATTGGTCATTTTAATCAACGGGAAATAACTGGTAAAAATGTAAAAATTAATAATAACCGCTGTCCTGACGGTTTACAACGAATCTGATCTACCGAAACTAATCCCCGATCTATGTCAAAATCATTTACCTACTTTTTGCTTTCAACTTTGGGAATAAATTTAGATAACTGAATGCTAGTCATGTAGCTCTGTACATTTGTTTTTTCTCTGATAGTTTTTAAAGAAACTATTGATAATGAATTTTCGAATTAGTAATAGGATAAGGTATGTGGTATTGGGCTGTAGTGTCGGAGATGGTTTAAGTCGTGTGTTAAGAAAGCCATTCGTTTGCCGAATATCTGGATCTTTTATCTGTCACAATTATATTTGAAGGTTGTTAATAAATGGAAAATTTAGCATAGACCAATAAATCTCAGATCGTGTATTCTGATAATTTGACATGAGAGATATCGTCGTTTTATCAAAAGTTTTTCTCTTTATATCTTGATTCTTATAGTGGGGGCCTTGCGTTTTGTATGTTTGGTTGTAGCGGAAAATGCATTTATGTTTAAGCTTTTAAGCACTTGATACTTGAAACGGAGAAGAAAAGAAATGTAAATAAGAGGAGTTTAGCACAAATGTAAATTAATGATGATCTAGTGATACCTTCTCTTTTATTGTTCTAGGGAATTTTCTTTATAATTGTAAAAAAGAATTCACGTATGTAATGGTGACTGATTTGTGCAATTCTTATTTTCGCCCCGCGACCCGCCATTTGTAAGCTTGTGTTAAATCTATCTAACTGTTCGCAGGGTGAAAAACACGCTATTAATTTTAGGCGAACTGCGTCAGGAGTGAAGATTTATTTATCAAAACTTTGGCCCGCGAATTCACCGCTGTATTACGTGTTTCCGCCCGCGACCGGAGAACCCACGACGTTCTTATTTATTAATATTCTCGTCTCCGAGCCGCCCGCGGTATTTATAACTGGTTTAATCCCAGGACTCTGTTAAGCTTGCAGGTCGCGGGCATAAAACTCGGAATGACACCAAATCAGCCACCGTAGCTGCTATATATGTACCGGCATTGATGTTTATTTATAAATTTGTGATAACTCTTGTTAATTTGCATTTTTCCTGGTACTCTAAAGTAGTTTCATTTGTACGTCGTGTGTAACGATACTACATTTAGTATATAAAGTTGGATTGTAATTAAATAAGAAATCATTCATCTGGGCATCGCGTAGTTAACATCGACACGTGAGATGAGAGTTGTAGGCTTGAGTGTTTATCGGGTAGTGGTTTTCTTATAATTTATATTGACAACTGTGTGTGCATTTCCGTCACACGCGCAACATCATCTTGCATCATTTTGATTTTTCCAAAAAATTTCGTTTGCAATATGTTTGTATTTCTAAGACCAAGAGTATTTATGATTTGTTATGTATATTTATAGTAACATATTGTATATCATGCAACAGATATTAGAAAAACGCTGAGATCGATATTTATGTATGTGAATTAGTACGAGTCGCTAGGTCATTTATCCTAAAACTTCTTTATCATATGTTATGTGAAACCTGTGTAGATGTTACACTACGCAACAATGTGATAAAAGATAACTCTAACCGGTAGCTTAGTAAAACTAGACCAGGGTCTGGTTAAGATTGCCATTCATGAACAAGTTCAGTGGTGAGCTGACTAGGTCAAGGAGCCCGATTGTTTAAAAATCCATGAACACACTTATTGTAGCATATTTTTTTCTATCATTGTATTATAATAACAGAAATAATATATGCGTCTTTAAGAGATTATATTTTATAAAGTTTTAGAGCTTCAACTTTATGATTTATAAAAATTTTCTTTATAGTCTGTTGTCTAGAATCGTTTATATTATGAAATGCTCTGGTATCTATTTTGCCGCATTTACAGGTTTATTGTGTTAAATGGTAACTAACTTATTATGTTAATCTGTCCTTTCTGAGACATTCCCCACGTTTTATATTCTTGCCATGCTGTCTTTATTGAAGGCGTATTGGGATCAGTAATCGATGACTATATTAATAGTTCAAACTAAATTTAATACTTAATTTCTTATCTTTCTTATTTTATAAAACAATAAAGAAAAACGAAATTAATACATAACAAAAACATTGAGCAAACATTGAACTAAGCGTGTTATATTCCAATTAAAAGTCTTTTGTACAATTCCAATATTAACGATATGCAATATTAAAGAATCAAAATGATATATGGTAAAACAATGTTGATTAAGTGACCTATTTCGCTAAAACTTAATAAAATATTTGAGTTAGAGTTATTGTACATAGTGATCATTTTTAATGTGGTACCGGAAAATCTGTATGAAAATTGTCTGTTAACGTCATTGGATAAACATAGGAATTTTTACGGGGTGAGTACTCTCTGGTGGCCTGTAATAGGCGGGATGTACCCTCATTTAGCCTATAGCATCTTTATTAACGGCTTAATGCCATCTGCAGACAACTTAACCTTTGAAATTCACTGAATGATTGTAAGAGTCGTAAATTGTAATTTTCTTTTCAAAATATTATAAATATATCGCAGACTCTGAATGCTCCTTTAGAATATTATACGTGAATATAGCTCCATTCAATACATTTAAACGATAATATAGCTTTGCTACTGGTATGGTTTTATGTTCATGATGAATATACAGCGCTCCGCCCCCTCCCCTATCTGATATCAAAATCAAGTGAAGGTAACAATAATATACAGAGTGATTTGTACTGGATATTGATCGCAATAAAAATCAAATTCGCCAGGTATAAAAGGTTGCACCTAAACACGTTTTAAGCGAGTTGTTTTTTTTCTTTTTTTTTGTGTTTAATATCGCATTCATTGCTAATGCTATTAGTACAATGTTGTAAGCCATGCACAGTGCGTCAAAATGATTAGAACCACCGTCTTGAATAGATAGAAATACGCCAATTCCATTTCAGCATTTTTAAGGGAAACATAATTTTACTTAAAATATCGAATTTATTAAACATAGAATATTTCGTATGCTAATTATTACAATTCATTGACATAAGGCTTTCCAATATCAAACGTATTCATGGGAACATGCCATCTCATGCTTTCAATGAAACGTTGAACCGTGTCAACTTGAAATAGGTTTATTGTTTATTAGTAAAAACCTTAAAACACAGTTTCTGATTATTTGTTTCCAAAATTCAGAAATTCTCAATTTATTGTTATGCTTAGCCCGGCTAAGAAAAATGGTGGCATGAAAGGGTCAGAGGTCTAATTTTCTATCAAACTGATTTTGTTACATGACGCCCTCCTACAGTCAAGCCACAAAGCTCTCCAACATTTTAAAAGTTTTATCAGTTTTGTCGTTTAACGGTGCATTAAGTTTTCATTACTTTGCACAATTAACTGTCACATCAATGTTATTTTTGTAACATGCCCGTTTAAATAGTGAATAACATAATCCCTAAACGCACAAAACGACACAATTGAATGTGACAGGCTCGTTTGAATAAACCTGTTCATCGATGGACCTGGTTAAGCGCCACGTAACAAAATATTATACATGTTCATGTCCGCCTCTTAAAGAAAGTATATGTTGGTACCCTTCATTCCTTCTATACATGCCTTTTTCTGAAAATACTGTTTAAAAGCACTCTAAGGACATGTTGTCTTTCTTTTCTTTTTATTTGTATTGTCTGATGATATAAAGGCTTTTCGCAACTTTTGAACCCTTTTTGCAAAAATTGCAATTCTTTGAGTTCCAAACCAATTTTTATCTGGCAGAATTTAGAAAACCCAAGCGTCCATTTGTGTTTTCGTCCATACGCCGGCCTATAAAAATTCCATTATGTATACAGTGGCATTCACAATTGTTGAAATCTTAAATGCTTGCTAATGAGTGTCGATCGAGGTAGAAGGTTGCATTCATAATTCGAACTCCGAGCCTACAACTTGAAAGGGAAATTTGGGGATTTAAATAAAGGGGAAATGCTTATTAAATATTTAGATGTTTCAAGTCGTGAGAATAATCCATGTAATTCAATTAAAAATTCTTTACAATTAGTAAAGGGCATTTATTATAAACATCTTTAGGGTTTTTTGCAGGACAGTCAACGTTAGTTTCATTCTCTAGTTTGCAACACTAAACTTGTGTTTATTTAAACTTGGCAGGGAAACCGTCTTTGCTTTGATTTTAAAACGAATAGCTAATTTTCCCGGATTCACTATAAGTTTTCATGTTTTTTCTTTCCGCGAAAAGTATAACAAAAGTTTCATTTTCAGCTCTCGGAAGAGATTTATCTCGCCTACGCAATAAAATACTAAAATAAAATTGTAATGTTTGATAAATTTCAACGATCAAATAAGGAAGATATAAAAATACTTCAGTATATCCGATGTTTGAATTTCGTCAAAGGGATTAAGTGAAAATAACGATTCTATAAATAATACTCGTATTGAACTATATTCCTTTCTATTTGCAAAATATATTACATTGAGGCGCATGTTATACACACGTCGTTGTTGATCACTAACGCTTTCATCGCCCTTGAGAAATTAAAGCATTTCAGGGAAATAATTTATGAAATTGAGACTGCGCAATGAAAAAAAAAACAACATAATGGGGTTTGCGACCAGCATGGATCCAGAAGGGATTATCCGCCACTCTTATTAATATGAATACATTGTAATTAATATGAAGACATTCTTATTATTTTGAAAGACATTCTTATTGATAGGAAGACATTATTACTTATTACGAAAACATTGTTATTAATATGAAAACATTATTTTTTAATACGTTGTAATCAATTATTATGCAATATTAAGATGTACTTGCTGACGTAACTGGAGTTCCTATTGAAATATGCGAACATTCAATTTACACTTCAAGTCTAAGGCTGTAAACATGCAAACTATAATTAGATATTTAATTTGCTGGCTTTTTAAATATTTTTCCTTTATTTGAATTTGCATTCTAAAATTATTTGACACACATTTTTATTCTTACAAGTGTTTCAGTAATTATTTTACAAAAAGCATGGTAATTTTAGTTGCCATGCTGACATTGTGTATTATGTATTCGAAACAGCAGTTTGCATAGCACACTAAGAGTTTGCGCTAGAATTGGCCCTTTGAATCAACGGGGAATAACTGGTAAAAATGTAAAAAATAATAACCGCTCCCTGACCGGTGTTCACAAATATGATACTACGAAAACTAATCCGATCATGTGGCCAGGTTAATGACTACCAACTATTTCCCCCTATATATAAAGTATAGTAAAAAGGCCAAATGTATCACGATGTTTGATCGGATCTTTTCCATGAGGTGATTTTTACGTCCGCACCGAAAGGGGTCAGTTAGTATTAAACAGTGACCTCTGTCGTAAGATAACGCACTACAAAAATTGGTTCCCCGCTTCGTTTTTTGAAAACGTTGTTATGAAAGCGTGTTTGTTTAAATGAATCAATGTTAACAGCATTTATATACTGCGAATGATGTTTCGATTGTTTTGATTAATTTTGAACATTTTATTACAAATGAATTAACACATATTCGGATAGCGTCCATACACTGAAATACCTAATGTTGATTTTAATGTGTGTGATTTTGAATTTGAATGTATTAAATATTGTTAAATGGAAATCATACCAATTTTCAGAATGAAACAAGAAAAACGTGTTATAAAAATAAAATAATACGTATAACAAAGATATATTTCAAGATACCTTTACAATTATAAAAAGATACGAATTACACAAAGTCTTGAAAATAACCAAAATCTAACATCAAATTCACTATCGCAAAAGGAAACACGGAAATTGGAATATCATAAAGCATAATAGGTGAACTGGCGGATAATCCCTAACATACAGACCAGGCGTCCGCAACACCTGATCAGGATCCATGCTGTTTGCTATCAGTTTCTCCACTTGTTAAGGGTTTGTAAGCGAACAGCGTGGATCCTGATCAGATTGCGCTGGATCCATGCTGGTCGCGTACACATTATGTTGGTTTTGTCATGGCGAGGCTCAAATGGTTTCAGAAACCTACCCTGTGCATTATAGGTTATGATCATAAGCAATATATATTCAAACTAAATAAAAGTAACCATCGGCTAATTTATTTGTATTTAGACATTGTCTATGGAAAATATAAATGAAATAAGGGTTTTATCGAATAAATAGACGTTTGATGTATTAAAACAAACGCGGCCGAAAGTTCAGTTTTGATATAGTCAACTGATTTATGTTGGAGTTGTGACACTTGCTTTTGACAAAAAAAATCGTATGTGATTATATCTGCATTTTGTAGGCTAGCGTTTTTGTAAAACAGTCGTGTACGGTATTATGTTATTTTCTTGTCAGAAAAAAATCTACGTATAAAATGTTGATGATGATGACAAGAACACAAATCTAAAAATGATGAAAAAATATTTGTGTTTTTTCAAATGAAAACATAATTTATCCAGCTTATTCTGGAGCTTAAAAATTACAAAGTTCTCTAAAGTGAGTACTTAAACATATGGTTTATAAATCACTTTACAATGCATACTTTCTAATAAATTATATTCTATGCCGTTTAAACCAAAAGAGGATAGAAATACAAAATCGAATTTAGCAATATTTAGTATAGCCGAAATATATTTATATTAATAAACTTTAGGGCACATGAAAGACGACAATGATCGTCTTAAGTAGTGCTAGAATTTTGCGACATGGAATACAAATGCACAATTAACAAATCATTTTAAAACAAATAGTTATAATAGATATGCATTTGAAGTATTCCTTGACAATAAACCATTAAATAAACATTACCGCTCCATTACGTAATGCTTCATCAAGATCCATTTATAACAATGTCATAGAATGAAAACAGTCCTTTTGAAAAGTAAAATGGCAATTGTTAGTACTTTTTAAATAGTTGAAATTGTTAATGTACATATGAGGTTTTACTGGCGCAATGTATATAGTTTACTTTGACTTTTAGAAATTTAAGAGCTGTTAGGAGAAAATGGTTAAAAAATTGTTCAGTTTCATGTACAAAAAGGAATTGTAACTATTAACTCGCATTGAAAAAGGCGACATATAGAGGTTACTTTTGTCGGCGGCGTCAGCAGTGTTAATTCCTATAAGTCGGATTGACTCCAAACTTGGTATGCATGCTTCTTACAATTACCCAAAGTACAGTGTACAAGAATTCTAAGGAACTGTCCCGTTACATTCATTTAATCATACACCAGTTTCCACATGACCATTTACAAAGTCAAATTGAATAATCCACATAGCTAAAGTTTAACTTTGTTATCCTGCAACATCTAACTATATGTTTCCAAAAACCTGATTTACAATAACCATCTTATTTTTGTATAAACTTCTTATGAGATACTAGAATTGTAGCGACAAATGTAAAGGAAATAGATTTGTTGTGAGCAATGCCAGATTCGAGTTCAAATGCTCAGAAGTATTATCACGAAGGCCGACAGTCCTGAGTGATTAATTACAATGCGACTGAGCTACAAACCGTGCATTTCTATACTATAAATAATGCAAGAAAAACTGGTATCTAGATGTATTTCAATTCTTTCATGCTAATAAAAAACAAAACTGATAAACAAAAATATGTTAGACTGCATTCAGCGTAGCTTCTTTTAGTCAATTGACGTCATCTGACTGTTTATAAGCAGTCGGTGTTTACGCTTTGCATTTATCGTGTAATAATGCACCTTTTGCCTATCTGTTTGATAAGGGAATAATTAAGTATTCAATAGCCTCTATTGACTTTGGGGTCACTAGTTCAAAGGTCAAGGTCAAATGGACCTTAAATGTCAGAATGGTGTCTGCTTATTATCTAGAAAACTATTTATCACAAAATCATGATATTTCACATATTAATTGGTCATAACTAGTACATGACCCCTATTGATTTTGGGGTAACTAGGTCAAAGGTCAAGGTCACAGGGGCCTTTAATGTCAGAATTGTTTCCGCCTTTTATCTTGAAAGCTGTTTATCACAAAATATTTAAATATAACATATTGAATAGTCATATATGGTATTGACCCCTATCGGCTTTTAAGTTACTAGTTCAAAGATCAAGGTCATAGCAGCCGTAAACGTAAGAATGGTTTCTGCTTATTACCTTGAAAACTTTTTATCGCAAAGACTTTATATTTCACATATTGATTAGTCATAATTGGGTCACTAGTTTAAAGATTAAAGTCTTTTTATTTCACATATTGATTAGTTATAACTAGTTGGTCATTATTTTACTTTTTTTTCCATAACTGAGCACTTCCATGTGATCATTTATGGCAAGTTTCTATAACAAAATTACCAATTATATGAGTGAAGGAATTGTAAGGGGGAATATGTATCGTTCGACATTTTTCGTTAATTGATTGATTGATTTTGGTATTAATTTTAGGTGAACATTAAAATCAAATTGAGCTTGTAATCAATTGCAACGATTACAGATACAATTTGTTTAAGTGATAACTCTTTATTACCAAGACATATAACAAGCAAGCGTGCCCAACAACTAATTTTAACAAGCAAAATGTCGTATAAGAAAATATTTAACATCTAAGCATTGTGGAGTATTGCAAAATTGTATAAAAATATTTTTTTAATAAAATAAAACAAAATAGTTATGGGTTTAAAAATATATGGACAATGACATTATGTATGTTCAATAATCAGAAGAAGAAAAAACGTTCAATAAAATCTATCTATGTTCTAAAAATATGATTGGGGTTAAAATGTATATTGACATGTCTTGATCCCCATAGATATTTTAGAACATGAGTATATTTGATATTTTATACAATTTTGTAACTTCAAGTGACTGTTTAAAGAAATACATAAACGCATTGAACGAACACATTACGGGACAGATTGAAATCATTACGGAACACATTGAACGTATTACGGAACGCATTGATGATATATTTTATTTTTAAACCACCTTCTATAGTCAAGAAATAAAATTCAATTTTGCAAAAGGTTTAGAGGTTATCAAGACTTTAAAAATTTTTCGATAAGTGATATGAAAAGAGTCAACGATTGACGTTAACATATTTGGAATAATTTAGAAACGACTGTGTCAAAATCTTCTAAACCACTTTTTGTCCAATTAATAAAAATAGAATACACGTTTTCTTAGATCTTATCATATCAAAGGTTACTCTGCTTTAGAGGTCTATGGATAAAAAAAGAAATAAATGGTTTAGTTTTAGGGTATACAACTCTTGAAATCTTCGTCAAAAAATATCTAATGAATTAAGTGCCAAATCAGTTCGTATGTACATTTTAAAGAACACGGTTTAGCTTTGTTAAATAATATTGATAAAGTAAAATATAAAACAACATAAATAAAAGTCATGAACAAAGTGAAATTTTTTCTTCAATTAAATATGCCAAATCTGATCGCCTTAAGCATAACTCGTTTTCATGATAGTGACATCATGCCCATCCGCGAAATTAGGAGTGATCTGTTCAAATTCAAGCGAAGAAACACAATCTGGATTTTAAACGATTAAAATGCTAGCGAGTTTTTCAAACTATTCAGTAAAGACATATACATGTTGTTTAGTATTTATTTGTTATTTTAATATCTTGAATATACAACTTATCGTTCGTGCAAATATCATCATCTTCAATACGTATATCGTTGTACTTGGTTTTTTAGTATTTTTCCTGGTAAATTTATGTTAGTTTCGTTTAAAGCAAGAAAAATGCATCTTAAGTACAACAGCAAACATAATTATAATCTTAAAACTATCGTTGTTGTCTCATTTATTGTAAACAAGTTTAAACAAGGAAATTCATTTATAGTCATACTGTTTTTTTTACTCCAAACAAGGGTACAATTATGTGGCCACAATGCAACATTGTTTAAGGATAGGAGTGACACGTTTATCCGTTCAAATAGGTGCGGTCGTTTTTTTTAAGCCAAAACCGGTAATAAAATGTTGGTAAACAATAAACTTGTTTAATAAAATTTCAACAAGTAAAAAAGTTAATATTGATTTTAAACATAGCATATGTGTATTTATCACACACCTTTGCCGATTTTGCGACTCCGTAAATATGGTATTGCACGGCCGTGCATATATTTTGACGTGACGTCATTAGCGTTATACAAACAAAGTGTAAAGACGCGCTAAATATTAGCGTTATACTATAGGCGCGTAAATGAAAAATGATTATTATTTCACTTTAAACGGTTTTAATTTTGGTATGTGATAAATAGAATTTTCCCACCAGTAAAGCTGGAACGTCGCCATATGACCTGTGATATGTGGGAGTGACGTTAAACCCAATCAAACAAACATACTAAGGCTTCTATGTATATATCAGTCAGTTTATAACAGTACATACATCTACTAGTGTCATAAAATTCCAGATTATATATACAAAAATCTAATTTCATGCCTGTTTTTAACTATATATTCGATGTTATACGATAATTACGAATAAAAAGCATAGCTTTCTTAAAAGTTTTCTTCAATAAGGCTTACCTTATGACATTGCTGAAGTCGGCGCATGAGAGGTTGGGGTTGAATGATGAACACAAATGCAATGATTGTTTTACTAAATGTTACTTATTTAGTCTCGATTTCATTGCTCTCTAAAAATCACTTTCATTTCATATACCGGTACTTAGAACTGAATATCAAATGTCTTGAGGGCTGCTCATTAGCTGAAAAATTGACTTGACTTAATGTGATCGATTTAATAGAAATAAGGTATTTTCTTTAATAATTTTCTTTATTTATTTTATGTATTTTATTTATTTTTTTTATTTTTTATTTTTGCTTACAGATATGCTTTTTGTTGTCGCCTTACAACGGTTTTAAAGACAAAATGTCCGTTTTCGTCGGGGCTCTTTTAGATGTCTCTGACTCTATGAAAACTAGTATTGGAGACGGTGTTGACGAAGAAGGCGGTACTTGGGTACATTCCATTTTCAGAGTGGTCGATGATTTAGTTCAATATGATGTCTCGGAATCCAATAAAATTTTTGTCGTCGGTGTTGGGGCAAAATACTCCCCGAATACATTTGATATAATAACCACAATTACAAAGTCATCAAAACCTGCCTCTGATACAACAATTGATAGAATTTTCCAGATTCTTGAACAAAACGGTGCACACACGGTCAGACAATGGGCAGATAAAAATACTGTGATGTCTGTGGTATTAGAATTCAAGGCACAGATAGTTTTAGAAAAGCTATCAACAGACGAAAAATTTTTACGAGAGTTTGTCAACGACTATTTACCAGCAGCTTGCAGGAGTTGGGGTAGCATTCCTGGTGCATCCTTAGCACAGTCAATGTTTGCAAGTGTTGTAACACCATTTCGGAAAGCATCAGAAGAAGAAATTGTAGAAATCATGGAAAAAGCTGTACCGAAACATACAAGCAATCAAAATATTGCAAAGGTTCTCCTAACAAGTATTACTGTCGAGGCAGTAAAGGATGTGAAAGAAGTTTCAGATGTTCTACATGGACGAATCAATAGACGAGATCTGACAAAGGCAAGAGTACGAGAATTACTTCAACTTATAGAACCATTTATATATGGATTGACACCCTTGCATTTTGCTCTTAATGAAGCAGCACAACTTTTCAGTACAATTAGACCATCGTACTTAAATCGTCATAAGTTACTCTTTGTTCTCTCAGATGGAGAACCTACAGATGAAGGCAAATCAGAAATCCTAAAATCAAGTTTTGAACGAGAGAGCGTCACGGTTGTTTGTTGCTTTATTTCAAAGTCATCTCACGTTAAACCCCGGAAGTTGCATAGCGTTTCTGAACATGATTGGGAAGATGGGGCAAAATTTCTGTTCAACCTTAGCTCGTACATTCCAACCTCAACAGTTACAAGAGCAATATTCATCAAAAACGATTGGCAGATTGACATAACTAACAATGAAACAAGACTTTTTATGCACGTGAACCACCCGGACAACTTAAAGGATGTGTGCAAATTAGCACGGAATGCAGTTTGCAGTCAAGATTCCTTATCAGAGTTGCTTGTGTCTGTCTCACTTGACATTTACATTAACGACAAAAACCGTTCAGTAGAAGTGTATGATCAGGGAAATGTAGGAACTTGCTATGCTCATGCTTCTGCTACTGTCCTACATCTGGCAATGCACCGGATTCTTGGACGTAACCATGGATATCCTACGTTTGAAGATCTTCGAGACGAAATGATCCGTAGACACGGTATACATGGAGCAAACACTTTGCAAGTGCTTCGAGAAATTTGTCCCAAGTATCGATTGCGTTGTCGGGAGGTTGACATCAATGGTGCAATGCAAGCAATTACAGAGAAACGCCCAGTCGTTGTTAAATTCCGGCTAACGGAAAGGGAATGGGTTACTTTTAAAGAATATTACCGATTGACACCTTATGGAATTTTGACGGAGCGAGATCTTAACATCAATATAAAAAGATCATATGACAAGAGATTTGGGCATGCAGTAGTTCTAACAAGTTTTAACAGTGAATGTCTACATCTTATGAATTCTTGGGGAGAAAGTTGGGCTGACATCGGTTTCTTTAGAGTAAAGAATGCAGACGTTCTCCAGATGGAATTCATCGATGTATACTGGGAAGAAAGGGATCTTTCCCAAAGCGAAAAGGACTATTACAAACAAAATGGAACTGAAGTGGCTGCTACTTTGATGAGGTCATTAAGAGCATTGCAGATGGCAACATTTACTTGTCCAAGATGTAAAAGGGAATCAAATGTTGACGACTTCTCCGGAACACTTACACGAGTCTGTTGTCCGCGGTGCGAGAATGGATTTTCTAGTAGTGATGGTGACGGAAATATTTTGGCGCTGAACATTTATTTGACATCATTAAGCAAGTGAACTGTAAATTGTAAAAACAAGACTAAATTATAAAAAATGAAACCACTTTGTTAAATAAAATAAGCTGTTCAATTGCAAGAAAAATAGAATAGCATATGACATCAAATAGGTAGGTGACAGAGAGAAAGAAGTTCTCTTCCTTTATTAGACCTGGTGGATGCTTAGCTAAACATAGAAAAGCATTTGTTTCAAATTAACATTCTTTCACTCTAAAATGAAGCGTATTATTTTTTTATTATAAACCTTATATTTCCAGATAGAATGTAAAGTGCTTAAAAGTAGCATGCCTCTTGATTCATAAAAAATCCAGAAGAAAAAACAATATTTTATAGACATACGTATAAGTTATCTATTCTTATACATAGAAGAAATAAGTAAAAAAATCTGATTCAAGGGCAGATTACTGGGAAGTGAAAACGGTGACCCCCAAATTTGTTTTGCTTAAAATGTTTTTGTTATCATATTCTAGCAAAATCCAAAGTTTAGAGAGATTCTATTGAACAGTTTCAATTTTGCCAATATGTCTATATGAAAACCCCCAAAAGTGACTTCAATGGACCATTAATAAATGGCTAGTTTTACAATTTAATTACAACTCTTTTATATTACAATTATTGGTGTGTTTTTTTTTTTTTTGGCACTTTGACATTGCATTCAAAATCAAATACTCTTACCATTTTGAAGGTACTGTTTAATTAAACTTTGGCTATGACTAAGATAGAGAAAAAAGAGTCCTTTATGACCCTATCCTTTCTAAATCTTACTTAGGGAACAACTCAGGCAATGTTTATTTACCAGGGTTATCCAGTGCAAACAACTTCAAGTTTGCGTGTAAGCGTTTTTTTTTTTGTTTTTTTTTACTTTTCTACAATATATAACATAAAAGCTTTTTTGTAGATATCTTTGTTCATATTGACTGATATCAAAAACATAAAATATTCAACTATATTAAAACATAAATTGTAATATAAGTTCAATACTTCTTATCTTTTAAAAATTTTATTTTTATAGTGTTTATTTGTGATGATATGTTATTATGTTATCCTTTAAAAATTGTTTATTTTTTTATCTAAATTATAAACTTCATTGATATTATCGATTTTATCATTCATAACTATATTTTGAACCATATCAAGAATACATTCATTGTGTATTAATCTAATAGATGTATTTGTTTAAACACAGTACTTAAGAGTAGGTAAGGACCATAACATAATTATGTTACACTTGAATTTACTATTTATTACAGGTTAAGGACTTTGTGGCTTAGAGTTGCCTTTAAGTGTTGAGGCATCAGAATTGCAGTCACTGTCTACCCTAAGAGGCGACAAAATGACTTCAAATTACTGGAGTTCATGCATCTCTTAGCTCTAGCAGTTGAGGTGATTTTGATTTTGGTGTTGCTTTAAGTTTGTAACACTCGGGGTTAGCCAAAAACATATTTCCTGTTTCGGCGCCATATGACTTAAATTGTGTTGGTGCACCGTAAAAAAATAAAAGCAACAAAAACAGGTTAAACGCATTCTACGGGTTTGGACAACATCAAATTTTCTATGTCTGAATGTATTTTATTATGCTTTATGTATTTATTCCAAGGGCATATGTATGAAGTTTTAAAAGATTTAAACTTTTTATCACATAAACCGCGACAAATGAGTGTAATAAAGCCACAATAAAAGATGTTATACAAGTATAATAACAGTTTTACGTGACATAATTTGCGTAATATACAGACATAAACTTAAGCGTTACACTTCTAGCGCGTCAATGAACTCTTTTGTACAGGAAACAGTTCTTATTTTAGGTATGTGATAAATAGAATGTTATATTCGTGTAGCTAGTTAACCAAATTCATTTAACTCGTTGAGAAAATATTATGCTCGCCTAGGGCTCGCATATGATTTTAAGAGGGATGTTTCACTTTAAGTTTTCACTTTTGGAGAGTCATAAGTCAAAGAAATGAGCATGTTAGATTTGAATTTGATCATGGTTCAATAATTTTTGGGAGAGTTATGCCCCTTTCCTTTTTCAGTTTCCGTTCATTATCTCCCCAAAGGTATTGCAAATTCAACTCAAATTTGACACATGGACACGTCAAAGAAATGCGCAGGTCAAGTTCAAATTTGGTCATGGTTAATGATTTTGCCAGAGTAATGTCCCTTTCACTTTAAAAATAATATGAAATTTTCAGTTACCGTTCATTATCTCCCCAACGGTAATACGCAAATGACTCAAATTTGACTCACATATAGATACGTCAAAGGAATGCGCAGGTCAACTTTGAATTTGGTTATGGTTCAATGATTTCTTTGGAGAGTCATGGCCCTTTTACTTAAAACATAATATTAAATTTTCCGTTTCCGTTCATTATTTTCCAAACGGTTTTACACATTCAACTTAAATTTGACATATGAATAAGTCAAAGAAATGCGCGTCATTGTTAATGATTTTGGCAGAGAAATGTCCCTTTCACTTTGAAAAAAATATAAAATTTTCAGTTTCCGTTCATTATCTTCCAAACGGTATTACACTTTCAACACAAATTTGACATATGGAAACGTCAAAGGAATGCGCAGGTTAAGTTTGAATTTGGTCTCAAATTTGACATATTGATACGTCAAAGGAATGTGAAGACCAAGTTTTAATTTGTTTATGGTTCGATGAATTTTGGCAGAGTTATGCCCCTTTTACTTGAACTTTGAAAAAAAAATCAGAAATTTTAAGTTGCCGTTCATTATCTCCCCCCCCCCCCTCCTAAGTGGTTGTACACATTCAACTCAAATTTGACATATAGATTCATCTCAGGTATAAGCAGTTCAAGTTTGAATTCGGTCTTGGTTCAATAATTTTGGACAAAGTTATCTCTCTTGAATGTTGGGAAAAAGTCAGTTTCAGCACTCGTATTTTTGTGGAATTGTATGTATTCATTATTATGGCTACAAATATGCAATATGCAATTTACAAAAGGTTAACACTGAATAGTTTCAGTGCCTTGATCTTTGTATAGAAATGGTTTGTGATAACATTGAAAAATTTTAAGGGCTTTGAACTTAAAATAAAAAATAGTTTGTGCAAACAAATTTTGAACTAAATATTAAAACGTCTGAAAGTTTGGCTGCATGCGGGGGCATCCGTGACGTGACGACACATTTCTAGTTTACATTACCATTCTATCTATTCATAATGACATTATATATTATAAGGTCCCAGAATATCCAGAAGATATGACATTTTTTTGTTGATAACGTACAGCGTCAATAAAAACGCAGCGTTTATAATGCAAATGTAAAGAGTAAATAAAATTAAAAAATTGCGTGAAACTTTTTAGCCTGATTATTTCTATAAAAGTTCAATAAATTAACATTATATATTCAAATGGACTTGCTTAATACCAAAACATCATGTATGTTGTAGGTGAAGCTTATTTTAAAGAGAATAAAGTTGTGTTTTGTTGTGAATCATATCAAATGTATGTAAACAATACATAATCGCATATCATACAAAGTTACGCAAGGGCATGCAATTTTTCACAATCAATTAAAAAAATCATGAAAAATTAATGTATTATCTAAACTGAATTTCGCACTTAAAACCGGAAAAATGATTTTAAATTTTATTATGCCACTAATATAATTTTCCCGTTTCATTTCGCTACTTCAATTTCAAAATTTAACGATCATAACATAATCATAATTATACTTTTCTACATATAATCTATCTTTGAATTAGTAAGATATAATGCTATTTTGACAGTTTAAGATTTCCATTGAAGTCTACAAGAAATAACACGATCTTTTCAAAACGTTTCATCCGTCATTAATACATTAATGCAGATATGTTTTATCTTTTTTAAATACCATTTATTAATTGAAATATACTATTCAATATAACTATAAAAAACATCAAAATTTCATATATAAAAAAATATATAAGGTAAATTCATTGGTAACATTAGTAGCATAACAGTTTTTCGAAAACTTGGGTACCGTATTTTTAAGGTACTTACTGACTGGGTCACGTGAATCAGGGGGCGGAGCGATCCCTTCTCTGGCGTAAAGTCAATTGTCATGTAATTTTGCTGATGTAAATGCTCCCAAACGATCCCTTTTAACCAGATATCGGTTCACCACAACAACAAGTGTCAAGTGTCGTGTGGCAGCCGTAAAAAAAGTTGTCCCGTTCTTCATTTCCGTGTTGTTATAATTTTTTTTGTTCTTCGGTATCATTGATTCCAGCAATTTAGTGTTAAAAATCGAATTCCACTTTTGTGTACCGCTCAAGCCGGTGCTAGGGGAGGCTTAAAGAATGTTGCTCTTTTACAGTACCCCTAATGTACAGACTCATTCAAACCGATTTTACCATTTTCACGTAATTTTGCTTATTTGATGCTTCTGAGGGTTCAATTCTTCTAGAAATGTATTCAACACTCATTCAATAATTTCTATGTGCATAGCAAAGGTGATACGTTATAACATTTTGTTGCTGATTATATTTAAGATCTGCTTGCTAAATATTTCATCTTCTGTCCCAAGTGATAATATGTTCTAGGCGACTGTGTTGGGACATACAGTATAATTCGATGGGTCCAAAGTTAACTTCTCACAATGTTTGACATTGTTATTTACAAGGTCACCCCTAAGCTTCTGACAAAGTAAAGAGCTATCGTTCTTAAGACATCTAACTATGGCTACAACGGCCTCGTTTACAAATAAGATTTTAAAATGTTGTTTATCAAGTTTTTTATGATATTGGTAATGTGACACATGTAGGTTTAAAGTAACAATTAATAAATTGCGACATATTGTGTTTCAAAATAAACATTAATTTAAATATGTTCTAATGATCCGTGTTAAGGATTCATTTTATATTGATGAATTTTACATTCATGTAGAAAATGAGGGAGTGAGAGATTTTGTGCAATATGTTCTATATGATGTGAGGATTTTATCAAAATGTACGAGTATTAGTTTTTTATGCTTTTATAATTGAATGTTGATCAATAAACTATATCCGCCATCTAAACTGTATTAAGAAAAATTGAAATGTCATAATAATTTGTGATGATGTAAAAAATTTACTAAAGCTATAACTGCCAGGAAAAAGCATCTGAGAGTAGTTATTAATTTTGACTCCACCCATTATTTTTCATATATGCTTTTAACAACCATGAAGTATATTTGAGTGATCATCATATTTCATTGATAAAATTAAATAAATGTACAGATCAAAATTATGAAGGTCTTGTTAAGATATTACGTGGTACATTCTCTTAAGCAACAGTTAATTATTGACCACTGACAACCATTTATTAAACTGATTCTTGCTTTTATTGTATGGCTCTTGAATAAATGATTTTAACATAATTATATTTGTTGTTGTTTGTAACTTGTTCACGTTTCAACAACTTCGCCTGTGTATATATATCTATTACATGATATGTGACTCCTTCAATTTCGCGATGCCATTTGTGTTCTCGAAATCGTGATATTACCCACTCAGTATATAAACGTATTGGTTTTCCAAGGGTTAGAATTAAAATCCGCATCGCTTTTCAAAATAATGAAAGCTCGCCACTGATTGGCTGTTTTGAAGACCACAAGAAGGTGACTACCTATGGGTGGATATCAGATCCTAATGCGTATTGTTATTTAGGAGCTGATTTAAATCAGATTTGCTTTACATTTTGCTCCAGGGAGTGAGATATTTTGTTTATTTTATTATCTCTCATATACAGACTCAATAAAACCGCCTCTGCGATTTTCTTTGTTTCAGTCAATACTTCACTCCCAACTTAATTCGTTTGTAAGTTACCAGTTAGGTTATCTCGTAGCTTTTACCGCTCATGTTACATATAAAATCACAGGGCCATTTTGAAAATCATTGATTGGCACTATTTTAAACTCTGCCCGACTATGTGGTATACCGTGTTCTGTATTAATAGCTTAAAGGGAGACACAGGCATTGTTTCATTTCTTCGTTTTGAAATTTTCATTCATTATTATGTAGATGTCTTCAAAATGAATAACTAGGAAGTCTCAGGAACAAAGCTTTATTCCTTATAAATAATAAAATGGTGGTTTCCTAACTTGACCCACTTGGGTCAGGTTAGAGCGTTAAGATTTCACAATAATAGTTGTCACAGAAAACTCTGGAAACATTAAAGAACATTTCCAATGAATGATTTAGACTTGTTTTAATCATACAATACAAGGGTTGTCAAAAACTTTCGTGCACTGCAGTTATCATCGTCGTTATTGTCGTGAGAGTTATTGATAAAAAAGCATAAATTATATATCATTTGAAGGGGAAATCTGTCTCATATAAGAAAACAAAAGAAAAGGCCGTGTAACTGGTGTGTGGTGAAGACGAATCGTCATACAGTTACTTTGGTAACGTAATACCGGCGCACGACAAAACATTGGGTTAGTTCATTACTTTGATGCATCACAGTATCCTTCAAACATAACATATAAACGTTTAAAATTCGTTGATAAACTTGACCGTTCGTGTAACCTTGAACCCCTGACAAAGCACTCGCTCAAACATATTTCAAGTGCCTTAAAAAGAGAATTTGAAGGGCAGTTATGAGTTGACAAATCTAATTTCATCTATTCAAATGACTTTTGATATATTTCCTTAAGTAATTAAACAATAATCACATTTATTCTTTGGATTGTTATTTCATTTTCGGTGTCAATATGTCATCCAAGTATTTCTCTTTATCCATTGTGACATGTCACGGCTGGTATATATTCATATATGTAATATGTAATATATATATATATATATATATATATATATATATATATATATATATATATATATATATATATATATATATATATATATATATATATATATATATTATAAATCAAACTTAATGTAAATAGAATAAGGAAGATATAACATCGCGTGGATATCATTTTTAATATAACAGACACTCCCAATAAGACAATTATTCTCTGTAGTTGACGTGTGTGTAAGACGCTTGAAGTTGTTGAAATATCTCTTCCTGTCCTGCTATATATAAAATAAGGGGAAACATAAACAGAAATCATTTTGTCATGTTTTATAATACTTATTGCTGTTAAACTTGTTTATTGAAAATGCTAGTTGTGGTCACAATTGGCTCTCAAAACATGACATTTTAAGTAGTTCAAAGAGCACAAAATGGATAAAAAATAGGTATCATATTTTCATATTATGTCTTGGAAATAAGATAATTCTTAAATGAGATAAAAATGACCGATGTTATTTCGATTCTAACAAGGCAAAATAAGGTAGATCACTAACGCTAGTTTTCCAGCAGATATTACTTCTTGTGCCGATTTCGTATAACAAATACAGTGTGATTATCAAACTTAAACACACCATATTATGACGTCAAGGTTAACACAATCGGACACTTACAATCGCCACTTCATGGCATTTTCCGTCAGAATTCTGATAGCGAATTCGAACACAATATTATGATGAGACTAAGGGAATACTGTACTTCGGACTAACTTACGCTATGAAGTTTAATCATGAAAACAAGTTTTTAAAAAAATTGACTAAATAAAGTAAATTTTAAGATATGAAACAAAACTTACATATTCATCTATTTGATGCTTTTATGCATTTAGACAGACATACATATTGGATATTTTGAATTTGGTTATTGCCAAAGGAATATTCCTTTATTGCCCCTGATTACAATCATATTATAATTGTAATGCACTCGCTTTTGAAATATTTTTATATACACTCGTTACTCATTATGCCAAGATTATAGAGTCCGTCTCTTTACATCAAAAGTAGCATGGTATTTTCAATGCGTCAAGTTATTTTTGTAGTCGACGAGGTGGTTCCGAATGAAGTGTAGGTAGACGGATATCAATCTGTGTTGATATTGAAAGAATTACTATTATAATTTTATATGAATATCAATCAATGTTATATGAATATCAATCAATCAATCAATCAAAGGGGTCTTATTTCGACTGGCGACATTTTGATAACACCTCATTGAACTCCGAAACATCCTCATGTAAAAGTATCATTAACTGGTATCTCTATAAGTAATAGTAAAATTTTCATTTTCTTATCAATACATCAGCTTAGTGATGTGTATACCATTTACCTTGAATCCTGAATGCACCATCAAAATTTCATCTGATCCCTGACATTTTTGGAAATGTCATTTTTGCAGTTACCCAATACTTGAAGCATGATCAGTTTAAGAAAAAAACATACAGAAAAGAAAACAAAGTGCAAACATGAAACATCATACAAATAGTCTCTAGTAAACGAAAATATCATGTGTGTGTGTGAGACGGAATAAGTTAAATATAAAAACACTACTGACCAAGGAAAAGTACATATCCAGATATTGCCTGCTCTAGTTTTAATAGTTTCTTATTCTTCCGCTTCACTTTGCCACATTAAAATTCCTTTGAATCGTCTATCTGCTATTGTCATAGGATATTTTTCATCCCCTATGTCTTCTGCACATTCCATTGTGCTGATGATATCGGTTATCTTTGACTTTTGTCTTTCAAATTGAACATTTCATGGCACACTTCAAAATAAAATGTTCATGCCAACGAAAATATTCTACTTGACAAAAAAATTAAAACTAGATGAATGAATGCAATTTTAAATATTTAAAATTTAACAAAAGTTTACATTTGACAGAATTTTTTTCTTCGGCTTTAATAAGTTTGTTATGTTACATTTTGTTATGTATTGGTGGATATTTGTTAATAGAAAAGAAGACATGGTTTTAGGCTAAATGTTTATTGTACAATAGATCTAGTGTTACTGGTGGTGTATTTTAAAGGAATTTGCTTCCGGTGTTTATATGTACAAGATGTATGTTCTATAACTGTTACAAAAACACAGACAGTACTGTGCTAGAGTTGTTACGCTTTGTAGCGTCCATGGCCGAGTGGTAACATTCGCTGACTTTAAGCCAGTTACCCATCTTTGCTGTGGAATCGTGTCTCGCTAGGGACAAAAGCAGGAAGCTATCAAGCTAGCTTACAGAGCGTCGGTGATTCAAGTCAGATGCCGTTTTGTACCTTAAAATTATGCACGGAAGGGTAACTGAGGTATTCCTGTACCATCAGATCTGCAAGGCCGAAATATGGCTTTTACATCATTACTTACTATAAGAGATGTTTTTAAACTTATTTTAGAATTATACACTTAGCACGAATATGTTTCTTTATGCAAATAGCTCGATGTAATATCGCTCCTCAAAAGACTAAAACACCAATGAGGCACAACACGCTTTTTAAATAGTAAAGCTTTATGAAATTTGTTTTCAATAAAGACCAAATCAAAAATTTAAAAAAAGCCAAATGTTTCATTTGATGTTTATTTGTAACAAGACATACTATTTTTATTGAAACTGTATGACAAGATTTAGGGCTTGTTGAGGGCTAGAGTATATTTGGGTCTGTTCTGCATAATATGTAGTCTCTTCCGCTCATGATTATCAAGGTGGTATTTAAACCTTTTTTACTTACTGACACTCTAGTGGACATTTAAATAAATAGGGTTTGAACTGAAATTAACGCATGTCCTATGTCAAACAAATTGATCCAGTAAAAGAAACATACATACATTTAAATTGATTATAAAAGTAATCACAAATGCTCCAATATGTTTGTGTGTACATTGTACACATGTATTTATGTATTGATATTGTGTTCATTAATCATGTACAAATATACAAGAAATTATTATCAAAGTTATCTATCTAATACTTTAAGTATGTACAACAGTCACACCAGCGTCCTCAACTTCTTTAATAAGCTTGTCCATTTTGGCGTTTTGTTCTGGTGTTAATGTCTCATGCCATGTACCAGGCTGACCTGAATTATATAAAGAATAATAATTAATTTCCAACAAATTAATTTCTTTATATAATACTAACTGCACGCAATCAAAAGAGGTGTCATTATTCATTTATTAGCCTATTGCCAGGATTCAAAGAAAATAATTGGCTAAACCTGAAAGTCTTTATATTAAATTGCAACAACTTTGAACACCACCCCACTCCCTCTCCTCTCCCTCCTACCGGCCAAAATGTCGGTGGGAAATACGGTCCAAGTCTCAGTCCATCCGTCTGCCCTGCAGTATGTCCATTTTTCTGTACCTCACTTTTACGGAAGATACTCTTAAAAAAACTATCTTAAGCATTAAATAGATGGCATCTAAAATGTGTACAATGACTAAAACCGTAACACACTTTAATGGAACAGTTTTGTAATTATCTCCCTGTATATAATCTAGAAATCTATTTTTGTCTGATGCACAAGTCCTACACTATACAGACGACTGATTTGAAACACATACATTTTGTAATAATAAACAGATAAATTGTAATATGTATTGAAAAGAGCCTCGGTGTAACCATTTTACTTTTTTTATTTAAAGAAAAAGCATAAGGACAGTATAAAAAAAGTTTTCAAAAATCTTGATACAAATGTAAAAGGGAATCAATTATTCCAGTTCAATACAGCTTCTAAGACTAACTTTATTAAATACGTATGCTATTGATTAGTAATACCTAAAGTATTTAAAACATAGATTTTTTGTTAGATATATACCTTTATTTATAAAATGACTTTCCTCTGGTTTAAAGTCGACATATCCTATATCTTGCCAGTATGAGTAATTAACTTCTTCGTTATTCCTCATCTTATCAATACTGCAATGCTCGGCAATGTCCGCAACATCGTTATCTGTTATTGTACGGCCTAGAAATGTGGCTATACGTCTGATTGCGGCAGGCATATCCTGTGAGGATATAAAAATCTAACAGTTGCAAATGTTTTCAAGTGAGTATGTCAACTTTACAGAATAAAGATCAAGAAAAAAGAGCGACATTTTCCGTCGGGAGAAAATCGCACTGGACCCGCGGAGAGGTACCAAGAATGCAAGAAAAACAGATCAAAACATGTTTTCAATAAAGTCTTGATTAAAAACTTGCATTAGTCACTTATGACAAAGATTTATTTTATTTTGAAAATGTCGATGAATGAATGTTTAGAGTTCAATTTTTTTCATTTCTATAATGTCTGATATAATTAGCTTGTCAAAATATTTTCATTTGCAGGTGGTACAATTATCTTTTAACTTTTGGCTTTCCTTTTGCAATAATAGGAAGGAAACGTTTATTTTTAATCAATATATTTACAATTAAAGCATGTGTTTGAACAATTAGTAAGAGATGGTAAATCTGAATATAATACATATACAGTATATAGATAAACTAACTATATATATCTGATATGATAAATATTTCAAGATAAAGACCTATATACGTATACAGGATGATAGTACAAATGTATTATTAGCATTCTAATCTAATGACATATTTATGTTAAGTAAACGCCTCAATTTCCAAGTGTACTTTTTATTTATAAACTTACTTTGACAACATCTTCAAATCGGAGAAATAAAACTTGAGGTTCATATTTCTTCTCCCAATATCCAAGAACATGCTGCGGCCACGGACATGCATAAGCTAAAAGAATTTTATGTAGAGGCACATTATATAAAGAATTGAGTACAATCATGTATGATAGAGTTTTACTCAAGATTGATCATTGGCGTTTGTCATTCTCCTGTTAAATCCGTTATTTTATTACCAAGATATTTTAAATATGATTACAAAGATCAACAAGGAAAGTGAAAGAAAGCTGAACGCAGCCCCGATTAAACCAAGCGACACAAAGTCACTTTTACTAAACCCAGCAATACATCAAACAAATGCAGGATAGGGCACAGGGGCAAAGCAAAGATATAAGGTTGCAATTATTAACAATTGATTTCAGGAAAACGTAGGAAACTAAACAAACACAATTTAAGAATACATACCATTAAAAGGCTACCAGGGATAAGATTCACTTTCATATGTGTATTTCATATTTGTTGTTTGCACTATATTTCATAGATAAAATTAGAAAAGAATAAATATTTATATTTTTTGTCAAAATGAAAAACTAATTTTGAATGAACACTTTCGATATTTTATAGATAACTTATAGGAAAATAAAACTTGTTTTGACTGAATCTAAGAATGAAATACCGATACAAAACCTGATATGCCACCATACCTTTGCCATCGACAAAACTGTCAAAGAATCGACCAAACATATTTTCTCCCTCATCAAGTTGATGTGTCCACTTAAATAATTTGAATAGGGAAATAACAGAATATTTTGGGTTGCGGTACATATAGATTATCTGGAAAAATAACAACATTAATTTCGCTTTGTCTTTTTCAAAATCGAAGACACGATACGTTAAATATTCTTATATAACAATGTCAATAAGTATAAGTCTCTTTCAGATTATTTCTGGCAAAGGCTGTCTGTTTTTGTGGGGTTTTTTTTCGCATATACACGTATACCTAGGGACTTGAATTGAGATAGGATTTTCGTAGATCATTATAACCCTTTCTTCTAAAAAGACCTTATGACACATTTAACTATATCCCTGTGTAAGCGTTATTTTGCTTCAACTTAAAGAATAAGAAGCAAATTTACTAAAATAAAAACATTATTTTTGAAAAGAGTAAAGAAATTCATAAAATATTCAAGTTACATTAAAAGTAAATAAGTATTTTCATGTTAAGAACAAATAAACTAAAAAAAGTAAGACAATGAAATTTTTGTTTAAGGAAAGTAATATGCAATATTTCCTAAAATAGTTTAAACAAACCTTGAAGAACTTATTCATTATTAAGCAAGTGTTTGTTCTGACAAAACTGATCCAGAAATTATGTAGAACAATTAAACTGTGGCAACCACGATAGAAAGTCTCTATTAGATATTTCTTGATATAGTTCAAATTTCTCTCGCTCATATTTGCATGCTTTGGTGACAACTAGAAAAAAGATGCCTAAGTTTGCTGTAGCCTGGTCCTGCAAAGTATGCATGTATTCGAAAACAGACCCTTCCTATGTAAAAGTAGTTTATTTGTGTATCACATGTACTAGAATGCCTTTATATATTAGGAAATCTCATTATGTATAATAAAGTCTACCAAATGAGATCTATCTACTGTATGAAAATTAATCATAAATAATCACAAATAAAAAATAAAATTAATCACAAATAAACCAGCAACCATTCAATTCTATTGCAGATATCAAATACAAAACGGAGACAAGACTTAGTCCTACTTACTTCCGGAATGTCCATTAATTTCACAGTCATTTAACCCTTTCCTTCATATTGGGAAAAATGGTCATTTTCATTGAAAAGCCTTCTCTTACAAGTTCAAACTATGAAAAATGCTTCAATACTGATGAAACTTGGCACAAATGTTGACTGGACCATAGCCTCTGTAACAGCATGCTCAATCTGACATTTCCTGTATTATTGACAACGGGGGTCGTCTCAAAATTGCCAAAAATTACTATTTTGCATTGGGTTTTTTCCCCATCAAAACTGATTTCTAATTGCTGCAACTTATCAATGGATTGAGATAGAGGCGTTTCAGCGTTGGTTACACGTTACCGGGGCCATTTTTAGCCTGTCATATGTCCAAAATTTTCTTGACGATTAGGGGGACTACCGCCCCCTGCAAACAACCAAACAGAAGGGGTTAACAAAAAATAATGAAAACCTTGGAATTACCCAAAATCTAGTTGTTCCATGTTAACACGTGGCTTTTTACCTAATTTTGGTGAAAAAATGTTGTTTGTGCCATTTTTTAAAACATAAAACTGTATTTAAGAAACATAAGTAAGTAACGGTGATTTTGAATTCGGCGAAACAAACATTGCGTCTATTGTATAAGCCTAGAATTTGATTAATTTGATTTTAATGCCAGATAAGATTTGTTGAATTTAAGAGCATATTTTTTTGAAAACGCTTTGCTTGGTTTCGAGAAAATTTGTCGGTAAAACTGAATAGTGATCTTTGACTCGTAGAATAATTTTTGAACACACCTTCCATTGTCCTACTAGTCATATACCGTTAATCGCTCAATGCATGTAGTAGCAAAATCTATACTGACCCTCCCTTTGCCTTTTCGGAGTTGTTCTGGTAGAAGAAAATGATGAAGATGTGTTTTTATCATCCTTGGTGATTTCATTTCGTCTATTGTCTTCTTTCCTGACAACAGAAAATATTGTTAGCTACTTATGATTAGACATGTTTGGCAAATGTGTTATACTGTTCAAAATTCGTCCAATTAATAGTTCATAGTTACAGGACATACAAAGCATTTCCTATCTAAAAGTTGTTAGTACTTCGTTTTCGTAGAATTAGAAAAATAATATACTTTAAAATAAAATGTTTCTATTCTAAAATGCATGGGACAATTTCTTCTATATTTTGGATACTTCAAGTGTTAGTCACCGGCATTATTCTAGTTTTATCATTTTATTATAATTATTATCATTGTTAAATGCACCTTGTAGTACACCGGTATAAGTAGAGTTTATCACATCCATGAAGTATTTTTACAATTAATATCAAAACTCATAGTACGTAATAAATTTATATAGCATCTGACTCCCCCTCCTGTGGCCCATGCCAGGTTGGATTTTAGTAAATTTTTGTTTAAAATGTTTTTACTGCATCCATATATGGCGGATTAGATAATACGAACACTCATATCGACAACAAGTTAACAATAATAATAGCCATTCAGCCCACCCCCAAAAAATAAATAAATAAATAAAAATCAATCACTTAAAATCACTAATTTGGTGATTAAATCATTTTTGCCGTGGCGATTTTATGGATTGGAAACCATCACTATTTTATTATAAACCTTATCAACAATACCTTTATAGTACGGAAATCTGTCATCTTTGCAGTCGAGGAACGGAACCCTAACCTCAAGTTGAACGTTGTTTGCTGTATCAAAGTCTAATGTTTGAATCAGGTAAACTAACTCTATAGTCATTGTAGTACCTGTATTATATAAATAACAAATACAATAATCAACGCTTAAAGATCCTGTATTTTTTGTGATTTCGGGTAGCTGGAACGGTGCAGATTTTCCGTGATACGGTGCTTCCATCCAATATGAAGTAAGGTAAACAACTAAAAGGTACGTGTCATTTTATTTTCTATGAATTTAGACAAATTCGTTATATATTTTAAAAGAAAAATATTTGCATGTAACGTAAAAATAAATTCACTATAAGATCACTAAGTTCACAATGTATGTAACATATGATATATATGATTTTTTTACAAAAAAAATTTGTAATAAATGTACATGAAATTTGAACCGAGAGAAGTGGTAAATTTTTGAGTCAATCTCCGTACAAGAGACATTTATATTGAAGTGAATACTCTTGTTTATTACAGTAAATGTACAAAATCATCTGTGCAATTTAACCATTTATTTTGTCAATTTGTGTTACTGTGTGTATACCACACTTGCAAAAAATAATATATGTATATATAATTATGCAAATAAAACAATTTCAAACATCGAAGAATATGTAAAATGTGTACTGCAAATATTTGTGCACATTATATTTAATCAATAAATTATATGCATTCATTTCTTATTGGAAAATTTGACTTAGAATTTATAGAAAATGAATTTCTAATTACCTCCCTTTATTTACATGAAATGGTAAATTCGGTAATATCTTTATAAATAATGCTTATTGGAACTTACAATATTGACAAATCTTAATTTGAGCATCATATTTATGAAATAAAACCATGAAAAAAAAGTGTTACAGGATCTTTAATGTGAAAACATTACACAGAAGATTCGAATCTCGGAGCTTGTGATGCATTTTTTACTTTTGTAAAATAATAGTATGTTCTCCGTAAAATAATTGTGTGTGCGTGCGTGTGTGTTTTGATTTTTGAAAAATTATTATTATAATTATCATAATTATTATCATTATTATTATTATTATTATTTTCATAAAAATATTTATTGAACTATTGAATGTTACTGTGTTCACGTTTTAGTTATATTGTTTCTGAAGAAAAAAATATATAAATATAACCAACCGTGTAAAAATGAAAATATGTTAATAAGATGTACATTTGCAAGTTAACATCTTAACAAAACCTTGAATATTTATAAGCCTGAATTTATAGGTTGAAAATGATGCAAAATACTCATTTCATTATTTATGTACTTTTGCATTGTGTCGTAATTTAAAAAACAATACCATTTGATAAATTCAGTGCTTTTGCACGTATTTTTTTAAAGAACTACAAAAGAAAATAACACACCTGACCTCGGAGAGGTGCATATCCAAATATCGTCTGCTCTAGTTTCCATAGTTTCAAATTCTTCCGCTTCACATTGCCACATTAAAATTCCTTTGAATCGTCTTTCTGCAATTCTCATAGGATATTTTCCATCAATCTTTTTTTCTGAATCTTCCATTATTATATTGTTTATTGTCAATAATCTTTGTATATATAACTTTTAATCTTAAACTTTTACACATTTTACAAAGAGCATTGACCTTTCATAACCTCGTTTACACTTGATAAACGCTGATATTACTATACTTAACAGCAACTTAGAAGTCATGTTTATAAAACTGGATAACTATATCATTTATCTAGATTAACTTTTGCAAAATTAAACAAATCTTTTATCACAGAATGTTGAATAAGCCAGCAATTAACAATAAATTATTATCAAATAAATCACCCTTATTTTATGATCACAAATATAGAAAGGGGAATTTCATTTTGGATTAAAATACTTAGTCAATTCTCGTAGCGGACTTCATAATGGTCAGACATTGTCAATATATCTAGGGCGATTTTGTCAAAGAATTTACGATAAGTTGTGTATGATTTATGCTTGTAAAGGTCCAGTTATCTAATCTACAAATACCTGTAAATTTTAATAACGATTCTGTCAGTTTATGTCTTATCGAGTCTGTTTTATTGTATTACTGTTTTCCAGCGTTTAACCTTAGTATTAAATATTTAGTTACTTTGTAAAATGTCAGAAAAAAGAAAAGAAAGTGCAATGAAGTTCATTTGATCACGAGATACACAAAAATGAGTAAATTACCAGCCAGAGGATTACTTGCGCATGGAAATTGAAAACATGCAGGCATCACGGTCGGATTTGTCCACTCAATCATAAAGTACTGAATTAGTTGAGACGTGTTTTTTTCGAAAATCTGAAGCTTATTTGAGCCGCGTCACGACAAAACCAACATAATGGGTTTGCGACCAGCATTGATCCAGACCAGCCTGCGCATCCGCACAGTCTGATCAGGATCCATGCTGTTCACTATCAGTTTCTCTACTTGTTATAGGGTTTGTAAGCGAACAGCATGGATCCTGATCAGACTGCGCGGATGCGCAGGCTGGTCTGGATCCATTCCGGTCGCAAACCTATTATGTTGGTTTTGTCGTGACACGGCTCATTTGTACTCTATAGTTCCGTCTCTTGAACTAAATTATATTGGTGATAGTCGTGACCACGGCGTATAGAAGTCCATATTAATAGCATGTGTTGAATATTAATGATTTTATTACAAATGTTAGACAGGTGTAATTATGATTATTATGATCATTACAAAATTTAATATGCTTTAGACATATCCTACATTTTGTGGATATGAAGTGAGATAATTACATAAAACGATGAATGTTTGGTTCCTTTTGGTGTTTTCAAGGTTATAATCTTCATGTAATAGGTACCATAGGTGAGTTTGTTGTATATTTACAAGGTATCTTCGTTCGTTTGCGAGGAATTTGTGAAGTTTTGTACATGTTCGAGAGTTGCATTGACTGTGATGATCATCTCGATAGTCTTACCCGTAGTTCTAAGTAAAAGTCAGGAAACAAAGTGATCTCTCGGAAGCGTTAAGCGCAACAAGATTACATGGAAATTGCAGATTTGGTTTGATTGAGTCTGTACATGAGGAATAATGAATAAGTGCAATATCCCTTACGCCCGTAGCACCGGGTTGAGAGATACTCAATCCTCAACACTTAATTGTGCTGGCATCAGTGATCCCGAAGGAAAATATAACAACACTAAAGTGAAGTACGGGGCAACTTTTTACAGCTGCCACACGGCACTTGACACCTGCTGTTGTGAAGTATAAAAATCTGGCAACAAAATGATGTATACATTCATTATAACATAAACCATATCTTGAAGAATCACTTTAATGTGAAAGTGAATATTTCTGATATAAATGGAAAAAACAACAACAAATTTTAGAAATTTTAGTCGTTGAGTCAAAAAGGTCTTCTTCCGAAAATAAATATATATTGTTTTCTTTTCGAAAATAAGTAAGTAATAAGTATTGTGTAGTTAATAGCTATTTGGGAAACACACATTAACACAGTAGCATGTTCAATGATAAAAAGCATTGTCATGTTTTAAAATTGTCAAATCGTTGTCTTCTGTATATCATGGTGAAATGTACAATATGTAAGAAATTCGTAATTATAGTTGTAATTCAAAATAACGTTAATTAAGTTTATAATATTTCAATTTATAAGAAAAGCGACGAACATATTGTATTGCAAATAAAGTCTACGCTTTGAAACAAGTAAAATTCCGTGTATTCGTTAGCCTTTTTTCCGGATAAAGCAAGCTCGTTGACGAAGAATATTCACAAGTATCTAACTATTAATGTATATAGGGTTGACAGAGCCTATATTCTTCCCATCTTTCGGGTGTAATTTCCTGCAAAATTATTAAGTGAAAACGATACTTCATTGGTAAAATCATGAGCACATTGTTTAAAAAGGTCAATATGGTATATTCATAATTATTTAATTTACTTAATATAATTCATTCATTAGTAAATCTTCTTAAATTCGGAAAATTGTTTATTTTGATTTTCAACAACGAAAACATCAGTATAATACTTACGATTTATAAAACAAAACAACAAGTACGATTCCCAGAATCAGTGCAGCTGGGCCTAAAGTAGCTCCAATAATCCAGTAATTATTCTTTTCTGTTGGTTGGTGTGTTTGTGTAGGGCATTCTTTTAATAAAGCATTAAAATGTTTATAAAACAGATATCATAGCTATAATATAATTACATAATTTCGGTAGATTAAAACCGAAGATACAATCATGTTGAATCTTTATCATCCGCGATTAAATCGGAAGGGGGTATTGACATCGGGTTATCCGTCCGTCAGTCAGTCTGGGCTAACGTTCAATGGTTTATGAGTTTAATTCTGCTTATTATCTTAATAGGCAAAAAAGGAAACCATATAACCCATCGATTTAAGAGGACATTTTCACTTGTATATGTCGAAAAGATGCCTCATACAGAACAAAAACACATACACTTCAATGATTGTACGTCATATCAGACGATCTCAGTCTGTCAGTTTGCAGACACGTATATATGCATAGAAGAACGTGAATTACAAATTTTCTCTTAATCCAGCTAAAGGTATTTTGAGTTTTTGCCCTTTATTACAAAATAACAATATTGAGCCTTGTCTTATTTGTCGGACCATGTGTTAAGTTTTTTATATAAATCCGGAAATTTACTTTTAATAACCTAACTATCAATGTTCGAAGAACATTCAATTTTATAAATACCAGGCCCAGGAGTCCAAACAGCCATATTAGGATTATCGCCATTGCAGATGTAACAACCTGAATAATCTCCTGGATTGAAGCAGTTCCCATTGTTGACACAGTAATTGGGCTGTCAATGGATTTAGAATAAATAATCAATGGATATAGCGATATATGTCTCATTCGAATACAATAAGTGCTTTTATATTATAAAACATATAAGGAACGGAAAAACATGTGTATCAAATTGAGGCATTTTTTTATAAGAAACTGGATAATAAAAATTAATCTTACTTTTTTAGTACAAAGAAATGACTCCGCAGTTTTTGAGCAGTTGATGCATTCAGAGTCTAAAATAATGATGACATCTTCTTCACTATATGCTTTTCTATTATTACTAATAGAAACACGGTAGCCATGAGCTATGACATTGTCGTTCATTTCTTCATTTGCTGATCTTTTGTTCCTTACGAAAGGTAATTCACATGTAACTTGTGTGAATGATTCCAATGAAGCATTGTTTGTCATTGTAGCTTGTTCTTTCGTCTGTCCATTATTTATAATCTGTAACAATAAATGCAACAAAGTAATAACATAGTTCAAAATGCAGCAATCAAGGGACAATTGTGTCTCCCTTTAAAAAAACGCACATGTAAATCAAGCATAAAATGATTTATTACGGGTATAGCACCTACCAGACTATCGTTTAATAACAAACCGAAACTGTAATATAACTCAAATTAAAGCAATTAAATACCTAAATAATTGAACCAACGAATAACGCCAGATTTCTTCTTCTTTTTTGTAAAAATAGAGTTAACCATATCCATTCTTTACGAATGATTTAATCAATCTTTAATGTTTATGATATCAAAGTTTAAAAAGGGTAATGAAATGTGTTCTTTATAAACACGTCACAATACAGAATAATGTATTGTAAGCAATATTATACCTGAAATGCTTGCATTTTGCATGTCAAAGTATCAGATTCAACAACATTCTGTGCAAAAACAGAGGTTTGCTGACATTTTCGTTGTCTTACATCACAAAGTCCCAGGTCGGGTATGCCAAGCATATATGGTGCATCGTCTTCATGCAAAGAACAGTCAATGTCCATATATCCTTGATCACAATCGCACGTTCCTTCAAAGTAAGTAAAACATATTTAGTAGTCATTGATTATGTCTTTTCTGTTCAATTTTTGATATATACCAAATATACCAATAGCTGGATGATTATTATATGCTTTCTTTAAATTCATCTAAACCATTCTTTGGTTACTCTTTTTAAATTTAAGCTTTACCATTTTTGCACTTTCCGTGTTGACTACAATCGTTCAAACAGCTCAATGAGTTCACGACAACTAGCATTTCGGGTGTAATTTTAAATGGAGGCTTTTGTACTGGTGTCTCATGAGATGTAGTAGGAGAGCGTGTAGTAGTTGTTGTGCTATTTAATTCAGTGTTATTTCTGTTAAAGTCATTTGGGTCTTTTGTTATTTCGTTCAGCTCTGACAAAACAGAATCAGATATTGGCTGATTAAGTTCTATATTATATAAACATTGTGTTTTTATCCCTTCAATGTGTATGTTGGTCCAGTCCATAGAATTGGTAATCTGAAAAAGAAAACCACTTGTCAAAACATGTTTTTAGGAATTTCTGATAAATGCTATAGAAAGTTTAAATTTGATTCCTGAATATTTATTTATTAAAAGAAACATATATAAAATTACTAATTAGCTCAAAATTTCAATAAAAACAGTACAAATGGGTTCTACTTGCACAATTTGTTAGTTCAATTACATTATTATTCAAGCAACAAAAAAGAATCCTTTATTGAAATTGAAATGTGATATTGACAAATAAACAAAGACTTCAAATGAAACGTTTTACCATACACAATAATAGTTAAATCAATTCAATGGTTCAATCAATGCTTCGATTCGCATTGAAGAATTTTAAATGATGAACGATATTTCAGAAAAAGACTTATGGACTCACAGAAAATACATATATAAACATAATTAATAACGTATCATTAAAGAGACATTATTTCTAAGAAAAGAATAAATCTTGTACTTATTAAAAAGCAACAGACGCAGGAGATGGTTCAGGAAATTGGACAGTCATTATAACAGGGCATAAAAAGATAAAGCTTTTAGAGAAAATTATAAGCATTTCTACGGTATCATGGACCTTTGATTCACAAAATTATCATCGTTGCAATTTTGAAATAATGTTATACAGGTACAATGGTTTTACGAACGAGTAACAAAACGTTATATCTATGAGTATAGTAGATTATTCTTTGTAAAGTTACTTACTAAAGCATCTGAGACGCAATTATCTATAAATGACTCCATATTTAGTGTAGGAAGATTGGAGCAAATTTGAAACAATGTTGTATTCATTGCGTTAATGCAATCTTCTCTGGCCGTTTCTTCTGTGTATGTGCTTCTTCTTAATACCTAGACACAAACATGTTTGCTTGAATATTAAACTTACAATTCATTAACAAAATTACGTTAAGTTAAACAGTCGTATTGATTCAGTTATCATAATTTCAATATCGTACCCGATTTCAATATTCAAATTAAGGTAGACCACTTCTAATGAACACTATAAGGAACTGTAAAATTGACAACAAAGGACAGTTGTATGCTTTAAAGGTCATCTGTATGCAAACTTTAACATAACAGGACTTTTTTGCTCCTTCGGAATCATTGATGCCAGCACTATTAAGTGTTGAGAATTGAGTACCGCTCAAGCCGGTGCTAAGGGGCGTGAGGGATGTTGCACGTGTTCATTATCCCTCATGTACAGACTCAATCAAACCGAGTCTGCAATTCTCTTGTAATTTTGTTGTGATTAATGCTTCCGAGGGATCACTTTGTTTCCAGATTTTTATACTTCACAACAGCCGGTGTCAAGTGACATGTGGCAGCTGTAAAAAGTTGCCCCGTACTTCACTTCAGTGTTGTGATATTTTTCTGGTCCTTCGGGATCATTGATGTCGACATTACTAAGTGTTGAGAATGGAGTACCGCTCAAGCCGGTGCTAGGGGTCGTGAGGGATGTTGCACGTATTCATTATCCCTCATGTACAGACTCAATCAAACCGAGTCTGCAATTCTCTTGTTATTTTGTTGTGATAAATGCTTCCGAGGGATCACTTTGTTTCCAAACTTTAAATATAATTTACCGTAGAGTTAATGAATTATGGACCTTTTTTCAACTAAAACTTTGCTATGTTTTATTTTCAGAAATGAGGTAACTCTAAATAATCTATAATATCATCATAATGAAAAATGTTTTCCTATTGCTCATTGTTAAGAAAAAATAATAACATTCAGGTAAGAAATTACACGAGGAAATGATTGTTTGTAAACAAAATGGTTTTTACATGAATAAAAATGTTACCATACCCCCACCCACTTTAAACACTTGTTTGACCATTTCCCTATCTTAAAAGCCTTATTCAAAATATCCCTTGAATTTACCACAATGAGGGGCTGTTTTCAAAGTTTGCCTAAATTTTCCTAGAAGTATATTGGTTGATATTGCAAAATATAAAATACATTTACCGTGTAGTTTTTATTTTAATAAACTTTGAAAATATCTGGTTAAATTTTCTATTAAATTCGGTATTATTTAGCAAATAATTGCCTACAATTATTATATAGTTAAAATCAAACACTTTGTCTGCTAAAAGGGATCTAAGAGATACATAAATAATGTTAAAAAGAAAACAAGAAAGAAAAAAGTTGTCCCTTCTTGGGTTTGAACCCACTCCTCACAGTCTCAATGCAGTTGACAAGTGATTCTAGCCAGAAGAGGTAAAGTATTCGGAGTGGTCTACCTTAAAGAAAAGGTTAAAGAACGTTTATATAGTTATGCTGTGGTCATCGGTTATAACAAGTAATTACACGTTTGGAAATTTAAAAATGTTTCTCACCGTATGTTCCTTCGCCCTCTGTTGATAAAGACTTCTAAAGTTTGTCTCAGTAGACTTATGTGTATCAATTGCGTGAAACACATAATTTGTAGATCTTTTTACTGGAGAAAGGGAGCACATTGCGTGTTTGACGTCTGTTAAACTATCATGTACACACTTTCTCATTTCAGATGTATCGCACTTGGCTGTAGGAAATGTATTTTCTACACTGTTTTTCTCATTACATACACACATGTATTTTTCCAATTTCCAAGGTTTTATGCTCTGGTGTTTGTGAAGGTTGAACAAGTCCGTAGTCTCGCCCACGCTTAGGGTCAATTAGAGAGAAAATTGAAATGAAATAGACTGAATGATAAAAATAAGGCCCGGGGCTCTCGTCACGTTCTGTACTGAATTCAAAAGATTATATTCACTCGTCAGCTACAAGGGTTTCAACATAAAAGTTTGCAAATATGTTCCATTTATCAACCTAAAATATCAGGACAAAAAAAATGAAAGCGGTCCAACTCATAAATAAATTAAATCATGTATATAGTAGTTAGTACCTTGAGATATGCATTGTATTATAAACTGTGTGTTTTGGAAGTTTTGTTGTAGATTAAACTTTACATTTTCGTTGGTAATAATGTAATGTAAATTAATACGATTATCGTCCAACGGCGCCGATGTTTAAATCACAAATGACCCTTTTTGTTACACAACCAAATCCTACCGGAAGAACGATATTTTAAACATTAACCAATCCGGAGGCAAATTTCACTTTAAAACAAATTGAAACTATGTAAAAAAATGAAGTCATGCCTCGCCATAAAACAATTTACGCGCCGAATTGCTCCAATTATCTGTCTTTACCAAATAATGTTGCATGTAGACGGTTGATTTACAATAATACATACGATGTCCTATTATCCACAAAATTTCGCTTGTAACATCCGATAATCATCACCTCTAAGGGATGATATAAGGTATTGAATTTCGCATGCCCTAAATTTCGCTAGTCTCTGGAGCGTTTTCTAGAGTACAGGGAAACTTACACTAGCGAAATTTGAAAACTTCGCCTCGAAAATTAGAGTCTTATTTTTCGTATGTTGTGTTATCTTCATGTGGAATTTAAACACACGATATCTAAAATAATTGATACTAAATTTCGCATGTATGACATTTCTTTAGTCTCTTATAATTAGCGGTAATAAGTGCCCTTCCACAAGATAAATATATCGTGAGGAATACACTACAAACGAAAACTAAGACTATAATTATCGAGGCGAAAACTGTTAAATTTCACTAGTATAAGTTTCCCTGGTCTATAGAAAAAAGGCGATGATTATCGCTTCAGAGACCTGAATATTTAAGACATGCGAAATAAGTACTAAGTTTCGCCCTTTGGAGGCGATAATTATCGTGTGTTTACGTTTAATTTGATTTTATTTAAAATGACCTATCAATTAACGTTGCGTATCACAGATAAGCTATCAAAAGACAAATTTGAAAAACAGGCAACATATCCTAAGGGGGGAGCTTAACAGTATTCATGTGAGGTATACTGGAACCACATATTTGTGAAAACATCAAATTGAAAGATACTAAAAGTATCTAAAGCATGCACTCACAACAATAATGTCGTGGTGAACGATCTTTACGGATCGAAAATATAGCATCTTTGATTAAATGTTACAGCTGTCATCTGCACAAATAACACTGATGTGACACTATAATAAGGAAAAACGGAAATCCTAAAGAAAGCAAAGCACGGAATTTTGACAATGTTGCAGGCTCGGATTCATTTTAAATTTTGAAATGGGATCAGAGGGTATGACGCTTAAACTGTCAAGTTGCAAACAAAATCACGTCATTGTTGAAATAATACAATGTAAAATATTTACCTCCAAGTTAATGCTGTGTTTTTATCTGGATCATTTTCCTTGATATTGTCAAAGTTTCCGCATAAGCCGGTTGATACTTTTGCATCAAGAATAGATGGAAATATATCTATTTCAAGAAAAGTCTGCCAGTTCATTTGGATCAAAACTTCTGTCCCACTTGGGAGGTAAACCTTAAACGACATATGCAATTCAATTGTTATAAATAACGACGTAAATTAGAACTGACGAATACATTCTTTATTAAGGGATGACCATCCTAATAACACTGTAGGGAAATGAAAATGACAAATGGGTCAGAAATATGCTTTAAAAGACACCTGTATGCAACATTTTAACATAATTTACCGTGCTTTTTTATTCATTATGGACACGTTTTTTAGCTAAAGTTTGGGTGTTCTTTTTTTAAGGAAACTCTAAATAAAATAAACTAAACCATTCTAATGAAAAATGTTTTTCCATTGATTATTTTGAAGAAGCAAACAAACACATTCAGCCAACAAAGCACATAAACAAAATGTATGTTTCTACTCACAATGTTTTAAGTATATATAAAGATGTTACGGTCCCATTCATTTTTTACACTTTCTTTGATCAATGTTCTGCTTAGAGAGTCTAATTCAAACAATCCCTTACATTTACCAAAATGTGAGGCAGTTTTCAAAGTCTACCTATATTTTCTCAAATGTATCTTGGTTGTTAGTTATTATATACTTCGTATTGTAGTTTTGATTTCATTAGACTTTGAAAATATCGGGTACCATATTTGTAATTTATTTAAGCATTTTAGTCACTTAATACCTATTATAATTACATAATTGCACTTAAATACTTTTTTCTCTCAAAAAGGATCTGAAAGATACATTATTAATGCTTACAAAAAAAAATAGAATTATAAAACTTGACCCTTCTCGGATTTGAACCCACGACCCTCAGTTTCAATGTTGTTAGAAGTACGCCTAGCCTATTAGAATACTCTTTAAAGCGGAGGTAATGTCTTAAAGGTGTTTATACCATAAGCCTCTCTTAAGTCCTGTAAATAATCCTAGCAATGACTTAAGAAGTATGCAATCCTACTGTCAAAAAGTGTTGCAAATATCGTAGATTAGATCATCTTTAAATAGAATTGCATATATTACGATTATTAATAAAAAAAAGTAAAATACAATATATTGGAACAAACTGAAATACCCTATATTCCTTTCCTCCTTTTTTTCTTTTAACCTTTCGTTGTAAGACACGATCGTCACATCTCTCAAATCGAGGATCAACTTTACCCCCTGTTCCACAGTTATCAATTTTAAATATGTCTCTTCCAGCACGCACTGCAACCCCACAGACACACCATGGTCTTATATGATGGGTAAAATGGTTCGGACACTTGTCCGTTTTTATTTGTGTCTGCAAAGGAAAAATATGCTATCATAATCATAGTGAATCTGCATATGCATTTTACATTTACATAAGAATTACTTTGCTTTGGAAAATGTAAAATGTTATGTACAACAAACCTATTGACAGGTCTGCAAGAAGGTATGTTGCACCACTTTTTTAATGTACAATTAAGTTGGTATTTAGCAGTAATTGGTTCTAAATAAATAAGGATATACTAAGTACAATGTATCTATAATTATATTTAAGTATGTTTAATCAATTGATAATGCACAATTTCAGGTTAATTGTCTAATAAATATCATTTTGTGAGGAATATATTCAACAAATTGTGAGAATCATTTTTTTAAATAGAGTAGGTTTTGTTACTATGTAAACTTTGTTAGTGGCCATTTGTCTCGTTAAATGGGGTTCACACGAGCATAATACTAAACAAATATCACATTTGAATGTATGAGAAATCTTACCTCAACATTTTGAACTTCATTTCTGTGTAAAATGAATGTTCCGGGATTCTGATTTTCGTATTTTCTAAAATCCATAATAATAACTTTTTATATCATAATAATTTGATTCGTAACAAGGCATGTTGCTGACGTGTACGATCAGCGTGTACTTATTATACAATTTAGGAAGAAGATTTGAGAAAATAGAAAATATTTATAAGTTACCTGGCTCAGTTGCCTGTCTCGAAACATTTTGTCAAAGAAAATCTCGTGTGTCAACTGAACAATCATCGTGTATTCAGTAACGCAGAAATAATGTGAAAATAACACGTGAATTGTGCAATGAAATAGAAATAAAGCAGAAATGTGCAATTATATGGCCAAATCGAGCTTCAAGGGTTGTATGTTTACCTAATATACTCGAAAGTCTATAGACCATCAAATGGAAATCGATAAAGGGATGCATATGGTTGCAAAATTTTCAAGTAAAGTGATTGTTTTTCAAGATCTTTCGTGTGAATGACGACCTGGCCAGCGTGTTGAAGGTGACATTTATGTTTTCGCTACGTATATATTACATAATTGATTTTATATATGGTATACGTGAGACATTTGCTAAACTATTCATGTCAAATTACATTGAAATTAACAAAATTATATGTTACTGAGCCATTTTTACAGGTAACGCTAAATTTGTGAATGATGCACCGAAGCAACGCTAGTTACTTCATATTATATTCTATGATACGAGTAGATTTGCAAGTATTTCAGGAATATCAAATATAAAAAACACTTATGTTCATAATGTGTTATGGTACTTTTTAATATCGAAGAAATTCAAAATTACCTTTAAAACTGTGCATGAATGATCTTTGAAAAATTTGAAAATATTCCAAAATATTTGTTATGCTGATTAAAGCAGCTTATTTACTTCAATTTACTGTTTTTAATTTGCGATAAATATTGTGGTCCGTTTTCACATCGTGTTACTCATTAACGTTTCGGCCATAGCCTTGCACAGTTTTGGCGTCGCATTTGCCACATTTCTAGCGTTATTTTTAACGTCAAATCATATCTAGAAATGCTTATGATCAATGGAACAAACTGTAATTAATCTTAGAAATATCAATGATTTACACTCGTCATAATTATGTTCTCATATTTGAAAGGCCCATATTAGTCATCAAAAAGGAAAGCGATCACTATTTAGTGCTTGTACACTATATGACTTGTGTAAAGTTATATAAAAGTGGCATGTGAATAATGCTAACCTTCCATCAAAAGTGAACATATGTGGATCGCTATGGGCGTAGCATTTCTTCCCGTCTACTGACAGTGTGTCTGATGTCAATTGTATCTGGAATTAAAGCAATGCATTGACCCTTTTTAATATATGTAAGAGATTCTTTAACATTAACTGATATACCGCTTGCTCAATATACTACTTGGCAAGTTACTTTTGGTATAATATCTTTAGTTAATACAGTAATAAATATCATAAGTGTTTTAAAAAATATCTTAGGATATACATGTAATAAATGTTCTCCTCCGAATTAAAAGTAAAAAAAAACACAAAGAATTTACACTCAACTACTTACATGAATAGGATCAGGTAGATAGTTATCGAATATGGCGTGGCCGAATGGAACTGAGTACAGTTGCAAGGCAAATATTCTGTTGAATTCTCCAGGCTGTGCTCCAATTTCGCCCGAAATAGTTAATGGTTTCCAAATGCCATTCTTAACATCGTCGTTTGTGAATACCACTCCGCAAGAATTTCTTACGTTTTGCCTTAAAACCACTTGTGATAGTTTACATTCATTAACGGAGGGAATAAATAAAACGAATCGTATAAAACCATCTTTAGTAAAGGTAAAAGGTACTGTAAGGCGCATTTGCACCTTTTCAGCCGAATTCTTATCAATACTAACCCAGCTGTTATTGCTCACCTGAAAGTACATAAATCAATATAATGAAATAAGTCAATTGTAAACAAGTATTCTAATCAATTTCTTAAACATAATTTACTTTTTCATTTTATCTTTGCTCATAATTTTTCATTATTATTATTTGGGAAATTTTAATTAACTTATAAATCAAAACAAAACACCACATGTTTAGCATACTGAAAAGTCAATTAATTGTATAAAAGATTTTATAAGAGAATATCTAAGTTCGATAAATGATTCTCAAAAAGCTTATATCAAAATTATCTTTAAATCTGTAAATCTGTTTAAGGATAAATGTGACATAAGAGACAACAATCACAAATAATGCAGCGTGCAATACTGACCTCAACTCCACAGAATTTCTTGTTACTGACTTTGCTTTCACTGTACATACCACCTAAATCAACTTTTGCTTTGAAAGAGCACGCAAGCTGAAAAGCATTGTATAATAATCTTCAAGACCTTTTTGCAGACCCCTTATAGTATTATATAAATTTAACAGTTGGTATAGCTTTTAATTTTTAGGAAAAGGCAAAGAAATTGAAAATTGAAATGAATAGTTACACCTTCTGCACAAGAAAATATATTTTCTAGATATAAGAAAGTCAGAAATGCAAACATATGTTATTGGACTTTTGATCAAGAAATATATTGATTGTTGAACATGTACTTACTTTTGATATAGATACTTACCTGTTGAAAAGATAACTTAATTTTGCTATAGAAAACTGAACATTCATTAAAGTTCTTACAGAAAACCCAAGTTTTTCAATTCCATATGACTTGAGATGTGATTCTCTGAGCATAGTTGCTGATCGAAATGCGTGAGTGGATACATATTTTATCTCTTTATATGACTTGATTTTATTTGCCAAGGATAATCCAGTTGATAAACTCCAATCGATATCATAATAATATGGCTCAGACGGTCCATTAAAGATGCAATAAAACACCAATTCTTTTGCATCAAAGATGTCCACTTCTACAACTGGAATTGGCACAGAACTCATGTCTGGCGCAGGAGTACCTATTTAGAAATGCGAATATGTAACTAAACTCTGTAAAACCATGTCCAAACTAAAATTAACCTGCATAAATTAGTTACATCAACTACTGACACCGCAAACTTATTTCATTTATGTGATTGATTCTATATCAACTAAAGCAGTTTAATAAAGCGAAACATGTATAGATAAACTGTGTTGGTTTATCAATCTTTTTATCATACTCAATACATGTTATCCATTAACACAAATTAAAAATACAAAGCTTTAGTAAATTGTTTGCCCGTTTTGTTTTGTTTCTTTTCTAAGTCTAAATATCAGATATATTGAGTATTTCAAGAAGGATATATTAATCATTTATCAAAAGATGAAGCACGGTTAGAGTAGCATTAGTAGTTATGTATCGGTTGGTAAGGTAGTTATCTGTAGTTTACTTTTGAAAAGAGCATTATTCAAATTTGCACGTTGTCGGAAATCAGGCATTAAGAATATACATCATTTGAAATGCCAAAACGTATACACTAATGTATAATGGAAAAAAACATCCATCATGCTTTGTTTTATAACAAAAGAAGAAATATATTAATTTGAATTCATTTAAATATCTCATGTAAAACACCCAAACAAAAACGGAAAAGTGACCAATTGTTTGAGGTGTTGCAGTTAATGGAATCGAAAGCATTATAATAATATAATTAGTATAAGCTGAAACAATGTTTTTCATAATCGATATTTAAATAAGATTATGTACATCTTAGTGTAAATGAGGAATGTAAAGTTAAAAGTCAATATAACTTTACATTTTACCACAATTGTTCTTGAATTTATATTTTACCTGGGACATACGATATCGTATGTCCCAGATTTTACTATGCAAAAATAACCAATTACCTGCGTGACTGACTGAAAATTTCTTTCAATATCGTTCGGAATTCAAATGTAAAAAAAACACAGACAAACGAGAAAGACAGTCTTTCAACAATTTTGTTTTCATATTTTATCCTAAGCATGTGCCTTTAAAATTATACAATGGTCACCAATAGTTACAGACCAGCTTGTGAAATACAATATCATTCAGCTCGAATTGACTGTGGAAACAAATGAGCATTATGTTGCTGAGATATTTTAAACAAGATCAAAAAAGATAATATCGCAATAGCAAATCTATGATTCTACTGTGATGACACGTTTTCATTTATCTAAATAACAATAATAGTTACCGCCGTTGTTGTCAGGATCCTCTGTACAAAACAAAAACAGAAATATATTATATATATAGTTTATTATCATCTCAAATTTGTCAAATTGGAATCAAAAAGCGTTTCAAAAGTTTATATTAAATTATAGAAGTTTTCGGTACTCCATTAAAGATTATATTATATCTTTCACCGAAAAAAATTGAATAAGATAATACAGCTTTAAGTTTTAAATGGGGTTGACATCATTCAGATTCCTATTACAAATTATATAATTAATTTTAAGTTATAAACAGCTGTGTGTGTCTATGACTCACTTAAACAATATGCCTCCGAGCAACCGTTCGGTGGAATTAGGTAAAACACATAGTTCCCGTTATCGCACAATTTAGTCAATAGTTCCATGGTTTCAGCGCAAGCGTTGTGAAGTGTATTTTTACAAGCTGTAATTGTGGTTTCGACATTTGGTGTCTGAGGAAGAACACCTGAAATATCATATATAAATATTATAAACAATTAAGTACGGTCTTGAGAAGATATATGTATATAAAATAACAACAAGTAAAATGGTTTCCTGCGGGGAACATTTTTAATGATATAAAGATATTTCATTTAACTATTTTCAACATTGTTTAGGGGGATAAATAAACGTTTGTATCAGGAATATAGCTAATAATAATCGATCAATATAGAAGAAGTTCTTTGGAAACTGGTACCCGTTGAAGACCGGAGAAGGCCGAACATAAACAATTATTTCTTTTTAAGAAAATGATTAAATATGCCTACCATTTTATGACTAATTCCGAGCAAAAAAAAAATAATTTAAACACACAAGTTTACGCAGAAAAAATCTCTATTTATTATGCCAGATGCCACTACGAATATTTTAATTGTGTAGGTTTTCAGCATAAACAATTTATTGTTTATAAACATTGAGATAGATATTAAAGAAACATTGAAATTTTCAAACACATCATTCAAGTTTTTCCACCTTAAACTGTAAAATAATTATAGAAAATTAGAAAAGAAATACAACATAATCGTTTTTTGTTCTTAATTAGGGTCATTACGGACTATGACCCTAGAGGTAAATCCGTAACGTACCGGCGCAAGGTATTTAGCTAAGTTTTCGAAAAGGTCAATTAACCAATCATATACGGTTTACAGATCACATGCTCCTCCATGTACCGAAAAAAGGTCACGTGCTCCTCCATGCCTCAAAAGTTAAACGCGTAACAATACCCTGCGGTCTCCAGACCGCAGGGAATAAACGTGAAACTATGCTATGCACTAATACCAGCAATGTTATAAAACACTTCGGCTTGAATATTTTTGATGCCTCTTAATTAATGCAATACATTTCATCAGATACTGTTACTTTTATATTTTGTTTCGCTAACTTTGTTCGTATTTTGTCGGATATTGTTCAGCTAGTATTTTGACCAATGGATTGTTGGTTACTAAAGTACTTGACAGCCGAGGGTAGTCTAGTTAAATAGGTAAGTAATTCATCATAATACACATGCGTATATTTTAGCTCAACTATAACGAAATGAGTAGAAGCAGGGTACTAGTATATTGGAACTATAATATCACCTGTGTATGGATGAGATATCGATATCAAACTTGCATATTCATGTTGATTGCCGGCAAGTTTAACTCCGATTCGGTACATTTATTATTTTTGCAAAGGTTATAGTTACGTTCACTGCAGATATTTGTATGAAAATGAAATACTTTGTCAATTTATTTGTTTGGGTTGTTTTTGTTTCAGTGCAGGTTTGTATTAGTAAAAAGACTTACCCGTCATATACCAATTATAAGTCGTTTGACATGGATCAGAATTATCTGCTAAAACATACTTTCCCATTGAATACCATCCTTCATCCAAAAAATAATCGCAAATAGGGGTAGCTTCATCTGATATTGCATTTCCAACAAGCCTCTCGGATATATAACTAAGGGTCACTGCATTATCACACTGACCATGCGAATATCCTGTCATAACGACAAAAAGAATAATGTAATTTTTAGCTTGTTTCACTTAATGACGAATGTCATTTTTATGCTGAAGTGCTATAAGTAGAAAATGTATTCAATGTCTGCGTCAAACGATCAATGTATCAATCCTTTTCTTCTTTTTTTAAACTACATTTATTGCTTCTTTATTTTAAGAAAATGGTACGTACGCAATTAAAACTATTGAATTAATGTAGATAACATAAATTTTGTTTAGAAATATTTTCAGTTTTCAGTGAAAACGTAAAGTTGTGGATTATATAATTATGTATCGTGGGCAAACCAGTTCTCAAACCTCTAAGCATTCAAGAGGTATTTTAGTATAAATAAGAATAAATCTTTATCAAAATTCTTTACATATGTACACTTGAATCTTTATGTAACATTTCTGTAAAATTTGACTGAAATTCAACAGTTAAAAAAAGCTCTTTTTCCATCCTTGAAAAGCACAACTCTCTTTTATAAATTTGACATGGCCTCATAAAAGAAAGAACCTAATCTCAAACCCCTTCAAGAATCTCTGAAATTCTACTGTTTAGTTAAGCCATTGAAGTGATTATTATATGAATATCACATGACAATGAAGTACCCTACAGGATGCAGCTACCTGCTTGAAGATGTTTTTATCTCTAATAATCATTTTACAAAAAGTTTATGGTGTATTTACAGGACTTACAAAAGTAATAGCAATTTGTATGAAATTATGCTAAGTAATAAGATATTTAATGTAAATATTTCTTACAATGCACTGTTTTAATTAAACAGCAGCAGACATGTCTGTCAGAAACTAAGCTTTAATGCCCACAAGTTGAGGACATCATAGTCACTTCTAGTAAATATATAACAGCTCATGAATGAAAGGTTTGAGAATAGGTTGGGTGTGAGATTAGGTACTTATACGATAGTATTTTGAAAAAAAAAAGGAAAATGTAAAATTTTCTTATCATAAGGGTGAAAGATGGTGTAATTATATTATATCTTACATGTATTCCATTTAATTTAGCCATTTGAATATTTTACTTCAGAATATTTATTTCGTTTGACAGTTCGAAAACAAATACTCTACACGTTCACTTTAGGTAGTCACAAGTTGTTTTTTTTTATTCTTTTCAGTGTTAAAATATCTTTAATTTGATAAATACTTCTACATTTCCAATTTTGAAAAAAGAACCAATTATATTATATTATATTTTGTAATTTTGAATTTTGGTCAATTTTGTTCCGTGAAAAATTTTATGTAAATTAATTGTACTCCAAGACAGTGGTTAATCTTTTACGAAGGGCTTTTTTCTGTATGTAATTTGTGTTTAAATTCAAAATTTGAAACGATTTAACCAAATTTCTGTAAATTTCTCTTTTTTGAATTATCATCTCTTTCCACAATCTGTTGTTATTATCATCAAATATTCTTTTGAATTAGCTTGATTAAATTCAGTTAGTTAATATTGGCAAGTTTATCATATTCAATCCTCCAGAATTAAATCCTTGTAAAATAATATCCCTTGGGCTCTTTGGCTATATAATTTCAAAATACTTTTTTTAATTGTTTTCCTAATTTCTTCTCATGGACACGGAAGAACGGTTATTGCTTAGGTGATTTTCATAATTAAGGGCTGTAACATGAAAATATAACCATCTATTTATGTCTGCTTTAGATTGATTTAATTTGCTTTTATAAATCAGTTTGATTATTAAGTTACATATTGTATGGAACTTTATGCCATAGGTTTCTGCCAAACTATATTTGTATATTGTATTCCTACAATAAATTAGATTTTAAATTGAGCCTACTCTTAGAAATGAATATTTTTCATAATCGAAGACTTGCAGGGAATTAAAGAAAATTGTGCAAATAAATACATGGTTTCTTCAAAGCTGTTTAATTAACCATTGAATAACAAAACTGCCTCGCCAGCAACATGCTTTTTTAACTTTTACATCAAAAACTCTAAAATCTTTAATACTGTGTTTTCTTTCTAATTTACAGTCACTCTTTATTTTCTTTCCTTGCCAGTATAAGTATGTTATTTCTCGCTTCATTAAGAACTGAATATGTTAGGTAAAAAAAGATCTTTTTTTTTTACTTTATGACTGTATCGTTCGTTTAGTTTTTTAGTTTGAATGTGTGGGAAGCTGTATGCATATAAATACACAACAAACTTAGTTTGTACTGCATTGTATGTACTGTTGATGTTTTGCAAATATTGATTTTGAAAAACCAATGTTGCCAATATCGAAAAATATAGGAAATATTTGTAAACTTTAACAAGAGGCAGTTTCATGTCATTAAAATGTTATTGTCCGTTAATGTGTTTTATGTGTTTAACACCTTATCTCTTTTTAATTGTTATTTTATGCTTATATTACTTAATCCATCGTTATATTTGTACTCATCTTAGTTATAATTCTGAGCGCATTTCATCCATCCGAATTCCTAACAAGTATTAGCGATCTGTACTTTTCGAGACTTTTTATAAAATACTAGTTACTAATTTGAGTGTATGTCAAAACCTGTATAAATCAAAGTCACTTGATATATTATATACAGAAATATAATTCAGTTACGTATCATCATTCTTTTGTTCAATACAATTCTTAATACATTGTCAAACAAAGTTAAAAATAGAAAATAGGCATAATTCGGTTTATTCCATTAAGAATTTTAAAAAAAAAATACATTTTGAAAACATACACCAATTACGACTTGTTCTAATTAAAAGCATTAAGTATAATTACCTATCGTAGTCAGTAAAAGGATCAGCACGTATATCCCTTTTTCAACCATTTCTGTCATATGACTTGTGCCGTTGCCAATGCTGCCTGAAAAAGTATTTTATGCATTTCCATTGTTCCATGTTTTATCACGTGACTAACATATAAGCAAATCAAAATTAATAAAAATCCATGAATCAGATACTAAAAAAATCACAAAATTTGTTAAGTCATATCACAATATCAGATAATCGTCCAATGTTTTACTGTAGTCATAAACAAAGACTTTGGAATAGTCAAAGTTCTAAATTTAGTTTTACTGTACCAGTGTCTTTGCATTTATTGGATAATGCTTACTTCAACATAAGAGCGCAATTTGCCATATATCTACATAAAACGTACTTTGGCATCAATACATATATAAGGAAATTATTATGTCATTTCTAACCCTAAATATGCGTCATTGTCTTAATTTATTCATTTATTGCATAAATAGCGTTTATATTCATACGAAATGTAAAAAAAGAGAAATTTATAGACACTTCACAATATTAACAACCCCATTGAGCACATATAATTTACCAGCAATACGATGCACGTTTAAGTATCGAGTACCACAATGTACCATCTCATTTTGTAATAAACTTCAATAAAACACATCATGAGATTATCATTGAATTGTAATTACACCAATAAATTGTTACAATTTAAACACTTTGGTGTATGTCAGACCGTTTCGATAGCTTAACAAACATCTCCTAGAGGTGAGAAATGACGGCAGTAAATAACTAAAATGTGACATGGATAAATAATCTTTTATTTTTTATAAAACAGTTAACACAATTTGTGCCAGAAAGATATACCAATTGATAACAATATATGATAAGTAACGGTAAAACGCCATAGCGTATAGGACAATTATACCTATAGTTTGTGACAATGATGCGTTGGACTGCGATGGCGAATAATTGTATTCTGTTCATTCTGGCAATCTCAGGTAAGATTCACCTTGCATATTTAACGATTTATTTTGAAAAAAAATAATATGAAGTTATAATGACAAAGAATCTTTGGGTTGTTGTTTGTTTGTTTTCATTTCTGTTGTTGTTGTTTTTTTTCCAATAGGTTTCTCTCGTGTCGATTCATAATTTCACATTTTACACATTCATACTAGAAATAAACTATTATACAGCGTTTGAAAAAAATCCATACTTTTCACTGTCCAAAGATATGCTTCAGCAAAGTATAAGACATTTAATATATGTGAAAAAGAAGTTAAGGTAGTTTGCTACTTTCCGACCTAAATTTGAGAAAATCTCAGATCTTAATGATTTTTGGTAAGCAAACATGTATATTTGAAGTCTTAACTTTTTATTGCATAAATATTTTCCATCTCGATTTCACTACATGCAAAGTTCACCGTGTTGATTTTTTTTTTTTCATTTCACAATTGTTATTGCGATGACGTGAGATAATTTCAACAGATTTGTACGTCTAAGCGGAGGAAAATTAGCCGTGAAATCGCAGTAAATTCAGCAAAGTTAAAAGAAAGACATCAATGTAAAGGCATACGTCAACTGAACATAATAAAATTGGAACAGAGAAAATAGAATGAGAATTTTTTTAAAATGTCGTTTTATTGATATAAACTCGCAATTCCGCCACATTTCCGTCTGTCTAAAATTTGTTCTTAGTATTCGTGCACGTATGTATGCGCATATGTGTATGTATGCTCTGTCAATCAGGCACGTAGTTTAATTATTGTTGTTATTTGTGTTGTTCGTCGTGTCGTGTCATTTGTCTCGTTAAAATGAAAATGTATGTATTATTAAAACATTAAAAACAGCTGGCATTGAATTATAATTGACAAAACAGACAAAAATCTAATTAAAAGTAACAAAAAAGTGTGCCGAAGAACATTGGTTATCATTTCCTTTTTTTAATAACAGAAAACTGCTACTTAAGCCGGTTTTTTTTAATGTGAAGCATTTCTTTTGTTTCTCGCAGGATGTCTCGGAGATCCTTGCCACGTATCAAATCATTCAAAGTTTCCAGATGATCGTTTAGGGTCAAGAAATCTGAACTGTACACCTTCTGACAATATTCCACTATGCGATTATTTTCTGATAGAAGATTGGTATGTCATTGACAATGCGGTATTATCAAATAAATGCCCAAAGGACATAGGAACTTGTGGCGTGACTTATCCCGTCTTTCTTGATGGTAAAGATTAATGTAAAAATATTTCAAAAATAAAGCAGAGCTACGAGGGTTGTCCAAAAAATTCGTGCACTGCAGTTATTGTCGTCAGAGTTATTGATAGAAAAACATGATTTATATATCACTTGAAGGAGAAATCTGTCTCAAATAAGAAAACAAAAGAAAAAGACGTGTAACTGGCATGTCGTGTAAAAGAATAGTCATACAGCTACCTTGGTAACGTAAAACCGGCACACGACAAAAATTGGGTTAGTTCATTAATTTGGTGCATCACAGTATTCTTTAAACACTACATATAAATGTTAAAATTCAGGAAAAAGTGTGTGTACGTATTCCTAACGTCACTAGAAAATATGACGTCATGTGCCCTGTTGTAACGGTCAAAAACAAACATTTGTGTGTGGTCGCCAATACTGTATTTACGTGAAAATGTCAGTCGCTAAACGTCTGGAAATACGGACGATCATTAAATTGTTTGTAAATATTGGTATAACACCAACAGATACCTGCACAGACCTTAAAAGGGCAAGCGGGACAAGTTCAGTGTCACGAAGGCTGGTTTTTGAATTTCACAAACGCTCTGTAGAAGGGCGAGAGTCGGTAGACGATGACAATCGGTCAGGCAGACGTCCGTCCGTAATGCCGGCGCATGCGACGAGGGTTGTCCAATATGTTCGTGTACTGGTGGAATATGTTACATGTACGTTGTATAAGAACAATAAAAGCTACAAAATACTTTGCATCAATCATTCGTCTATTGACAGTAAAACAAATTATAACATAAAAAGTAAATGCCACTTTACAAGCAACAAACAATAAATACATGTACAGTAATGAACTAACCCAATTTTTTGTCTTGCGCCGGTATTACGTTACTAAGGTAACTAAATGACCATTCTTTTACACGACACGCGGGTTACTCGGCTTTTTCTTTTGTTTTCTTATTTGAGACAGATTTCCCCTTCATCTGATATATAATTCATTTGTTTTTACTAATAACTCTGACGACAATAACTGCAGTGCACGAACTTTTTGGACAACCCTCGTATCAGAACATTTCTTATATCATTAGACTTTACTCATTAATCATAGAACAAAAAGTTTTAAATCTTATACAGTTAAATATTTACCCATAGCAAATATGAAAAATGTCCTTGAGTAAATATGGAGATAACAAACCAGTGTAACCAGAAGCATTCTGTTTCCTTTAACAATATGAAATGAACAAGCATCACATGATCTTGAGTAGTAACGATACATTGACAAAAACATATTTTTTAAGGTGAATTTCCTGATGTTTCTGATGGGATAGTAGGGCGATCAGCTTGTATGGTTGAAGGATCTAACTGTTGCGGCGAGACTATACAAATACAAATTAAAAACTGTTCTGGCTTTTATGTTTACCACTTAAAGCCATTAGACAAGTGCTCCAGCGCATATTGCTTTGGTAAATATTGAACTTCATACTTTTTTTCTTACACTTACCGCATATGTGTATCTTTACATCGTATACTTCTAAAAAGTTCTTTTCCGTTTCATGGCAGTTTATCTTGAATTATGACTCATCGGAATATTATAATATTATGTAATAAAAACAGTCTCAACTTCATTTCAATTAATTTATATAGAGAAGGGATTCAAGGCATCAAAACAGTAAATATATATTTTTTTAATGTATCCTTCATTTCACTTTGATTTCAGAGTCAACTCTTCCTTGTATTGAGACGACAACAACCAGTATGTGAAGTGTACTTACCAATTTATTTACAAAAAAATGCAAAATTGTCCACCTTTATTTGTCATTTAAAAAAATGATATTAATATCCAAACGAGTTTTTTTATGACATAAGATAAACATTTATACATTTGTATTAAATTTGATATTTAGTTTAGTAAAATCTGAATAGTACATTGTCTTTACTTGTTAAAATACATGTAACTTTCAATTATTTTTTTTCTTAGATAAATGTCATTCGAAAATCAAACTTTTCAAAATTTACTATGTTAACGGGGTTTTTTTTGTATTTTTTTTAGTATTATTATTATTTGATTTATTTTTGAAATACATGTAGTGTATTACTTGTGTATAATACTCATTATAATAATTGTAATTATTAATGTTAGCAATTTCATTTTTAGGTACGACATTGGCTGACAAAGATAATGGCGATAATGGAACTGATGGTAATATTACAGAAAAGGACTCATTAAAAAATGTTATTTTTGATTTTCAATGTATAACCTCTCTTAATGAACTTTGATATTTACTTTTGTCAATTTAAATGGCATATGATTGCTAAATTCTAACAGGAAATTTTATAATTATAAAAAGTGTGTCATCATGTAAATTAGTAATATGCTTTTCTATTTTATCGCAAATGTATTGATATCAAGAAGACATGTATCAATGTTAAAAACTAATTTACTTTTATTGTATTTTATTTAAACTAGATAGCGCCGTTCTTATTGGAACAACAGTTGGCGTCGGGGTGATTCTTTGTTTAACAACAATAGTCGTTGCAGTTGTTATCCTCAAAACTGGGTAAACTATATAAACGATCATAGTTGAACAAATGTATCTTTTGTTAGTAGAATAAAATATGTAAAACATTATTTGTTTCCTTGACTTATGAAATCTTTTATTACAACTTTACAGAAACATAACTGTTACTGGGTTTAATTATATTTATTTATATTAATTATAAATTTATTATTATTATTATTTATTTTCTTTCTTTATTTTTTTTCTTTCTTTGAGTGGGTGTAGATTTCATTTCATGTGATGCATCTCAACAATCTCAACAACAGTGTACTCTTCTTGTAAAGAGAGTATCTTTGTGCAAATTGAAATAATATCTAAATGTACACACTCTATTTTCAGTTGGGGGAAAACGCAAACATCGTCCAGTCAAGTTATTCCTTCCAATGTTAAAAATGTTAACAGTGAAAAAGTACATGGGAAACTTGCAAGTGAAAAAAACATTGTTTGAAGCAAAGGCAAAGGCCAAGCATGGAGAAAAAACTCTGATATTTACAGGTATTATCTCTAGATGTTTCATCATATGTTCGTAATATCGAGCAAGATCTTTGTGCACTTCATGTACATATTGTTCAAGATTGATGTAAAGATTCGACTTATTTTGTCTTTTTATTCTATTTATCCATCGTATTGTTTTTTGTTGATTTGTTTTGTTGTTGTTGTTGTTTTACAGTGCTGTATGGAAACATTCCTTGCATTTTTTTAAAAAAAAAAAACTAGTTTTTAATAATTGTTTAGAATTATACACCAATTTGTTACATCATCTTTATATTATGACATTTCATTTATAACTTGGAATAAATTTATTCATCTATATGTTCTTATTATTTAATTCCTTTATTCATAATGTCCTTGTTATAAAGTAAAAGTACTGAAGGTACTGAATGTCAAATGATTCATAAATCCATAAGCGCGTCACCGGCATGCATCAGGCAGGCCATCAGAACACGTAGATTTCATCCCACTTCTTACATTGTGATAATAAATTGTTTAATAAAGTAAGATTTAGTAACAAAATAGACAGTTTATTGATAACGTTACAATAATCTCAATTAGGGTGAGAGTTCTTCAATAATTGACACCAGTCCTGTTTATAAAATTAGCTGCTCCAAAAAAAAGTTGATATAGGGCCATAATTATAACCTGTCAAAAATCTTTATAGCTAATAATATTTACGACCGGCTAATGTCGGAAATGCTTTGTAATTAATAACTCAGGCCTATACGCTTTTAAACTCGAATAGTACATTTTTTTACTACAAGGCTCTCAAAAAAGATACCTTTTTCCTTATTATATCCGGTGTAAGACCTCATACAATGATATTTTTTTGCAAATGACGTTGATAAAGTCCTGATCTCGACAATATATCCGCTTTCTCCCTCGTCCCTTTTACTTTGAATTGATTTTGCCAATTGGACACGAGGATCATGCAGGCCGATTCATTGCCCCTCGTTAACTCAACTTGCTCGTATGTATCCTAACCCATAAGCAAACTTCAACTGTCGTGTAGAACATAAGAAAATGGTAACAAAGAATTATGAAGAAAAAATGAACAAAATGCAGAAAATGTTATCAAATTGGAAAATAAAAGAAATTTAATTCCTATTGGAATAATCATAGTCGTTAAATCTATTGTTACCTATATTTACACATTTATTTACAACATTGCCAAATCCAAATCGTTATATTATAAAAAAAACTTAAAAGAAACTTTCAGAGAATTTGTCAATGTAAAATGAAGCCAGAGGTCTAAAGGCAAAACACTGATAAAGGTGGTCTTGAAGTGATTAACGTTGACATGAAGCATATATATACTCATAAAAGATATATAGTATTGGATATGACGAATTTTAATCAACAATAGTAAATGGATAAGTTTGGCATGCTCAATATTTGATATGAAGAAATTGAAGTATTAAAAGATTCAAACCTTCAACGGTTCAGTACATAATTATTTGCAGAGTAGAAGCAACTAATACAATACTTTTAAATCAAAAGGTAATGGACTCAGTAGTTTTTTAAAAAAAATTGAGATGGAATGATTAAAACATCTGTTTTGGTATTGTTCGGTAAGTACTTCAATATTTCTGTTTTTGAAAAATTAAGCATTTTCAGACCTTGCAACAACTGTTGTTACTTTAACCAAGGTTGAAAGATATTAACAAACACACGCGCGCGCACGCACAAACACACAAATTAACGATCACGTGATATATTTTTTCCTGAATGGGAGTCATATTTCTCAATTTACGCTATTGACCACTGCTGTTCAAAAAAATTGTGTTTAGCCATTAAATTTTCAAATGACGTAGAATTTCAGAATTATGTAAGACGTTTTTCTGCATTTTCACGCAAAAATGAACGTTTTTTAAATATCTGGGAAATAAGATAACGGTATGGCCCAGGTTGTATGAACATATCGGCGTGCGTCGATGTTGCGTTCAGATGCATGCCTGGACTCAACTTGTTGATATGCACAATAGTTAGGGGTCCGGTGAAAAAACTACACTCAGAAAACCGTAGATGCTTTTGAAGAATAAAAATACAAATATCCAAAGTCAGTTCAAACTTATCGTTTAAAAGAACAAATACCGTACAATTTCCTTTCAATTTATTAAGTGTGGAGAAATGAAAGTTTCTGTTCAACTGAAGTGACCTACAAACCATTTTTTCAACGTTGAAACTGACCCTGATAATTTTCCAAAGTTGAGAATCTTAATTCAAACAATTTACAACATTTTCTTATCAATTTCAAATGTTAGTTTTATTAAATATTTGAAATATTCGACTTCAACTTCAGATGTTAAGATTTGATCAAATTAGGTTGTTTTAAGTGAAGTGATAAAACATACACGAGCCTTAACTTAAAATAAAAAGTGGGTTTTAATGAGCAGATGCGGAATTTATGGATGATATATACGGCCTTGTTTCAATATAAGTTGTGGAAGTATTAGTTTCAGTCTAAACGATGGCCTTCCATGCATAAAAATAGTAATAATCAAAATAAATCGACTTGAATAAATATTAAGTATATATCATACATTGAATTACTGAAAACAAAATGTATAGGTCACCTTTCGTAGATAATTACATCTAATTTAGCTTTTCCTCGGCGGTAGCTTGTTTGGAAATCCTTATGAATTATGCATTCAATTTAATGAAATATATGTAGGCAATATAAGATTAAATTCCTAACAATATATTTTGCCAAATTGCTCACTTAAAACTGATGTGCACAAGGGACAAGGTACCATGACCCGAAAAAAAGTCTGAGGTTGAAAATAGTTTTTTCTCTTTTACATTCTAATGCTTTTATGCATTCATTTTTGTCCTAATTATTGATTCAATTTTATGGGTAATATTTCCATTATATTGCGTTTTAAGTGTTTTCTAATGTTCTTATTTTTCAATCCATTGTACGCATCTACGTTCACGTGTGTATGCCTAGGTACGCACTTGGCGTTGCAATGCTTATATAAGTGCATAATATATTATAATTTCATTTGTATATTTTTATTTAATTTTCAGAATTTTTATAAATAATTAAAATAATTAGATTAATGTTATACATTGATTTTCTTTTATCAATTTTTAAAACAACCTGAGTCTTTGAAGGAGAAATATAGCGCAATAAATCAGAAAAGGGAAAATCTAAATTCAATTCTAACAACTAAAATAGAATTGACAAACGCATTTTATAAAATTTTCAATTACTATTCAATTTAACATGCATGGTACATAGCAGAGGTTATCTGTAAGGAAATCTTTCTGCCTTCTAACTGATTTGATTCAGATGCTGTTAAATTCTGGTGAAGAAGTAGGGGAAATATGTAATTAGCATTACTTGGGGAAAATATACCTATTTTGGTCTAGGGGAAACAGCGTTTTTTCGGATGTAAAATACTGGGAAAAAAATCATTATTATAAATAAGTGTACCTTGTATAATCTACACATTATTATTTGCTTCTAAAATCAGATTGTTTGGCTATACATTGTTAAAAATTGTATATTTCTAGTAATACTATGTATGCTAACATATATATTTTGTCAGCAATTTATATTAATAAAGTAATTGAAGGCCTTAAACTAAAAAAAATATAACAACACAAATATTTCATCTTGTCATTTCTTAATTTTAAGGATTTTTAAATGGGGAGAATCGTCACTTAATTGGGGCGAGTCGTTATGGGACGAAACGTTATCAATATCCCTGAATTATCTCCCTTTATTTAATTTACGCCATTTTAACCGACACTTTTTGTTTCCCTTGTTTTAAAATGAGAAACTTTTGTCTTGGTAATTGTGCCATTGAAATTACATGTAGCTGCTGCAACGTCCAATTTTCGTGCATGTGCTCTCTTCATTTACATTTTGTCAGGGATAAAAATGTTACTAAATACACGATAGACGTAGGTTCATTTACAGCAAAAATTTTTGAACAGCGCGAGAACATTGTTGAAACCACCGGAAATAAAACAGGTTTTAACAAAGAGGATACAGTGTATAGCCCTCAAGTAGCGATAAGTGTAGATCAGCAGTCACATGACGGTAGTAAGGAAGGGTTAGCGATAATTAGCGTGTCAGATGCAATTTCTACAGAGTCAACTCCATGTATAGAAAGCGAAGATTCTTCAAAAGAAATACAAGGAAAACTTGAAGGCACTAGTTATGTAGAGTTAAACAGTCCGCAACAACTTGAATATGGTGATAATTATATGGATGCTGAAGAAAGTGATAAACATGATACATCAAGGAAAGATCTTCATACTTTGCAGTTGAATGCTGATATTGTTGACAAAAATACAATCTTATGGGATCACTGTGAGTATGATTTTTCATTATTTTTTTTAAATAATCATTTACTTAATGCAACAATTCACTTAGCAATCTTTGCAAAACAGATCAATTTTTTTTTCAGTTGAATCCGGGGTAATATAAAGGGACAAATAACTGCATGTATACCTAATAGATAATCAGTTGACATGTAATTGACTCTCTATTGATCAATAAACATAGTGTTTAATTTCTACATGTATGTATGTCGTTATTATGAAATCATAGATTGATGAATTTCTGAAACATCATGTAAAGACCATCGCAATACTAAAATATTACTTAAATCTGATGCCAGTTGGCTATATCTTTTTTATTTACAATGTTTAGAAAAACTTTTTACTTGAATCAACAAGACAAATTGTGGGGATTGTACATCCCAGATTGTACTAAGAGACTAACCTCTTCTAACTTTCTATCATTTCTTGTATATTTCTTTTTCTTGACCTAGCACCACCCGTCGCGTCATAATCAAGTGTGATTGTGCCGACGTACAATGTAGATGTAGATGTAGATGAAGTGCCACTGAACTTCAGATGCTTGTCCTGTTATGTTATGTCCAAGGTTAAAATTATGCCATGTAATTAAATGAGTACTGGGATCCTACATATTACTGGACAAAATATGATGTTTTTTCACTGTTACTTTTAATTAAAATAATAAAAAAGATTGAAATTTTACCCAAATAATTGTGGGTTCTTAATTTACGCAGACATTCCTTTATCAAACATAAAAATTAAAATTAAACATTTGACCGTGGAGATGTGTCTTTAAAGTAGGGCATTAAAAGAGGGAAAAATCGTGTAGACAACTCAATTTACCGGACATTGTGTTTCAATTTTTTTTAAGTCTTAAATTGAAATTATTATTAAGCAAGGAAACTACGACTATTTCAAATGGCAATGTTAAGATACTGGAAAAAAATCAGTATGTCACTAAAATAGACACGGCAGCCATGCTTGTTATGAAGAGGCCAATATAGGGGTGTAATTGAAATTAACACTTTTATCTCAATTAACATATTGATCTTTCATGATCCTTAAACGTATGAAACATTTTGATTTTCAAATGGAATTCTGTTCTTTCTCATACAGTTTCCCTTTGGTCATCATGTAGCATGTTGCAAAAACCATAAAATCTCTTTTTGTACATCTAGAGTTTCCTCCCATGGGCGTTACCCGTTTCCTTATATGTTTTTTTAATTTGCATTTCTTTGTAAAAGACAACAACGAGATATTGTTTGAACGAAATTTAGAATTACTTTTTTATCATTAAAATATGTGACGATTGTCTCCTGAGGTAACGTTGAAAAGAATTAAAAGTAAAACCTATCTAAAATAACCCATTTAGGGCCTCAATATTCGGGAATGTGCAGAACAGATTATTTCCCCGCATGACCAGGTCATGGAATAACTAGTAAACAAAAGGGTATGTTAGTTAATAAAGAACTGAATCAACAATATTTGCCCGAGAGTGGTTTTGTTGTTCTTTACTACGAAATAGAAAGTGTGTGTACGATTCAGACCATATGATTTTTTAATCAAAGCAAAAATAAAGCCTTATTTGGCAGGAAAAGATTTTGTCCGGTAAACTGATTGGCTGGTAAACAATTTGTAAGGTCTCAGTGATTTTTTTTTCACTGTATTTTACAGCCGAATAAAGGCTGTTTCTCCTAGCCAAAAGTATTTTTTCCCCTAAAAATGCTTATATTGTCCCCTAAAATGCCTCGTGCTATTTTGTACCAGAACCTTAACATACCAGCATCTGGCTTATATCAGCTAGAAGAAAACAATCTTTCCCTATAGATAGCCTCTGCTATGTACCATGCATGTTAAATTGAATTGAAATTATTTTTTTTATATTAAATGTGTGGGTATATTCCATTTTCAGTTGATTGAATTTGATTTCAGGTTTCCCCCTTTTCTGATTTTTCGCGCTACTCAGGGATCTCAGTAGGGTCAGAATTGCACGAGTCAAAGACTCTTTGGCCAAAATTTTCATGAGTCAAATAATTTTTTTCTAGTGTCATTTGACTACAAGAATCATTTTTATACAAAAATTACTGTATAGGAGGTCATTTTGTGTAGATTCTCAAGTCTAAATTAATAATATTTAACATGGAAAACATGCCTAGTTATAATGTATATATACCCCAAAAAAAACCCCAAAAAACAACAACAAAAAAAACAAACAAATAAAAAAAATGAAATGCATCTTTACTGTGAGAGAATCAAATAAGCAGCAGCTTTTCTGATTAAATGTATATAATATAAAAGAATATCTTTACTGGTATATCATATTTATTTTAGATACCAAAATGCACAAGGAATATTTAATGGACAAAGAAATAACAAATGTACAGGCACTTCAAGTAAAGAAGTATTATAAACCTTTGAAAGCAATCAATAATTGACACCTCAAGTATGTAATTCTTATCAGTTGTGTAGAGCTATTTTTTAAATAGTGCTGTCATATTGCATCCAATGATGTCGCGCTTCAGTGCACATGCTATAAACAATGCTGTGTATTACACACGGTAAAATTTATTTGAGTGTGATTTGAACATATGTAGGATTTGATAGGTAATTAGGGGTGGATTTAAGGTAATTATTATTGCATAGCTGAAATCCCACATGGCAAATTGACTCTTGTGCAGATTTTATCACGTGTCAAATTTGTGCATTTCCTGATATTCAAGAGTCAAAACCCGGATCCCCGTTGTTGATAGAGAGTCTGGGGCCACTATATTTTCCCCTTCAGAAAGCCACAGGTTGTTTTGAAATTAGAAAAAAAACTCTTCATTATTTTAGAGCAATTTTTATTTAGTAAGTTATAAACAAGTCAGTTTAAAGGCCATAAATTTAGACATAAGGCAAAATCTTGTGATAGTTTGATATATGTTGGGAAACAAGACCACCACATAATTGACATGACAGCACCAGGTAAAAGTCATTGTGCCTGGGAGGGGTTTGGGCAGAAATTTATCAACTGAATTTTAGCAATTACCACCAATTGCAATAAATACTGAAACAATGAAACTTTCATTATTGTAATATGTTACCTCTATTTTATTTTATTTCTGTGTAGGTTATGTTGACAGACAAATAGTTACAGAAGTAAAATCCAAAAAGAAAATTCAACGAGATGAACCTGTTTTGAACAAAACTAAGGTTTGTACTTTAAAATTAACAAATTTTGGCACAAATATTCAAAGGATATCTGATAATTGGGTTCGATTTTTCACCATAGTGTCTGATTGTTGATCAGCACTTGTTTGAGGTTTCAGGCTTACCCTTGTGCATTATAATTTGGACTGTTTCACAAGTGTTTAGGACCTAAAATTTTTATGTATCTCATTCATTAATTTTGGGATTTATACCTTTACTTCCCTTGTACTGAAAATAATTATGGAAATATGAGTATACATGTACTTCTAAGCTGTATATTAACTTGTATATGAGCCGTGTCACGATAAAAACCAACATAATGGGTTTGCGACCAGCATGGATCCAGACCAGCCTGCGCAGTCTGATCAGGATCCATGCTGTTCGCTTACCAACCCTTTTACAAATAGAGAAACTGATAGCGAACAGCATGGATCCAGATCAGACTGCACGGATGCAGAGGCTGGTCTGGATCAATGCTGGTCGCAAACCCATTATGTTGGTTTTGTTGTGACACGGCTCATATCTTTCATCTTTCAAGGTGCCATGTGATGTATGTGGTCGCATGTACAAAAAACGTGACTTGAAGCAACATAAGAGAATACATGCTGAGAAGAAAGAGTTTACATGTGAAATATGTCAAATGGTAAGAATAGTAGGTTTAGCAAACCCCAGTGTGCATGTGATTTTGTAACTATGTTTTTATTCTGTTTTCTTAGGGTTGTTCTGAATGTTTTTTAGTTTTAAGAAAAAACAAGCATGTACAAAAGTGGGGGGTGTGAATAAGCAAGTCTGCTGGTATTAATTATCTTCTGGGGTTTGCTTAGCTAGATATGTTCTGAATGTTTGATTCTCATACTTATCTTTAATAGAGAATGGAGTATCCTGTGCCTAGGCACTGATTTGGTGACTTAAACTGCATAATAAAGATTGGCACATAATAACATCTTTTTATTGAAATGACAGACTGTTTAAATTCAACTCCAAAATAGATATTGATAATAACTGGATAAAACATATAAAGAAAATCTGAGTTTATTAAGATTGTAACAATGATAAATTATTGTTGGTTTTCCAAGCTTAATGTCAATCATTATAAGTTTTCCCCCAGTTTAATGTCAATTATTATGATTTGTCCCAGCTTAATGTCAATAATTACGAGCTTTTTTCCAGGTTATATCATTTGCACCAAATCCTATTCCAATAATTTCATGGTTAATGTCACTATAGAAGACTTCTATAGCATGTAAGATGATGCCAGTGTCAAATAACACCTTTATTGTTTAAATGTTGCACTTTTACCTATTTAAATAATTTTTAAACAACATCAGTGTCTATTCTAGGAGGGGGGATGGGGGGATTTGCTCCTATTTTTGAGAATTTCCCTCTATTTTTTTCAGAGGCAGGGGGGAAATTTTACGTAGAGAAAGAAGGAAAAAAATCAACAAATGTAATAAATTCTCACTTTTCGATAAAATTAAAAATCCCCCCTGTTTTTCAAATCCTAGAATAAACACTGCAACATTATTTTGTATATCAGTTAACTTGACCATGTATTCTAAAGATTGAGAGTTAAAGGCCCATTGTGCCCCTGAATTGCTATATTTAGATATATATATCATTTTCATTTCTTAAAATCTTTTTGTTTTTGGTATCTTGTTTAAGTATCCAATAACATACTCATTTGCTGTAAAAAGAACTCTTTTGCTTCTTTAGCTATATTGGTATTTGGTATAATTATAGTGAATTACAATGTAGTACTTTGTATGGAAGTCAAATACTACCTTGTTAATATTTTGCTACTTTAACAACACATAACTGCATGTTTAGAGCTTTGCTTCAGTTGTTAAATATATAATATGCTCTTAATGCATTATTTTACCATTATTAAGCACATGTGTGACATTTCTAAAGAATTGAAAATATGGATTTGTGAGGCATAATGTGCCTTTAAATATTTTGATATTATAAATAGTTTATTAATATAGTTAGCAAAAATTTCTATCATAGGTATTCAGGACAGCAAGCTGTTTATACGGTCATAGATTACATCATAACACTGAGAAAGGTCATATTTGTCAGTATTGTGGTAAGCAGTTTAACAACATGCCAAATCTTCGTCAGCACATCAGATCACATACAAGTGAGAGAACTTTACAGTGTCCACTTTGTCCAAAGATGTTCAGAAGTAATTATGTACTGAAAGACCATATATCAAGACATTCTGGTCAGTAATTTAAAATACTGTAAGTTTTAAAATGTATTAAACTTGACATAATATGAAACTTTGGATTTCAAATTTAAGGGGTATGGTTAAGTTAACCTGAACTTCAGACACGATCTAGGTTTCTTTTTTACATTTGAGCCTCGTCATGACAAAACCAACATAATGGGTTTGCAACCAGCATGGATCCAGACCAGCCTGCGCATCCGTGCAGTCTGATCAGGATCCATGCTGTTCGCTATCAGTTTCTTCACTTGTTATAGGGTCTGTAAGCGAACAGCATGGATCCTGATCAGACTGCGCGGATGCACAGGCTGGTCTGTATTCATGCTGGTCGAAAACCCATTATGTTTGTTTTGTCATGACGCAGCTCATTTTTATTTTATTTTGTATAGATTCAAACATGCATTGTAAATATTTTTTAAGTTACACAGGAAAGTGTAAGTTGTCACATAAGTGGTTCTATTTGCACCATATCTAGATATATGTTTCAAACTGAGGAAGTGAACTTCCTGTACATGTATATCATAATATCCTGCAGGACTTGCGTGTGTTTGCATGCACTAATGATGATATAAATAAATTTTCTAGTGTTTGCACTTGAAGTATGGTGTAATGAATGAAATATCCATTTGCACAGAACTAAAAGAAAAAAAGTACTAAATGAAAGTAAAAGTTTCCATAATGTTTTTTCACATAAAGAATGATTTGTAATAAGCAAAAAAAACCGGCACTTTAGTCGCAGGTTTAGATTATATCCAGCTGAAGTGGTTTTAAAACTATTGTGCAATAAGTAGGTACAAGAGTGTTACATCCTTTATAGTGAAGTGGTCTACAATTGACACACTACAAAATGAAAGAAAACAGAAAGTGTATAATTTTGATTTTCTTTTAAAACATTTCTTGATCAATAATGTTGATAATGATACAAGTACATGAAATATAGTACGAACATTTATATTTTAAATACATCCATAAACACTTATGATATGAACTTAGTAAATAACCGAGGTATATCAAGTGAAAAAATACGAGTTGTTTCTTTTGTCATCGAGTAAAATTGATACAATGTATCTTTTATGCTAAAACAATAGAAATTAAATCATTTTTAAATTGCTAGTTTGTTGTGATTTAATGTCTGATTTTAAAATATATTACACAAATGGGTGGCTTTGGATTTTAGTTTCAGTTGTAATTATAGTTCAACACATCTTATGACACCAAAATTGTTAATTAACTGTTAAACTTTCCATATGTGAAACCATTTAGATACGATATATATAGTGAGATACCCAACCAGTTATCTTTACTCTTAAAACCACTGAAAAGAATAGCCTGTTGTCTGTTTGTTCTGAAAGTGTTTATCGGTAATATTTAGTTCTGGAACAATATGTTGTCAGCTTAATATAGATATTTCATATCAGATCATACAGTGTATATCTCATACTTATGCTGCATGTGATACTAAATACTGTCAACATAATAATCTATGTCTGTGGCATATTTTAAAGCTACTATCCCACACATTGTAGTGTATGCATTTTTGAAATGAAATGTCATGAAGAAATAAATTTTCACCACAGGCTTGTACATTTATATGGAACTAGATGATTAATGCATGTCTTGATGGACAAAAAAATCATCTTAGTAAAGTTTTTGCAATGTTTATCTTGCTGAGATTTTAAACCTTTGCAACATTTTATTTTGTAAATATTGACTTAAATTACAAACACACCCATTAACTGGTTGCAAGTAGATCCATTGGTTGCGAGTAGAACACTTGTTCGCTTGGTTAGTTTTTATCCTGAAAACGATTGCTGCACAATATATCATAGAAATCATATGTCTATTAGAAAAAAAGACAAAAAAAGAAGAACATGTCTCAGTAATCAGGTTTAAAACTGAACTTTAGTTCTAACTGCATCAAGCTGTCCTACACGCTACATGTTCACGGGTGTGATAATAGCTATTATAGGGGTGTTATTATCTGTGTCAAAGTGAAACACGACCACTGTTAGGTCACATTTATTTTTTAGTGGTTTTGATATTGGAAGTAATAATACAAAGGCGTTGTGTAGGTTCGTACAAAATCTCAAATAGTAATATATATAAAACAATAACAACATTTGTCAGAAGTGACGTTGACATGAAACAGTGCGGTAAGACGTAACGTAGATAATAGCGTGAATATATGTACTTATCTTTTGTAGGCTATATGCATTGTGTACATAATTATATTAATGGATTATGTGTTTAGTAAACTCTCAGTATTAGGACTGTATACCTTCTCTGGCATGCTTTTATGACCAAATGTTTTGTCTTGAATTCCAGTGTATCAGTAAACTATTTAAATATTTTGCCAGTAACATGAGTTTATGTACATGTTTGTATTTCTTTTACAGGTGAGAAACCATACATCTGTTCAGTTTGCAATCGCTCGTTTAAAAAGGCACAGGAATTAAAGCGCCATACCATGACCTTTCATTCGGAAGCACGTGAGCACGTCTGCAACATTTGTCAGAGAAGGTTCAAGTCAAAAAGCAATCGTGTAAAACATGAGAAAACACATGACAAGAAAGGAAAATCTTAACATATTTTAAGCTTCAAGTCATTTGAATTTTCGCTCATCTGAGCACAAGTGCTCAGAGGTGAGATATTGTGATGGCAAGGTGTCTGTTGTTAAGCATGATCCACAATTTTTTTCAACAACACATCCTCCCACCTAAACCACATGATAGATTTTGAACAAACTTCACATCAATGATCCTTATGTGGCCCTCTAAAATTTGTTTAAAATTGAAGCCAGTCTGATGCATAAGAAAGTCACTTAACCTAAAAAAGGCTTTAGAACTGTTTTTTTTTTAAATCATCTAGGAAACCACGTTTACCCCGAGCTTACATATTTCACAAGTGTAATTGCCATGTGATCTTCTAAAAAAGATATATAAATCTTTGCCCATGTAGTCAATATTGAACTTACCACACTGGTCACTTTTTTCATGAAGACTTATAAACATGTACATGCAGTTAAACACAATTAAAAAATTCTTGTGAGAAGAACTAAGATATTTGCCATGTAGCATTTCCTAACAAAATCTACGTAACTTAATGGTTAATAAATTATTTAGCCTAGGTTGAAACACACATCCAATGATTCCTTATTACTCACTTTTGTATTAAAGAATTGTGACATTATCTGGCAATCTGTGGTGAGGCCATCATGAACCTCCTGTTAAATAACAACACCAGAAAACACTATAATAAAAGGTTTATTCATTGTTGGGTGCATATATGTAAAATGTGAAGCTGTTTCTTTTCTACACTTTTTCCATCAAGTTTGAAAGTTTTAAAACAGAAATAACTTTATTGGATGTTTTCTGCTACTTTGGTCTTTACTTGTTTCTCATGATAATTTAGAAAGTCTTGATCCTTTGACGCTAGAACTTCCTTAACATTTGTGTTTCTTTTATTAAATACTGCGAACGTATTTGCTGTTGCTATTTACCCCAAATATCAGATATTTGATTTCTTGTTTTTCTGTTCCAGTTTTCAGGCATTTGTAGGTAATATACTTAGTGGTTTGGTTTTTTATGTGTTAAAAAAACAATTTGCGTATTATGCCCTGCATGGCCACATTCATGGCATTTGTCAGTGCTTTTTAGTCATTATTGCCATTATATTATGTCAATGTGCTCTATTTTAAGGTCCACAGAATTAAGAATATGTGAGAGAAAAAACTGTGAGAAAAAAAACGGAGTTTTTTTTCCTGCTCTCCGTTGATATAGTAAAGGCTCAAGTAGAATAGGGGACGCTCAACTTTTCTATTACTGAAAGAAGTTCTTTCGCAATGTTTTGGGGTGCTAATCGTTTCCTTGTCTTGTTTTTTTAGCTCACCTGTCACAAAGTGACAGGGTGAGCTTTTGTGATCGCTTTTCGTCCGGCGTCCGTCCGTCCGTCCGTCCGTCCGGCGTCCGTCGTCCGTCCGTAAACTTTTGCTTTAAAAGACATCTCCTCATAAACCACTGAGCCAATTTCATCCAAACTTCACAGGAATGTTCCTTTGGTGGTCACCTTTAAAAATTGTTCAAAGAATTTAATTCCATGCAGAACTCTGGTTGCCATGGCAACCGAAAGAAAAATGTTTAAATATCTTTTTTTAAACAACCCTAAGAGTTAGAGCTTAGATATTTGGCATGAAACATCTTCTAATGAGTGTCTACCAAGTTTGTTTAAATAAAAGTCCTGGGGTCAAAATTGGCCCCGCCCCGGGGGGTCATTGATTTTCCCTATATGCATATAGTAAAAACTTAAAAAATCTTCTTTTAAAGAACTGTAAGAGCTAGAGCTATGATATTTGGCATGGAACATCTTCTAGTGAGTGTCTACCAAGTTTGTTCAAATAAAAGCCCTGGGGTCAAAATTGGCCCCGCCCCAGGGGGTCATTGATTTTCCCTATATGCATATAGTAAACACTTAAAAAATCTTCTTTTAAAGAACTGTAAAGAGCTAGAGCTTAGATATTTGGCATGAAACAATCTTCTGGTGATTGTCTACCAAGATTGTTCAAATAAAAGCCCTGGGGTCCAAATTGGCCCCGTCCCAGGGGGTCATTGATTTTCCCTATATGCATAAAGTAAAAACTTAAAAAATCTTCTTTTAAAGAACTGTAAGAGCTAGAGCTAAGATATTTGGCATGAAACATCTTCTTGTGAATGTCTACCAAGTTTGTTCAAATAAAAGCCCTGGGGTCCAAATTGGCCCCGCCCCGTGGGTCATTGATTTTCCCTATATGCATATAGTAAAAACTTAAAAATCTTCTTTTAAAGAATCGTAAGAGCTAGAGCTTAGATATTTGGCATGAAACATCTTTTAGTGAATTTCTACCAAGTTTGTTCAAATAAAAGCCCTGGGGTCAAAATTGGCCCCACACCAGGGGGTCATTGATATTCCTTATATGCATATAGTAAAAACTTATAAAATCTTCTTTTAAAGAACCCAAAGAGCTAGAGCTAAGATATTTGGCATGAAACATCTTCTAATGGGTGTCTACCAAGTTTGTTCAAATAAAAGCCCTGGGGTCCAAATTGGCCCCGCCCCAGGGGGTCATTGATTTTCCCTATATGCATAAAGTAAAAACTTAAAAAATCTTCTTTTAAAGAACTGTAAGAGCAAGAGCTAAGATATTTGGCATGAAACATCTTCTATTGAATGTCTACCAAGTTTGTTCAAATAAAAGCCCTGGGGTCAAAATTGGCCCCGCCCCAGGGGGTCATTGATTTTCCCTATATGCATATAGTAAAAACTTAAAAAATGTTCTTTTAAAGAATCGTAAGAGCTAAAGCTTAGATATTTGGCATGAAACATCTTCTAGTGAATGTCTACCAAGTTTGTTCAAATAAAAGCCCTGGGGTCCAAATTGGCCCCGCCCCAGGGGGTCATTGATATTCCTTATATGCATATAGTAAAAACTTAAAAAATCTTCTTTTAAAGAATCGTAAGAGCTAGAGCTTAGATATTTGGCATGAAACATCTTCTAGTGAATGTCTACCAAGTTTGTTCAAATAAAAGCCCTGTGGTCAAAATTGGCCCCGCCCCAGGGGGTCATTGATATTCCTTATATGCATATAGTAAAAACTTATAAAATCTTCTTTTAAAGAACCCAAAGAGCTAGAGCTAAGATATTTAGCATGAGACATGTTCTAATGGGTGTCTACCAAGTTTGTTCAAATAAAAGCCCTGGGGTCAAAACTGGCCCCGCACCGGGGATCATTGATTTTCCTTATATACATAGCAAAAACTTAAAAATCTTCTTTGAAAAAACCTAAATAACTAGAGTTTAGATATTAAGCATGAAACATCTTTAAGTAAATATCTACAAAGTTTGTTCAAATAAAAGCCCAGGGGTCAAAACTGGCCCTGCCCGAGGGGTGTCATTGTTTTTAACTATATGTGTATAGTAAAAACTTAAAAAATCTTCTTTTAAAAAACCCAATGAGCTAGAACTTAGATGTTTTGCATGAAACAACTTCCTATGGGTGTCTACCAAGTCTGTTCAAATAAACAAATAAAAGCCCTTGGGTAAAAAATTGGGCCGCCGGGGGGGGGGGGGGGGTGGTCTATATACAGGTGAGCGACCTCAGGGCCATCATGGCCCTCTTGTTTATTTGCTTGATAGTTTTGACACTGTTTCAAATCCCTCGATAAATTTATTAAATCATCTATCATTCTGTAGTAAACTTCACGTGGGATACTGTTTTGTGCACAAGATTTTATGTTTTCCACAAACTTTGGGTTGTTCTTACATAAATCGTTTCATTTATTTAGGATCTCCCATGTGATGCATCATAATTGACCATGATGCCTGAATATTCAAACACAGCAACCTCTTTTGTTTGAAAATGTTCTGGACAGTTTTCTAACCAGGACACCCTCCTCTTGTTTTCCGGATTTCTTTTCAGTGATGTATAGTAATGATGCAAGTTTACCATATCATTGGAAATTGGCTGAGAGTTAAGAATTTTTAGCATATTGTCCCTCTTTCTTTGACTCCTTTATGCAATTTAAGAGACTTTTGATGGTTGTGTTTGGTCTTTGCAGTATACATTGGTCTTTGTTGGTGTGTATGAAAATAATAGTTATGGTTTTTCTTAAGTCCACTTCATTTAAATAAAAGCCTGGGTCCTTGGGAGCCATCACAGGGCTTTGATATCTATATTTGAACGGGCACTTCACTTCGAGAATCGCCATCCCACAGCACGAGCACTCTACATGTCCATACCGGCTTGCACCCAGATACGGCATATTTTCACAAATCAAAAGTCCACATTCACTGACTTTAAAATTGTCATGTGCCTTACACAATGTTGATGAGTATTCTGTTTACCATCAAAATTAAACATTAAAAGCCCCAAATAATAGGAGGCTCTCCTGTTTCTTTCCATACCTTGTACACAGTAGTGGTAACAAAACATTTTCCGGGGCAGAATGTTCTGCCTACACTGACAACACCAGCCTTGGATTTTACAATAACTTGTTCTTCGGTGTTACAGATTATTAAGGGTAGTTTGTTGTCCCTGGAATTAATGATTTCCCCAACGAAAGGATATTTATCGCATAATTTATTTATTTGTAATTTATTTTTCTTGTAAATGAAAATAAAGTACCACTTAGTAAAGGATAAAGAATATACATAAAAATTAGGCTTAGTGACTACATGTATTATCACCCAATAAAGATATTTAAGCTTAATCATCAATGTCATTTTAAACCTGAAGACATTAATTTTAATGCTCCCCGAAAAATTTCGGAGAGTATATAGTCACTGCCTTGTCCTTCCGTCTGTCCGTATGAACCCAGAGGTACTTGTGTGACTGCGGGTAACCGTAAATTCTCTTTGATCTTATTCATTCTGTTTTACTTGTGTGTCTTTTTTAAGCCTTGTGTGACTAAAAATGGCCAAAAAGATTCAAGGAAAAGTCACATAAGTACCATTTTGCGAGTACATCAGTACGTCCGTCTGCTTTTCTTATCCAGGACATAACTTTGAAACAACTAGAGGTATCATTATGAAACTTTGTAGGTAGAAAGTTCTCATTGAGTTGATGTATAGTGCAGGAGTACGGTAACTCTGTCTTGCCTAATTTTTGAATTATTTCCCTTTAATTATTTTTTACACTTTGAACTTTGTCCAGGACATAACTCTTAAAGTAGAAGAGGTTTCAGCATGAAACTTTGTAAGTAGATAGATCTCATTGAGAGGGTGTGCAGTGCACAAGAACAGTAACTCTGCCTTGCCTAATTTTTGAATAATTCCCCTTTAATTATTTTTACACTTTGAACTTTGCCCTGGACATAACTCTAAAACTATAATAGTTATCATCATGAAAATTTGTAGGTAGATAGATCTCATTAAGTAGGTTCTCATTAAGTGAACTTTGTCCAGGACATTACTTTAAAATTATAAGAGATATCAACATGAAACTTTGTAGATAGATAGGTCTCATTGGGTAGAAGTGCAGTGCTGAAGAATCATAACTCTGCCTTGCCTTATTTTGAAGTTATTGCCCTTTGTTTATTTTTACTTTTTGACTTTTGTCCGGGACATAACTCTAAAACTATAAGAGATACCAACATGAAACTTTTAGGTAGATAAATGTAATTGGAAAGAACTGCAATGCTTAAAGAACCTAAACACAGCATTGTCTTATTTTGGGGTTTTTGCCCTTTGTTCATTTTTTTTATACTTTCCTTTGTCCAAAACCTTCTCGGGGAGTATCACCCGGTTCAACCAGTTCTTGTTGTGTTGAGGGCAGCACTATGAAGTTCTTGCATGTCTGGTATGTGCTCAGTGAGATCCGTCTTGCTCTGTTTGGATTGGCCAATTCTTGTATATCATGACAATTTTCCCATCCTTTTCCTTTAATACAAATTGATGAGGAGCTGAAATCCCCGAAATCAAACCTCTTCAATGCTCCAGCTTTTCTTTGTATTCATATATTCCAGTTCAGCTGGATACTACTTGAGCAGGAGTGGTGCTGTCTCTGATGGCATTGTGCAAATCTGGCAATGTCGGGGCATCAACATGTGATTGATGGGTGCTTATCTTACTAAAAACTTGATCTATATCTTCATGGGTATGACCCACCATCAGGAATCCTAATTTCACCTGTAAATAGAAATTTGATAAATTTTATAACTTGAAAATCGTTAAATGTAAAATACAAATAAAAACAATTACTCATAACAAGCACATTTATTACTCATTATGGTTGTATAATATATATTATAACATATAAATATATATGCTTATATATTGTATTATTATTATATATTATACATTATGGTTGTATAATATATATAATAACATAGATATATAATATATATCCAACATATTCATTAAGTAGGTTTGCAGTGCACAAGAACAGTCACTCTGTCTTGCCTAATTTTGGAGTTATTGCCCTTTGTTCTTTTTGATACTTTGAACTTTGTCCTGGACATTACTTTATGATTATAAGAGATATCAACATGAATCTTTGTAGATTGATAGGCCTCATTAGGTAGAAGCGCAGTGCTAAAGAATTATAACTCTGCCTTGTCTAATTTTGAAGTTATTGCCCTTTGTTTATTTTTACTTTTTGACTTTTTCCTGGACATAACTCTACAACTATTAGAGATACCAACATGAAACTTTGTAGGTAGATTGATATCATTATGCTTAAAGATCCTAAACAAAGCCTTGTTTAATTTTGGGGTTATTGCCCTTTGTTCATTTTTACACTTTGAATTTTACCTGGAACGTCCGTGGTCGAGTGGTTAAGGTTGTTGCCTTCAAACCACTTGCCCCTCACCGCTATGGGTTCGAATCCTGCCAGGGACTTTGGAATCTTTCATGTGAGGAAGCTATCCAGCTAGTTTTCGAAACGTCGGTGGTTTAGGTTCGTGCCTGAAATAATGCACGGAAGGTCACCTGAGGTTTTTCTCCAACAGTAAAGCTGGAACGTCGCCAAATGACATATACTATGTCAGAGTAAAACTCAATCAAACAAAGAAACAAAAACCTGGGACATAACTCTGAAACTATAAGATAGCATGCTTACATTTTAAGTAAATCAAAATCAAACATAGTGACATTTGATAAGGAATTTGAATGAAACAGCGCATTCAATTTAAAGTTTACAATAACAAATTAATAATCAGAACCATTAAGGGAAAGCATACATTGTCTACCTAATACACACATTATAGCACTAAATAGTAATTTATTTACAAATATCAACTTATTTTTTTACTCTTTTTGACTTTGTGTTGTTTTTTTGCTACTTAATCTACTTGGACTTTGGCCCTTCTCTGTTTACTTCCAATTTCCGGACTAGAATGAGAAAGCTTTCGTTTTGGAATCTCTTTTTGTTTTTTTAGCCAACATTTTGTTTTTCAGCCTCAAAAGCTTTGAAACTTTTCTAGCCTTTTCTTGATTCAGCAACTGTACTGATGCTTTAAGATTTTCATCATATTTCCCCTGCTTTTCTTCTTTTGTTTTAGTAAACATATTCCTTGTATGTTTGATAGGAAGAAATGCAGGCCTTCTTCATATTTGCAGACACTTTCATCTTGGTACTTTAAACATTTTTCTCTCTTGAGGCAGTTTTCACGATTGCCACAGCTTCATAATTTATTACAGTCATTTTTGTACGATCCTTCTCAACAATGTCATCCATTATGTTGAATGTTGATTCAATCAACGGGCCACTAAAAATAGTCAAAACAGAAGTAACTAATTTTTACAATGCTATGGTATTTGACTTGGTTCAAGCTCTGTAATGAAAACACCCTTTTCCAGAAACATGTGTCAATGGGATCTTCCTCTTTGTAGTCTGAAGAAAACTGCTTTTCTTGCTGATCCACATTATAACTTGCTGCATCAACTGACAGCTGACCTAGTCCATAAGCTGTAAATACTTGGGGCAATTTCTTAGCAATGATTTTTAAAGAACTTTCTGTCAGACTGTGGCCAACAAAATGCGGGTCAAGAACAGATAATATTCTGATTGTTTTGTTGGCAATTGGCATCTGTAAAATCTTTTTGCTGCCATGACATAACCAGTTCATAGGTTTCCATTTAGCTTGCTCACCCAGTGATGACATGCTTTGTCAAGCCTTATTTTACTCAGTTCAGTGTAGGCATATTTACCTACACCCAAGTTTTTGTCAGCTTCTGAATACTTAAGTCAGTGACATCTAGTTTAAGCAACTGTCTAACTTTGTCAGGAATGTATTCAGGCTTGATAAACATACCTAACACATCTTCAATCATTTCTACCATCTACTATGAAGGGTATGAATCAATGGTTTCTCTGCTTGAAAAGATTTCACATAGCATTGAAACATTCCTTACAGGCCACGAAACAAATATAAAGTTACGTAAATTTCAATCTATTGAGAAACAAGCTGTCGATTATTGTGTCTTTCCTTTCAAAACTTGTTGTCAACTTCTGCTGTTTCTCTTGACACATCTGCATTAAAGTTATAGCAGATTGTGCTTCATCAGATACCTTGTGTTCTTGAAACATATGACTGACAAGAGATCTGAAATAGTAAATAAGTACTGTAAAGTTCTAGTCATTACCTACAAAAACATAAGTAACTAAATGATACATAAATATCATCATTTAATTTAATAAATTTGTAAAACTTTTAACTAATCCAAAACAACCAGGTTGTTTACAATTTCCATCAATAAAATCCAATCAGTTCATTTAAATTTGTTATATGTTCATCACTTTAATATTATTTTATCTATAGTTATATTATATAAGTATATTCATTTTTGAAAATCACACTCACTTAAAAACAAATTGATTTTCTAATTAATTTCTAAAACATATACACTTTATACACAACAGAGAGGCACATATTCAATATATGTAGGCACAAGAAATAAAGCTATCTATCACAACTAGAAAGGGCTACAATAATGTGAATACAGGATTACAATGAAAACTAATATAATACATATCCAAACACCAAAGCTGAAAAACTGATCCATTTACATCTAGACAGCTTCCATTTAAGAACATAAAATTTCCGTCAAAATAGCTCCCAAGGATATTTTTTTGTACATATAAAATAATTGCAGTTTTTTTAATATATATGATAAGATTGCTATTATATTAGGTCAAAAACATGAAAATAAAAATTATAGCAGATGTATTTTGAGTTTTAATCATGTTTTAAATTTCATGTTGCTAACGTCATTATTTGACAGAATATTTGACGGATATTTTTACGTTCACAACATTCAGAAATTGGAAAAATTAAGCATTCTCTTTATTATAATTAGCAACATTTTATTCTAAGTAATAAAAGATTGAAAACTGTATGTAAAGGAAGTACTATCTCTGCAGAGAACAGGCCAGATACAGATTTATTCATTTTTGCTGATGTTGCTAAACGTCATTTTTTGACGGAACAAATTGTTGCTAGCATCATTTTTGGACGGAACAAATTTTTGCTAACATCGTTTTTGGACGGAACAAATTGTTGCTAGCATCATTTTTGGACGGAACAAATTGTTGCTAGCATCATTTTTGGACGGAACAAGTGCTTGATAACATCAATTTTGACAGAAACGTAAATGGTAATATCATTTTAAACAATGCTAACCAAAGGCCAACAGCTTAGTAGTTTAACTACCCAAATATATATGCCACTATCTTTTTTTTTATCACTGTTGCATAATTTATGGTGCATTAATTAGCATGTGTTTATGCTTGCTGCTGCAGCACTTGTATATATTACCTGCACAAATTTTGTATAATGTGTGTATTCTCCTGTTGTATGCACCTATTGACTATTAACACCTCTCTGTAGAATGCTAACCTGCATAGTAACATATCTGCATGGGTGGTGGTCTCCTCATTACCATTTTAGTCATTAACCAGGCAATAAAAGAGGTAATTGTACCTGGGGGTTCAGGTTAGGAACAGGTAACAGCATGTACAAAATGCTCTGGACACTAGCATAAAAGGTAGTCTGGAGTGGCATTTGACACTTTCGACCCAACTGCTTCTTTGTTTCTGTGTTGTTTTACCTGTACATATGAGTGTTGTTTACCTGTATATGTACATTAATGCCGTAACCCCTTCCTTCATATAGATGCTTTCGGATGACTTTTTGAAAACATAATGTCAAAAGAAGAAATAGCACAAAACCAGTTTTTGTCATAGGTTGTCCATTCAAATATAATGGAGTTTTTTCTATTGTTTGACAAGTTTGTCAATGTTCAAAGTCATCTGCTGCAGAATGGCAGAATTTTAATACTCTCTTAGAACTCAGATGGAAGGTAATTGTGGCTTTGATTGTTTATCATACACAATAATATATAAGTGTCATATTTAGTTATAAAACTTTTATTATGTCAGCAAGTTATGCAATGTACAGTAACTGGCCAAGATGTAACTATATTAAATGCAATACACAGTACATGCAGTAACTGTAACTTAATGTGTAACATTATTAAACCACTAAACACTTAAAAAACATTATTTGTAAAATTTTAACAGTAATTGTAACTTAATGTGTAACATTATTAAACCACTAAACACGAAAAACATTCTAGTTTTCTTCAAAAAGAAAAACCTGTGTTAAAACTTCTATATAAGCAGCATATTTTGCTACAATGTTCTTTCACAATTTCTAAAGTACTTTTTCGCAATGGATACAAGAAAAACAAATGACAACAAGTAAAAGTTTTCAAAGAGCAAACAAGTAAATTATGTAAATTTACTTGGACATTATCCGAAATTAACTGTCAAAACACTGGCCATCAACTGTTCTAGGCACTAAAGAACGTATTTTACAAAATAATCTGACAATGGCTATTGAAAACTTTTCAAAAGATATATTATATTTCTAACAGTTTTTGTAAGAAAGTATGAAAACAGTCTGCACCAAATTGGATGTAAAAGCACCAGTCACCATGTCGGCCTTTCTGATGGGCTATAAAGTGTAACTGTACACCAAACACTCAAAATTTGTAGTATAATCTAGATCCATGCATAGACAGTAAAGGTTCAGCAAGTTGTTTAATGATATCCTTCCAACAAAACAAAGAAAGATTTCTCCTCCAATGTCCATAATTGTCGCTTTCCCTTTCTTATAGAGCTGGACCCACAATCCATAGACTTTCTCCTCTCTGTGCAGCTCATGGGTTTTGAACAACCTGCAAAATGATGTACAATCAATGACTTGTTGCACCAATAACATTTAATCAATTACCAGTATCTATCAAAGAGGTCAAACTGGACTCAATGAACCAATCAAATGTATTTACCAAGTATTCACAACTGGTAATGAAGTCAAGCTGATTGACATTCAAATGTTGCTTCATATCATCACACTATTAACCGGAAGAAAAGACTTAAAAATGCATATACACTACATGTATAAACAAATAATATTTGCACATGAACAGACAACTGCTCTACCGGAATAGTAAGGCTATATTATTAGTTATAAAGATTTTTGACAGGTTATATGGCCCTATATAAATGGCTGTTTGTAAAATATAACCCAATCGCTATAATCACTAGCAAGGATTATTTTTAGAGGAATTAAGCAAGATTTCTTTATTAATCAACAATAGCCGTGTCACGTGTATAAAACACTATATAAACGTCAAGATTATCCAATGAAAAGCGACGTTACAAACATGCAGTATTATAAAAATTATTTAATAATTAATCTCGCCCTTTCTAGCCCATATCAGCCTCGCCTGATAAAATTGATATCAAAAGAACAGTAGCATGTTATTCTCTATATGACTGGGAATTCGACTCATGTTGTATGGCTAAGGCTTAATCTCATGAACTCCGGAGATTGATATCTGACTGCAAATCTTGTCAGCAAGAGTGCCTTATATTGGGTTTTAACATATATTAAATGTGATGAAGACAAAAAAAACAACTTTTTAACACACAAGTAACAATTTTTTTTAAAAAACATAACTTCCAAAGTAACAAAAATGGGAACAGCACAATACAGGCCAAACAAAAAGTAATGCATTGAAGAACAAAGCCAGTACTAATTGCTTAAGCTTCTTATAAACGCTGATAAATCTTTGTCCATTTCCGGAAAAAATTGAAAAAAAATACTGATTGCACCTTATAACAGACAACTTGACGAATTTGCTAGTTTGCATTTCCTTTTTTTTGTGTACTGAATTTAACCAAACTGTTCAAAACATTACTACTTACAACAGCATTAAAACTTTCTGATCCATTTCTGATGAGAAGGTTAGTTCCTACAGGGTACCTGCATGAAAAGTTGTTGAAATGTAGACCTTTAAAAACTGATAACCATGCCCTTTAAAAACTGATTCAAAAATTAACTTGTGCACACACTCTCCATATCATGTTTAGACATATTACCTCTTCTTCTGCCTCACTTGAAACAGAGGTGCGAGACAAAAGACTTAGGACACAAGGTCTTTTATCAATTGGTCAGAGAGAAATGGCCTGACCGAGAATCAAAGCTACAACTCTCAAAATGAAAAAAAAAGTGCATTTACCACCCGCGCCATCATGCCCCGGCATTTTTATAGGGTGGGTATACAAAGAGAAATTGTTTCATTTACTATTCATAGTTTACCTTTGCTTGATAGCAGGAATACCCAATGTCTTCAATCAAACTGTCCGCCAAATCATCGCCACAAGTCTTCAAATGCTTCGAGTCACTGCAAACAAAACACGATTTTTTACATATAAAGTAAATCTTAAGTATTCCTACATATATCATTATTGGGAATTTTTAGGTATACCTTTCTACAAACTTGTAGAAACATAACTTTTAAAGACATTTTAATGAGAAAACAGAAAGCATTAATTTGTAATAACGCAAGTTATTCATAGTTTACCTTTGCTTGGTAGCAGGTATACCAATGTCTTCAATCAAACTGTCCGCCAAATCATCGCCACAAGTCTTCAAACGCTTCGAGTCACTGCAAACAAACAAGTTGTTTACATATAAAGTAAATCTTAAGTATTCCTACATATATCATTATAAATGCGGAATTTTAGGTATACCTTTCTACAAACTTGTAGAAACATAACTTTTAAAGACATTTTAATGAGAAAACAGAAAGCATTAATTTTGTAATAACGCAAGTTATTCATAGTTTACCTTTGCTTGGTAGCAGGTATACCAATGTCTTCAATCAAACTGTCCGCCAAATAATCGCCACAAGTCTTTAAATGCTTCGAGTCACTGCAAACAAACAAGATTTTTACATATAAAGTAAATCTTAAGTATTCCTACATATATCATTATTGGGAATTTTTAGGTATACCTTTTCTACAAACTTGTAGAAACATAACTTTTAAAGACATTTTAATGAGAAAACAGAAAGCATTAATTTGTAATAAGGCAAGTTATTCATAATTTACCTTTGCTTGGTAGCAGGTATACCAATGTCTTCAATCAAACTGTCCGCCAAAATCATCGCCACAAGTCTTCAAATGCTTCGAGTCACTGCAAACAAACAAGATTTTTACATATAAAGTAAAATCTTAAGTATTCCTACATATATCATTATAAATGCGGAAATTTTTAGGTATACCTTTCTACAAACTTGTAGAAACATAACTTTTAAAAGACATTTTTAATGAGAAAACAGAAAGCATTAATTTGTAATAACGCAAGTTATTCATAGTTTACCTTTGGCTTGGTAGCAGGTATACCAATGTCTTCAATCAAACTGTCCGCCAAATCATCGCCACAAGTCTTCAAATGCTCCGAGACACTGCAAACAAACAAGTTGTTTTACATATAAAGTGCATATATTTTTAAGTTTTCCTAGAGATATCTTTAGGGAATTTGTAGTTACCTACTATATGTTGTATGAAAGTAGGATAAAAGTCTTTAACTCAAGATTTAGGCGTGATATGCTAGTACTGGCCAGTTTTTTAGTTATATACCTTGAAAACTGATTGGCAAAATTTGTAGTTTTTATACCTTGAAACTGATTTGGCCCGCTTCAACATCTTCCTGCATATTAACATCCCGGGGTATCGCTGCATTACCATTTAATAGCTTTTCGTAGTTTAGATCTGCCCAAATACTATTAAAAATGCTCGAGTCCAGTTTCAGGCAGCTCGTTGTCTTCTTCAAACAATTCCTCGACAAATGACGCACTCTCCCGAACTGTGGTGTTTACTACTGGTACGAAGTGATTCGGTATCCAATTTACTTGCAGTCATGTCTTGCCTTGTAGAAGACCACATTATATATTGCCAAATCCTGAACCATCATCTTGCCTGGGAATAATCAATCTGTTCAATGTTGGTACTGTATAATTCCGCTCCCAGCTGAGGGTACATTGAAAATAATTGACAATGTAATACCGAGCTAAGAGCAAAGATGTGCCAAATACCCATGTATGTTTTGTCCTTACACGCCTCCATAACTTCTTTTTTAAAGATAGTTCTTGGTACCAACCGTGTTCCAGGGATGTAGTGTTCAGAAAACATTGCATAAGTCTTTACAAGTTGCCGCGCCTCTTTTTCAACTAGGACTGTCCCATTTTTAAGGTGCTCGTCACTCAAATAAAGATCAATGTTTGTTACCATTTCGATGACAATTCGGCAACGTATTTCAGTGTGATGATCTTCGTCCCCCAAATGGCAAAAATGCTCCCGGACCGTGGTAGGCAATTTCCATCTCCCTGAACACATACTGGAAATTTGCCCAATGTTGCTTCAACTGTCCGATTGTTTAAAGGTTGTTTATGTGCCACTCTGTCAACTGTAAGCCCATGACTAACTACATTGATGTCAGGGTTGAAGTTAATGTCTCCGTAGAGTTCTCTTACCTCATCCTCTATTTCAGGCACTATGATCTGCAAATCACCGAAGGATTCACACAGACACATTTTACTCAATATCATTTGAAAGTAGTCTTGCCTGGAATATGGATTTATGACTGGTGATTCCAACTTTTCCGGGCTTTTACTTTCATGATGCTTCTCCGAGTTACTTCTGGCACTGCAGGGTTGGCACCATTCTCCTCTGTGTTTACAACGGTCACTTCATTTCGTTGTAGTTGTTTCTTTGCATACTTTTTCTACATATTTTCCTATTTAAGCAAATAACCGAATCCCCCGATTCACATTTCTTGCAAAAACAGGATAAACTCCGTACACTTAACAAACCTGGTTCTTTTGTACTGTTCAAGATCTGGTGGAATTTTCTAGTACTAGGCACTGTTTCACATCAGTTTCGGGTCTGTTTCTATCGATCTCTCCATTCTTCACATAGAAAAAATTGCGCGTTGACAGTACATCATCTACTTTCAGATGACTCTGACAGTAATTTATAAACATCTTCTGCACTGTTCAGAACTACTTTATTTCCAATAATAGCTCTATCCAAAGACCTATTCAGTACACCAATCTCTCCATCGCACTCACTTTTTCCCGTGCTCTGAACCAAAATAGTTTCTGTTTATTTCAATCTTTCATTGGCAATGTCTGCAAACGGTCCCTTTGATTTATATTGAGCACTGCACCCATCACTAAATATTATCCGTCTCTTTGGCTTTTCAATGATTTTTTCTATGTGACTATTAACTATATGTGCAAAGTGATTTACGGCATGATAATCATGGCAATTGTCCTCTGATATAATAATGCTTGAATTACGTACTAAACCTACATCAGACTGAAAGTAGGTCACTACTGGATGCATTGTCACTTGCCGAGCAGTGAAAAAAGCTCCTTTTGATTTCACTTTGGTATTTGATTTGCCGGTTTTTTTGGCAAAAATCCATCACTTGCAAGACTGAACCAGCTGGAAGGTTAGCTTTAATTTGCTTGAATTGTTTGTTCTGCCACTGAGCTGTGAAAAAAGTGCTGAAAGAAAGTGTACCCTTGTGCCGGCTTCTTTAATGTCCTTTTCAACCATCTCTTGAATAAGTTTAGTTTTTTACTTACCTTTCTCAGTTATCACCACTTTCTTTACCATACCATTATCACTATTTGTGTCATTTGTCCAACGGTTCCATGTAAGGATTTTGTCTTCAGGAATCTGGTTATAAAATTCCTTCAGTGTTTTCTCATAATCAAAACACTGATTACAACCACCATTTATGCATTTTTGCATCATAAAACTGTTCACTGTCAGCCTTTGGGCACAGCAAAATGTCGACAATATCATTTTCATTTGTCTTTTTACATTTCTGGTCAGGAGATACTCTACTAAGTGTCAAAAGTTTAAACCTTATGTTAGTACAGTAGGGGCAGCAACAGTAATCCCTGTGACTTAGGGATAGCAGGCGTACATTTCGTTTTTCTCAGTGCTGCGAACTTGCCAAGACTGACATTTTTATGATTTTCAAAATTATACTTCGCATGAGCAGTCTTTACAGATACTTGCATTGCATACCCAGGACCTTCTTTTGGTAGCAAATCTCTTCTGTGGAAGAATTCGTGATATGTCTTCCGCAAGTAAAACATCTGGATGCCTTTTACGTCAACTCTGCTTTTGCGCTTCAACATGGCCCGCTTTGCAAGGTAAAGTCGTGCTGCAGGCTTAACTGAACTGAGTTGAATTTTAGTACTCTTCTCATTATTTTTCTGTTTTGGTGAATTAACTGTCTTCATATCTTCTTTCTTCTCGACCATTTTCTTTTTCGCTAAATCATCCTTCAAATCATTTAATTTCAGATAGTTTCTGCACATATATTCACTTATAATAAGTAACTAGTTATTGCGCTTGATGCCCTAATATCTGCATGTCCTGTATCGTTGTCCGAAAGTAACCAGGAACTATTTGCCTGATTTTTTCAATTTGCCACTTTAATGGTCGGCACAGCGACACTTCTCTGAGAGGGTGTTATTGTTGAGCGAGACGTCTACATTTGATGTTGAACTTTCACTCTTTGAAATCATTGCTTTGTATATTATCAATTTCATCATACGAATTGAACAAAGGTGTTATGTAACCAATTGGAGATGGTGTATTTAAAGTGTAAACCTCTTAAAAGTTCAAAACATAATTCTCTTTGGGCCACTATTGACATTAACTTTCGAAATCTGTTTCAAGCTAAACGCTAATTAAAAAATGTTTTTGTACGTTTCTTCCCTCGTTGACAAATGGCCTTCCTGGCAAATGGAGCACTTCTCCAAAAAATGGGAAATCACCTTAAGGAAATCGTACTCAATTATTTTCGTACCTTTAAGGCATTCACACGACATGTTTTCGCACAGCCTTTCATCCCCCCCTGCTTCATGTGGAGCTAACAGAAGCAATTCAATTAAATATGTTTGCTTTGTGCTTCCGTTTATATCACCAAAGCCAGCAAGTAAATGTTCAGCAACCTTAAATACAGTGTATGTCTCAATGCAGATGATTGAACTGTTAAATGCAGTCCAGAAATATTTAAATAAATATCAAATTTAATATAAAGAATAAGTTGGAAATATATTTCAAGGCACTAAATGGAAAAGACATCTGATGATTACCTTCAGATGAAACTCCTTTGCTTTACCTTTGAATGTTGTTGCTTGTAAATGACAAAAGCGTTCATGAAAGCTGGGTCAAGGGCCAACCAAGTGAAGTTTGTCCACCAGCGTGTGCCAGATCACTCTGTAGACAATAATTGCTTTAAAGAGGGTGATGTCTCTGGACTCCATCCATGTATTTGTTGAATTCAACAATGGTCTCCGTGTTTTACTCTATAAACCCTCTTGATTTCTTTCATTTCGCTCAACAATGCGTTCTCTTCCGTTAAAGAGAGGGTCATAGTAACTCTTTAAGTTGAACACATGTTTTTTTTATCTCTCCATACATTGGCAAGAAGTTACCCGTCTTTTGGCTGCCTTGCCATTGATTCACCACGCTTCAGGCTTCGTACCTTGTCGTCCTTTTTCTTCTGTTTTGATACTTTCAGACGTATGGGCCCATATTTCCTTCCGGTATTAAACGAATTGGGCCGGTATGTTCCCTTTTCATGTAAGGATACGGCCAGGGGTACGAATGTAGAAAACTTATCGATGAAGACTGTATGGTGTCTGTCTTCGATCCCTTCTACCAGTGTCTCAATGAGACTTTTTCTTAGCCATGTATCCTTTATCTCCTAAGATATAATGGCTATACATGAATATATAATACACATAAGAAGCTGAGAATAAATTTAAATAAATGATATAAAGTTGAGATTATATCCGCATTATATCTTCGTGTTTCATTCTCGCTTGGAATGCATACCTCAAAAACCCTGTCGAAGAATAGATATAAAGATGTAAAAAAAATTAAAAATATATAATTATATATATTGTAATCAACACTTAAACACCTACATTGGTGTCATATTTCGTACTTTAGCTGTAAGGAAAATACAAAGTCATTAATATATTTAATACGCGTCTACTGTACCTCTTCACTTCCCGTACACTTAACCTCGTCTAAAAGTATTGGTAATGTTCCTGCGCCGAAGTGTGCACCGCTGCAGTTGGTACTTAAATGATTACATAAAATATTATTAAATTGTCGATTTTATGTGTTACTTCATTCAGTAGCTTAAATTCAAACTGTTTATCGCAGACAATAATAACATTATAATTATAATATAATTTGAGGATCAAACGGGAAATCAAATACTCCTATCAGTTATTCTTGATTCCCTGTTAGGCAAATACATTTGAAAAGTTGTCTGTCTTCTGCTAGTAAAGAGTTAAAATAGTGAAGTTAACAGGAGCTTATTTTTGGTTTAGGACAACTTAACAATTTGTAAAAAATTGGTTTTATCTGTTTTAAAATTCAGCCATAAGCCCTTCTGTTAAATGGCCAACAGGTGTTTGGTAGGAATTCACCTTTTGACCAGAGGGCTTTCTTTTTGTTATTGGGGCATGAAGCCGTTGTAATGGCGTTGTGGACGAAAGGTTTGCAGTGTTGTAGTTGATGTGCCCGTACCCAAAATTCTGTGTGCATCCTATCCCACGTGATAGGTGCTTGTTCCCTCAGGTTCCTTAATTGATAGTCATAGCAAGACCGGGCATTACAATTGTTCTTAGCCGCTAGATCCCGTAATTATTCCCTAAACTTCATTTGAGCAGGGACTTCTTGTGGATATTTTGTTGCATAAATGTCTATAAACCTCATAAATGCTGTGGTCCATTGCTCTATGTTGTAAATTCTTTGCTTTTAAACTAATGGAATTAGATTTAAATTGCCATTCAAGCAGTCAAATTGCAATTGTTAAAGGGATGTTTATGTTTCCTGATCATGTGCGAAAATTATTGGCAACAGTGACCCAAAATATAAAAATTTGTTCTTCCAAATTTTCTTTTGTATTCGTTTTGAAATTTGGGAACATATCGGAGCATCGAAAGGAGAAAAGGGCTATCCTTTGTTACCTGTAAGCTTTGTTATATTAGAATCGAGCACTTCGTCCAATAAACTGTCATCACTATCCGATTTCTCTGAATTTGCATAATTTACGTCTGATGGATGACTTGTGCTTAATTTTCGGGTGGGCGATTGTGTCCTTTTCATTTTAGTTGTTTGAGTACAAGTATGCCCTCTACTCTAATGCCCTTGATGGGGGATTAAGTCATTATTGCCTGTTTCCAGGTTGTTAGCTGATTCATTTTCTTCTGAGGCCTAGTCTTAATCAATAATGTCAGTGTTCACTACAGCTGGGGCCTTGGACCGGCCCTTTCGGGATCTCTTCGGTAGTGAATTTTGGTGTTTTCCACTGTCAACTGAACTTTATCTATTTCGTAGCAGAAGCTGTTTGTCTTTTACCACAACAAGTCCTCGTCACTCTCAGACAGAGAGTTATCTTCCAATAGATGGACTTTTCAATATCCTTTTTTGTTTACCGGTATTTTTTTTAAATGTCCTACTTTTTAGCTCGACCTTTGTGATGGCTTTTCGTCTTTAAGACTTGCCTTTAGTTCATCTAAATTGATTAAATATGTCTTGCTAGTTCCACAGGAATACTTCTGTTTATATTGTTTTCGTATGCTTGTATGAATCTATGACATGCTTCTGTATACATCATGGACACTATCAGTAAATTGTGCTCATTCTGAATTAAGCGTTCATTCATGGAATGCGCAGTCTCTTCTTTCATATCTTACCTGAAATAAAATGTTTAAAATAATTTCAAAAATACATTAGTTGTAATGTAAAAGGATATCCATTGGAAACACAGAATGTAACAATGCAATATAATAATAGAAGACTGGGTTTGATAAGAGTCTATTTATGGGATGTTATGAAATATGCAACATCTCTCATGCCACACTATCATTGGCACATTGGTATTCTATTGTTATAACATGATCCTAAAGGACCAGACAATATAAAGACACTGATTTTTATGCTGGGGCATTTTACGGCCTCCATACGGACATTTTCAGACTGCTGTTGTCATACTTTACATAGTATTTGCAACTGTGGCCCTCTCTTTTACAAAGGTAAGAAGATCATCAAATAATGGTTCCATTCCCTGTTCAATTAAGCGGGTTGCTCGCTCGACATATTTCGACCTAATATTAAAATCTGCGAACAATATTTCTAAGATTTTCAGTGTTATTAAGATCCGGCATGAACCGTACTTGTGATAAATTGATCTGACATTTTTCCATGTCAAGAGACAGATTCATGAGACCCTATATGTCATTATTTTTAATACTATTGCCTTTGATTAATTTCTAAACATGTGATCTTGCAACTAAATGTGGCTGACCATACCTAGATTTTAATATCGGTTTCGCTCGTTCAAATCCCTCCTCGGTCGGCAACACAACACAATCCTCAATACTACGCTTAGCGTCACCTTGACAAAACTGAATTAAATAGCTTAGTTTTAACCTATTGTCATTTATCCTTGATTCTATATTTGTCTCAAAATTACAGATGAATTGACTAAAATCCGCCGGATTTCTATTAAATGTAAACAGTTCGGGTTTTGGCAGGTTGAGACTCTCCTGCGCGCTAACGGTCATTGCTTTAAGTCCTTGGAAAAATTGTGCATCACAAATAGGTCCTTGTACAAGTGGCTCCGTCTCTGTAGTAAGCTTTGTCTGTGTGATTTGATCAACGTACTCCTGCACTCTTTCCTGTGATCTTAATGTCTTTTCAGGCAACACGGATTTTCGAACGCGTTCGCTCGGGCTCGAACCAGAGTCACTTTCATCATCCAACTCGGACCTCGCTAACTGGTCTTGAACTGATTGCAGTTCAAGTTCTCGCTGCAACTCTGCCTGTTGATTATTCAACTCTTGCATTTTTCTCTGCAGCTCGTGACGTTTTCTTGTCTGATCCACCTTTAACTCTGCAAGCTGACGTCTTCTCTTCGAGGATGATCTCGAGTTTTCAGTTAATTCGCTTCCTCCATTTTCACTTACTGAAGATGCCAAACTGTCCTTATTTGCAGCAATATATTCTTGGAATTGTACTAACAATGAGTCCAATTCTGCATTTGTGACGTCGCGTGAGCGTTTTTTTTCCATATTGTTCTTCATGTGAGAATATTTCTAGACTGTCATGTTTCTTTCAAATTCAAATTCCTTCCAGCACTCGTTCATTTCTTCCCTTAATTCACGTACATACGAGATACTGTCTTTCTCATTTACGCGCAAACTTATACCCTTCGAAAGTTTAGCAAGCCTTGATTTACATCTTTGTAATTTTGCTCTTCTCCGCAACGATTGGGTTCTCTGTCGAAGCCATATTCACTGATGACGAGAAAAATCTCAATCTGTAAGGTCACTTTAATAGTGAATTACGCTGATATAACTGTTCAATAAGTTTTCAATAACTGGGGTCAACAATTTCAAGAAAGCGTTCAATAACTTTTCACTATCTGGGATGACCTTCAATATCCTTCTCAATATCTGGGATTGATTATGTTCAATAACTGTACGGGACTGTCCGTGCACGGCGCAGTCGTAAAAGTCGTCAAAGTCGTTCGTGGGATAAGTGAAACTCTGCATGTAAATTTGTATCTTTCCCTATATATAAATATTTTTGACTACAAAAATTTCCACAAAAAAGCTAGCAAAACGGTTATTTTAGAAATTTAAACCAAATTTTACAATAACATTAAATAAATTTTCATTAAAAACCCCAATAAGAAAAACAAAATTTACTTCGACTATAAAAATTTTAAAGTAAAATACCCCTTAAACCCAAAAAATACCCTAAACAAAAAATAATAAAATCCGTTTTCTTGACAAAAAAAAAAAAAATTTTTTAAATATTCAAAAGGGTTTTAAAAAAATTTTAAATAGAAATGTTTTTTTAAAAATTTAAAATTTAAATACTCCCAACTTATAAAAAAAAAAAAATTGGGGGGAAATTTCCCCCTTGGAAAAAAAAAATGCAACCTTTTACCCAAAAACCACAAAAATATGAAACTAAAATTTCAAAAATTTTACATTTATCGGCTTCGCTCCCAAAAGCGCCCTTTCGAATGCGGCCCTTGGTGCCGATGTTAGGGGACTGCCTGATGATATTGTTCCTAAAAATTTTACAATTTTAATTTTTTAAACCAATAAAAATGTTAATTTTTATATAAAAACCTTTCCAAAAATTTAAATTTTCCCGCTTATGGATAGGGTCAAAAGAAAAAATTTTGAGAACGAAAATATAAACAAGTTTTTTGGCATATAAAATTTAAAATGTCTTCGGGACAGGCCAACAAAGGGGGAAAACCAAATTAATAACAAAAAAATCTATATGTTTTTGTTTCTCGACCCCCCTGCATGATCCCCAAGCCAGTTTTCTACTCAGGTACCTTTAAAAAAAATTGTTAAAATTTATAGAATAAAGGTAAAACATCCCCCGCCCGGGGAAACAAATTTTCCCTTAAAATGCAATAAAAAAGTAGAAAAAATTTTTTTAAAAATCCCCATCTAAAGAAAAAAGGGTTTATTTTCCCCACAGATAAAGGGACTTAAATAGAAACCTTTTAAATTTCCCATAAAAAATGTAAATTATTATAGCAACCATGATTTCCAAAGCAAATTTTAATTTTCCCATAGCACAGTGAATCAAACACCTGGGGGCTAAAGGAACTTTTTTAAATTAAGGGGCCAGAAATAACCTGCCAAAAATCTTCATAATAATAAATTTTACTTTTCCATGTCAGGGACAATTAAAATTTTCCCAGGGAGCCATATTAAAACCCCCATCTTTTTTTTTCTTTTTTATTTTACTGATTTTTGGTGTAAAATGTAAAAAGTAAAAAAATTAAACAATTTTTTTTTCAAATATTTTAATTTTAATAAGTGTAAAAAGAAAACATTTTTTTGTCAGGGAATTTTTTTATTACATAAGAAAAAAGTTAAACCTTTGTCTGACACTGTTTGTTTTAAAACAAAGTTTAAATTTTTTAAAAAAAAAAATTTTTTAAATATAATTAAAAAAATAAAAAATTCCAACCTTTTTTATTAAAAAGTGTCGGGTTTTTTAAAAAAATTAACATATAAAAATTTTTATTGTTTTTTTTTTCCCGGGTTTTAGTTGCAAAAAAAGCCACATTAAAAAAGCAATTTCCTACAATTATTTTTATTTTATTTAAATAACCTTCTCGCTAGATAAGAAATCTTTGGGTTAAACAGTCGTTCGGTTTCGTGCGGGTTGAAATTTTAACCCCAACCCTTGATAAAACAAAATTCTAACATTTAAAACTTTTTTCCCTATAAAACAAATAAATGTCAATCCCAATTTACACAATTTAACACATACGCCATCCAAAAAAAGGGAAGCTTACATCCCTTATGCGTCATTGACGATATAAACGAAATAAACGGGGGGAAAAATTTCCCTTCCCCTTAAATTCTTAAGGTTAACAAATTTTAAATCGATTCTTTCATTTTGGTAAATTAAGAAGGGAAATTTAGATTTAATTTTTTTTGCTTTGTTATTTTTAAATAAGTCGTTTTGTTCAAATATTGGGAAATAATCACCCCCGAAGAAATTTTCCCCCTTTCTTTTTACCAGGGGCTTTTAATTTTTAGCCTTTCATTTTTCAAACAACAATGCACTCAAAATTGATATCTATTTCCTAAACGGTTAGTTTTTGACTGTTCTGTTTAACCGAGCCTATCAAAGCTGGGCTCAGCAGGTTAAGGCTTAATTGTGAATTTCGAACCAAGTTTTCCTTCGCCAGGTGATATAATAGTCTCCGTCCGCTGTTATTTGGCTCCTTCATCTGTCTGTCCGTCCCACAATTTTTCTTGAGCATAACTTGAAAGTGTTTTTTTTTTTTTGTTTTTTGTTGTTTTTTTTTTTTTTTTTTTTTTGCTGCTGGGTTTTACGTCGCATCAACACTGTGTGGGTCATATGCCAACTTTCCAGCTTTACTGTTGGTGGAACAAACGGGCACGTAGGTAGATTGGCACTAGCGGTCCGTCAGTGATTGGTACACTCCAGTGCTCGTTTGGAAAGTATTTTTACCATCAAGTTCAAGCTTCAAAGGTAGATGGACTTTATTGAGAAGACCTGCACAGCGAAAAGATACCTAAGGGCCAAAATTTATTCAAAACTTTTTTGAGCTAAACATGTATTAAAAACCCTTTGTATTTAAACTTTTTAAAAGGGGGACGGGTCCAATCATTGAATTTCACAAAATATGTATTTTTGGGAAAAAAAACATTTTTCCTAAATCAGAAATTTAATTCTAAGTCCATTCCCCTTACACTATATACAAATATGTCCTTTGGGTTATTTTCAACTTTCAAAACTTTTTGAGCTGAGTGGGGTTACATGTATGACATCCCATTTGTTTTTCTTTTTTCCCTTTGTATTGTTCTTTAAACTTTTTCCATCTATGCAGAGGGCAAATACCTTTAGAAAATAACTCCCTGCCCAAATTTTCATTTTTATTTAATTAACTAAAATTCCTTAAAATTTAAAATAAAATTTAAGACCTTTATGAAATTGGTAAACATTGGGCAAATTTTAAATTTTTAAATTGTGCAAATTAAAGAATTTTTCGGTTTAAAAAAATATTTCGAAATTAAGTACAAAAGTAACTGTATAACTGGTTAAGAGCAGTCTATGTTTAACATTTATGTAATGTTCTGCGTTATTTGTAACGTTCTGATTAGAAAGGTCGTCACTTTCTACCATTCTAGTCCATTTAGAACTATATGACTAGTATGTGAACAACACAACATGCATTAATAACGAAATTAAACTTGAAACTTCTTTTAAATTCATTAGTTATGATATTGCTATGATAATTTTGGCATAAAAACATGGGTTAATAAAGAAAGATGCACAGTTATGTCGTCTGCAAGAAGTCAAACAAAAGAGTGATTTACAAAGTCAGGAAGATCATTTATATCGATAAGAGACAAGATAGATCCTAAGACTGAGCCCTGGGGACGCCTAAGGAGACTGTGATTAACATATAGAACCATTAACTAGCAATTGGAAATGCGCTCATAAGGAAAAGAAAAATCCAACCTGCCTTTTTCAACGGGTTTAATCTATAAATAAAAAAAATACCAAAAATGTACAGAAAAATTTCATCTTATACTGAAATTTTAATATTTTCATTTAAAATTTAAAGAAATCTACATTAAACATCAAAAACTACGTTAAAATAATTAACACAATTAAAAGACATTTAATTAGGTCAGTGTCTTAATTTCAAAGATAATATTTAAATATTCAAGCATTTGTATTCAAATATTTTCAATTTTAGTTGGTATACATGTAAATTTCTTATATAAATAATTTATCATTTTTAGATAAATTTTATCAGTTAAAATTTACCCCCCTACGGGCCTCCGGTCTGCCAGATAATTTATAGTGTTCAAAATCAGTGAGAGTTCTCCCCCTTTTTCACGTGTCATTTTTGCAAAATAAGCCGGTTAGATCTGATGCTCCGTGTGCTTATTGGAAATAATCATGGTAATAGAATTAAAACGGGTGTTTATTAGTGACGAAATTGACCCAAGATGTGTGGAGGTCCTAAAGGAAAATGGAATTGAGGTTGTCAAAGATACAAAACTACGCACAGACAAGGAGAAGTTTCTTGCTGAAATTTCGGTACTTTTTTCTATATTTTATATCTGTGTTTTCTTTCAATTCCTTCGCTTCATTTAATATCATATATGCGTAAAAAGTATATTTAGCTCCCCAATTCTGACCATTTAACACCACTGTCTTGTATTAAATTTTTTCTTGCTGATGGGTGTGTATGATTAACTGTGAAATAGAATCACTGTATCGCTTACTGGAAATCCCTGTGGATCCACTGTTTACTGGAATCACTATATCATTTACTGGGATCACTGTCTCATTTACTGGAATCACTGGATACTGGGATCACTATATCATTTACTGGGATCACTGTATTATTTACTGGATTCACTTGATACTGAATTTATTGTATCATTTACTTGAAACTCTGTATCATTAACTGGATTCACTGTATCATTTACTGGGATCACTGTAGTATTTACTGGATTTACTTGATACTGGATTCATTGTATCATTTACTGGATTCACTGTATCATATACTGGATTCACTGTTTCATTTATTGGATTCACTGTATCATTTACTGGATTCACCTTATCATTTACTGGATTCACTGTATCATTTACTGGGATCACTGTATCATTTACTGGATTCACTGTATCATTTATTGGATTCACTATCATTTATTGGATTCACTGTATCATTTACTGGATTCACTGTATCATTTACTGGGATCTCTGCACCATTTACTGGATTCACTGGATACTGGGATCACTATCATTTACTGATATCACTGTATCATTTATTGGATTCACTGGATACTGGATTCACTGTATCATTTACTGGATTCACTGTATCATTTACTGGATTCACTGTATCATTTACTGGGATCTCTGCACCATTTACTGGATTCACTGGATACTGGGATCACTATCATTTACTGATATCACTGTATCATTTATTGGATTCACTGGATACTGAAATCACTGTTTCGCATCTCATCCAACAGTTATCCTCCTAAGTTAACATTCAAATAGTCAGGATTTGGATTTTAAATATAAATACAGTCAACATGGTTTAACGCATAACTAAATAAATGCTGATGTATGTCCCATGTACTGAATAATTAATGCAGATTACACAAAACTCTACATGCTGCGTCTGCTTTAACTAGATTGCATAAAAGTTGATATAAAGCATAAAACATAAACTCTACATCTACATCTACACCATACTGCTTGTAATTGTTTACGGTTACAGTAAGCAGGTATACATTGAATTGAATTGAGAGACAGCTTTGAGATACAAGGGAATCCAGGTACCATTCCCTAACTCTTATTGAATAGGCCCATTGGTTATTTTACATGCCCAGTGTATAGCACTGATACTTGCGAGGATTACCTGGATTTTTTACCAGTACACCTCTAGGTAGGTGAGAGACACTGAAAATATCTCTGATAAATCCCAAGGGTGTTGCCCTGGATCGAACCCAGGACCTCAGGAGTGATAGCCAGTGGTCTAACTAACTTAGCTATCGCTAACTTGAGTTGTTTACAAAATCTTGTACGTGTATCTCTAGGCCATTGAGGATTTGTTTAGTACAATGTGATTGCTTTATTCTAACTCTTGATATTTCTATACCATTCCAAATATCTAGGTGTTGTCCCCGTTTTGAGCTGGGCTATTTGAAGAATACAGGGTCATACCTACTCACTCTGGCCTTTAAGGTTTTGGTTAAGGTTTTGCATGTGTAACTTCATGTTTATATCATTTACAACTAGTATGTTAGTATTCACTTGAAATTTCACACATCATGTAAGGGTCATACTTGTAGGTCACTATGAGCCAGAACTATAACATGAACTTTTATTGAACTATTCCACTTTATGTACTTAAGAAATGTCCATAGGGCTCTGAGTTTTATACTTAGTAGAAAGACAATTTAGAATTTGTTTTACACTAGAAACATGTGTTAAAATTTATTTTACACAAAAAATATAGAATTTTAAAGATCTATCATAAAAAACAACAAAGTCAGCTTATTTTGAAGGTAATCAATTAAGCTCAAATTGTCAGTGAATTAAAGGCAAGGTTTGTGGGTCAAGCACTTTAAGTGAGTAAAGTGCACATAAGGTAGCTCTTAAGTAATGTAAGACTTTTTTGCACGTAAATATTTAATTAATACGAATGACCAAAATTTAAAAGATAATTAATCATAACTAGTGATAAAGTTAATTTTTTGTTATTTTCCATAATTGTTTTCCATGCAATTTACTTGTGAAAAGGAAAATTTTTAATTTATTTTGAATATGCATTTTTAAATTAATTTATACCAGTAGATCTACTGGGAAAATTTCCATTTAAAATGTATAACTTTTAACATTTTTTACAGAGTTGATATCATAATTTTTTCCCTGTACAAAATTAATAGGCACATAGTTTATTACATGTACATGCATATGGGAGAAGATTGTATTGGTTTTTTTTAACCTATACCATAATTATGTTTTTAGCCTAGTTTCTACATACATCTTTTACAGGCCTTTACCTAGATCCTAGTTTATTTTATGATGCTATGCTATATATGATTTTACCTGGGTCACAATATATAACTTTAAAGTACATATAAACTCATTAGCTTATTTTCATACAACCCTCTGCAAGTCAACATGTGTTGTACTACGCAATACAATTTGACATGTTCAGGTCACTTTAAACTTTGATTCATTGTGTGTTTTTGTTAACTCAGCTAAATATATCAGCCATGCGAATTTGATGGAAATTTACTCTTCTATATTAAGATCACCAGGTCATCTATAAATAGACTAAATTTTGTTGAGGCCCATACTGAGTGCCTAATGTTTATGATGATGTTCCCAAATATAAAAAAAAATTATTTTCTTACTTGAAGATAAGACAAGTATGAATTAATGATTAAATGACTCATAGATTGTAGGTTAAGATACAATGTACTATTACAATATTGATAGCAAACTTAAATTTATGTTTAAGAAACAGTGTAGCATGTATAAGATTAGATTGTTACATAAACTTATGCATTATCACGACTATGAGTGAAAGCCATGGCATACTTTTAGATAAAGTGTTTGCATAACAGTTAGCATTAGTTAGCATATACTTTTGTTTCCTTTACCAAGATGAGATAGGTAAAAAACAAATGTTAAGGTGAAAATATATGAATATTTGAGCAATTTATACTACTTTAATAAAAAAATTTTAAAGGCACATTGTGCCTCAGATGAAACAAAATAAGTTTTTCCTTAGACATGAGTATTTTGATGTTTATAAAGAATGTTTTAAAGCATGTTTCATGCTTATCACCTGAGAAATAAGGGCTGAATATAAAACTTTTTATCATAAAGGTAACAAAATGTAAACAAGCTAGGTAGTATTTTGACTTTCATATAAAAAACTAAACAATATAACTTTATTAATTGCTAAATCAAAGCAAGAGAATCAAAAGATGGTTCAGGTAATTAGCCAATTACATTAACTTGTAACCTTTGAGAAACTTTAACAGGACACCAAAAATTTAAAGATATCGAGAAACAAAAACAAAACAAAAAATTTTTTTTAGGCATAATGGGCCTTTAAATGTCCATATATGCTGTAGCAGTTGTGTCCCTTTAATATGTGCTGAGATAAAGTCATGTTAAAGATAGTGATGATTGATAAATGTTGATATTTGAAAGGTTTCTGCTGACAGAAATTTTCCAATGTGAGAAATAACACCAGATCATTCTAACATTGAACTTTAAATAGACATCAACGAAGATACTTTTGAAAGCTTTCAAGGATAACATTTTCAAGGACATAAATTTTAAATCAGGCATGTGTGTCCCAAAACAGTGATATGCAAATTTAATTGACTGATAGACAAAAAGCTGTTACTATAGATAGCTTATGCAATGTACCATTTCACATTAAATTGAATTGAAATTGAAAATTTTATCAAATGTGTGGGTAAATTCCATTCTCAGTTGTTGGAATTTGATTTCAGGTTTTGATATCTGGTAATGAAATGTTACCATTAATCATTTTCTGGTTGTCAGCCATGATGATGTGATCCCCTCATCTGATTTTCTTGTTGTCAGACATGATAACATGCTACCCTTCATATCTGGTTGTCAGCCATGATTATATGCTCAGCTCTCCCTTATCTCTACATGTCAGCCATGATTATATGCTCAGCTGTCCCTCGTCCCTACTTTTCAGCCATGATAATCTGCCACCCCTCATCTCTGGTTGTCAGCCATAATGATATGCTACCCCTTGTCTCTCGTTGTCAGCCATGATGATATGCTACCCCTTATCTCTATGTGTCAGCCATGATTATATGCTACTACCCCTCTTTGGTTGTCAGCCATGATGATGATTGTGCTACCCTTCATCTCAGGTCATCAGCCATGATTGCATGCTACCCCCAATCTCTTTTTGTCAGCCATGATGATATGCCACCCCTCATCTCTACTTGTCAGCCATAATAATTTGCTATCCCTCTTCTCAGGTTATCAACCATGATGATATGCCACCCCTTATGTATTATTGTACTTGTACATGTTAACTCCTGTGAGAGTTAAATGAGCAAGTTTGATGGTATTAATGAAAGTCACATATTTTATTATTTTTTTTTTTTTTTTTTAGAAATATGATGGGTTGATTGTTCGCTCAGCAACTAAAGTAACTGCAGATGTTATAAATGCTGCCACTAACTTGAAGATCATAGGCCGAGCTGGTACAGGGGTAGACAACATTGACTGTGATGCCGCAACTAAACGAGGGATAATTGTTATGAAGTATGTTTAGGTTAAGGTGTTATAACGCACCTTAATCAAGTGAGAAAAGCTTTTAGAATTTTCTTATACTGGTATGTAAAACTATTGCACGGTTACGGATAACGTTCTAAACCTTTAGTTTATACAAATTTATTTTAGTTTGATTGTGTTGGAAGCTTTATGCTTATTGATAACACTCATGAATCCGTTCCTCAAACCAACCAGTACTAAGCAATGAATGTAAAGCTGCTTGCTCAAGGAAACAACGGCTTGTCCCTGACAGGGTCTGAACCCATGCGATCAGCAATCCTTAGATTAGTAGTCTGACATGTTAACAACTAGGCTACGCCCCCACTAATTTTTGTTAACCTTTAGTGAGATTATATTTAGCTCACCTGAGCTAGCTGAGGGTGAGCTTTTTGGATCGTTAATGTCCATCATCAGTTGTCTGTCGTCCTTCCACATTTTTTCGTTAACACTCTAGTGGTCACATTTATGACTTAATTGTCAGCAAACTTGGTCAGGTGAGCGATCTAGGGCCATCTTGGCCCTCTTGTTTAAAGTTTATATGAAGTTTGAGATGGAAAAAAAAGAAAAACTGTGCATGGGTTAGGTTAGTAGCTATAATTGGCTTGAATCAATTTATTTTAGATAATGTTCAATGGGATAAAGTAACTATATAGATTTGTATATGTATATTTCAGTACACCAGGGGGGAACACTCTAAGTGCTGCTGAACATACATGTGCCTTGATGTGCTGTTTGTCAAGGTAAGGGAGACAACTCATAGTAAAATAAAGAAAGTAAAGTTTATAACATTTCCGTTAGTAATATATTTGATAGCATAGGACTAGTATAAAAAATAATTTTTGTGCCCCCACGTTAGTGGCGGGCATTTAGATTTACCCTTGTCCGTCCGTCCGTCCGTTCACTTTTGTGTCGCACGTTACTCAAAAAGTATTTGACCTAGAGTCATGAAACTTTACAGGAATGTTGATCAGCATGTGTAGTTGTGCACCTGGGTATTTTCGTCTGGATATTTTTAGTATTTTCAGAGTTATTGCCCTTGACTTAGTAAAATTTTGCAATTTTCAACATGTGTCACACGTAACTCAAAAAGTATTTGACCTAGAGTCATGTAACTTTACAGGAATATTGATCAGCATGTGCAGTTGTGCACCAGGTATTTTTGTCGGGATTTATTTAGTATTTTTAGAGTTATTGCCCTTCACTTAGTAAAATTTTGCAATTTTCAACTTGTGTCGCAAGTTACTCAAAAAGGATTTGAGATAGTCATTAAACCTTATGGGCAGGTTGCTCAGCATATTTAGATTTGCACCTGGGGTTTCGCTTGTGGATTTATCCAGTATTTGTAGAGTTATTTCCCTTGACTTAGTAAAAAGATTGACAGAACAGTGGCGCGGTGGGGGCACCTGTGTCCTATGGACACATTTCTAGTTTATCAAAGTTTTCAAATTGATTGGTAGACTTTTTAAAGTTCATTATTTTCAATTGGTAAAGCATATGATCAGTCAAAAGTTTTTTTTACCAGTTTTACAGAATGAAAAAAAAAACCTGTTAATCATAATTATAATAATGGCGGCTTGTTGGGGGTTTGGGGGATGAACAGTACCTTCAATGGGCAACATCTTAATGTCTTAAGGATTTTTCAAAGAAACTTCTTAAAAATCAAGAAAAATGCATTTTGGTTGTGTTTGTTGTTTTTTAACACATCTAAGTCGCACTTAAAAGAAATCGAATGCTGTACATGTTCCCCTCTGTTTATTGTAGAGATATACCAAATGCTGTAGCAACTATGCGAGCCGGAACATGGGATAGGAAGAGCTTTATGGGATCAGAATTAAGCGGGAAAACTCTTGCTATAATCGGGCTTGGTAGAATTGGCAAAGAAGTGGCTCTTAGAATGCAGTCTTTTGGAATGACGGTAATGTGTATTAATTTTGGATTACTTAAAATAAGGACACTCAAATCATATCTTTGTCTGTGTGAAAGCACTATAGAGTTAGTATAATACAACCCTACATGAAAACATTCTGAAAAATTTACTCAAATTTACCGTTAATTCTTGAAACATGGCAGTGGAAAGGGTACCTTTAGAACAGAAACAAAAAAGTAACAAGATGTTTTTGTTTCAATATGAAAAGTATAATGTAACATAAAAGTAATAGGTTTGCAACTTTTCATAGACAATTTGAAAATATCTGTAATAGACGGTTTCTAATATTGCAGGTCAAAGGCCGTCCGTGAATTTGGTTGAAAATTTAATCATAACCTGAAATTAAAAATTTTTCTATTTTTATTTTATCAGACAATAGGTTATGACCCTATTATACCAGGGTCAGTGAGTGCACAGTTTGATACAGAATGGATGGAACTGGAAAAGATCTGGCCCCTGGCTGATTATATCACTGTCCATACCCCCCTCATACCACAAACAAGGAGTAAGTTCCTTTCATTTTTGTTTTAAAATTTAGTCAATGAAAAATAAAATAATTTGGCTTCAGAGTAAGTTAGCTGTTCAGTTTTAGCATGAGATATTGACAGTAAACACCGCCAAATTTATATTGTTATATTCGAAAATTGTTATATCCGAGCGGCAACAAGTTAGAATACATGCAAGGGTATTTCAGCAACAGCATTGTTATGAGTGGTATTATAATCAATATCAAAATACTAAAAGTCATTGTAATTACCTTAGAAAACTCTCAATGCAAGGCATGTTTGATCAAATGGATTGATGACTTGAAACAGATATCTTTGTCTTAAAGTTGTATATTTGTCTTTAAGTTATATAAAAGGAGCCAACATACAAATTTTACAGACCGTAAAATATATCTATGTTTTGCATGGCAATAGTTTTTCAAAAGGAGCTGATATATTTAAAGTTTTTGAGACTGTGAAACATTAATTCAGTTTGTCATATTTGGTTCTTCAATCTTGTCTTCAATTCTGTTATTAAATATGCTAGAAACAGTGATCCCAAAGGACCAGAAAAAAAAGAAAACATTACTTATGTAATCAAATAATTGAGTCTGTAATTCACATGTCGTTACAGATTTGATAAACGAGGCTGTGTTTGCCAAGTGTAAGAAAGGAGTGAAGGTTGTGAACTGTGCTCGAGGTGGTATCATAGATGAAGCTGCCCTATTGAAGGCATTGGATGCCGGCCAGTGTGGCGGTGCAGGGTTAGATGTCTATGTTAATGTATGTATGATAACTGTTTGTTCATTATTAATGTAAAGGCATCCATTGATATTAGTTATGTAAAAGTGTCCATGGCCGCGTGGTTTAGGTCACTTATTTATAACCACTAGCCCTTTGCTGAGACCCAAATGGAAGATCTGGAAATAGAATTTGTAAGCCTTGTTAAAGGAAGGCATTACTTACTTACATTACTGCTGCGGGTTCGAATCCCGCCTATTGTGAGAAAGCTATTCAGCCAGGGCTACAGATAACATTTTGTGTATATTGGGTAATTACCCCTTATTTTGTGATCTATTGGGTTTTTTCTATTTTCTTTGAGTTATTTCTGTATTTTTTACCCTACCCCCTCCAACCAATTTGGGTTATAAAGTACAAGTTCATGCGTTTTACCCAAAATTTTTGACCTTCATTGTAGACATTTGTAGGTTTTGAACGGTAATAAAAAAGCTACTTACTACTTTGCTTTATGGTTTATTGGCCTAGGAGATTTCCAAGTTGCCCTATATATTATTTAAAGGTTAAAACAGTCTGAAACAGTATGATCTGCCTGATGTACGCGTTAAGTAATAATTTTCGTCATTACGCACCAGTTCAAATGTAGTTTGTATAAATAATAATTCATTTACTTTTTCTTACCCTTAGTTATTATTTCTATTGGGTTTTTAGACATTTTAATTGGGTAATAACGCAAATACGCATGTTATCTGCAGCCCTGATTCAGCTAGGTTACTGAATGTCATTGGTTCTACTTGGGTGCCTGTTTGTGCCTGAAATAATGCACAGAGGAGCACATGAGGTCGTATTCCACAATTAACGTTGGAAAGTTGTCATATGACTTATACAATGTTGGTGCGACATAAAATCCAACACTCCTCTACCCTCCCACCCCAACCTAAAATTTTTATGCCCCCACAGAGTGGGAGCATATAGCGTTGCACTTGTTCGTCCGTCCGTCCGTACGTCCCGAAATCTTGTGAACGCAACTCCTCTTAAACCGGATGGCAGATTTTGCTTAAACTTCCAGGGATGAACAACCTTAATGTGTAGATGGTAGTAAAGGAAGGAATTTTTGCTGCGACCAAATTTAACAGAATTATGGCCCTTTGTTGATTTTTACACTATATACTATGTAGAAATTTTGTGAACGCAATTCCTCTTAAACCGGATGGCAGATTTTGCTTAAACTTCCAGGGATGAACAACCTTAATGTGTAGATGGTAGTAAAGGAAGGAATTTTTTCTGCGACCAAATTTAACAGAATTATGGCCCTTTGTTGATTTTTAGTTTTCAACTTGTGGCACATGTAGTCCAAAATATTTGACCTAGAGTCATAAGATTGACAGAACAGTGGCATGTGGGGGAATCCGTGTCCTATGGACACATTTCTAGTTTTTTTCTCAGATCATAAGACTAGTGTTGTCCTTAAAGATATTATTTGCTTTCATTGTCAGGTAATAGCTCTAGTACGGCTATTTGCATCAAAATGTAAACAAAAGAGCTAGAATGTTAATTGATTTATGGAGGTATTCTGTATGGAGTATTCTATTTCAAGGTGATCATTAATAAAGATTTGGCAGCATCTGTACTAATCTAATGATGATGATAGGATTTACCTTACTGACTTACTGTTGAGCAGCTGTTGCACATATTTATGACACAAGATTAATGCATGTGATTATTGTTTTTACATCCCTTGTATAACTTTATCTTATTGTGCCATTTAGTGAATATAGAGTTACTGCCCTTGAATTAGTTAACAGTTAAGCAAATGGTATCAGATTTTGTTTAAAAACATTTTTATCTGAACCAGTCCAGAGTATGCCTCCTTGAAATAATCAGGACTAGTGTCATGTTGGAAGACATGCCTATGACCCAAATAGAGCTCAAACCCACGATCCCGAGCTTGAGAAGTATACATCATAATGTTTATGTACTTAAAATGTATAAAATTATTTCTAATGAAATATTTACCGGCAGTAGCGGTATAGTTCTATACACTTGAAATAATTATATACTCTTACATTACAGGAGCCCCCAGATGATTATACCCTAGCTAAGCACCCTAAAGTGATCCCCACCCCTCATCTAGGAGCTAGCACCGTTGAAGCTCAGAAACGTGTTGCCGTGGAGATAGCTGAACAATTTGTTGATGTGATGCATGGTAGAAGTCTGTTTGGTGCAGTAAGTATACAGTTCATATAAAAAGTTTTGCCTCATAACTATTGTTAAATATCCCTCACCCCCCTTGTTGCTGAGGGGTTACCTTAAAGGGTTTCTAGCTTACGGAACGTCGGTGGTTCTACACAGGTGCCCGTTCGTGCCTAAAATAATGCACGAAAGGGCACCTGAGGTCTTCCTCCACCAGGGAAGCTGGAACGTCGGGATATGACCTATACTGTGTCGATGTGATGTAAAACCCAAACAAACAAACAAAACCTTAAAGGGTTTGAGGCGTCAGAATTGCAGCCATCATTTATCACTGTAGGATTGTAAGAGGCGACTAAATGGGTTCGAATTACTGGAGTCTATGCATCTCTTAGCTCAAACAGGTGAGGTGGTTTTGGCCCCTGGTGTTGCTTTAAGTTTGTAAGACACGAGGTTAGCCAAAAGTCATCTATCCACTGCAAATAATAATTTTGTTTAAGGAAGAAAATCAGTACATTTTTTCATATAGTATTTGAACAGTCAGAAATTTGAAAACTGTTTCACTTTATGGGAAAACAAAACACTAATTTTTCCACAAGAAACATTTTAGGTATGGATGATTCGCTAAAAAAGCAGACACCAAACTGTAAGTTATGAAAGAAAAACACTACCTTGATTGGTTTTCTGCCCAACATTGACCACAAATAGTCACACAAATGGTATAAGCACCAGAGTCTTGTCAGAAGTGCACGCCGGCTTGGCTCTTTCCCGATAACATAGAACTGTTATAATTTTATTTGCAATACTGCTGGTGTAACTAGCTTTAAATGTCTTACCTGTTTGTAGATAAATGCTCATGCTATGCATAATGCATTAAGTGCCGATACTCAGCCATGGGTAGATCTAGGGAGAAGTCTGGGCAGTATATTAGCAAGGTTAGGTGTGGATCCCAAGAAAGGAGTCAGTATTACTTCATGTGGTAAGATGATTTCAGTTATTTAAAAGTCTCCCCGCAAGAATATGCATGTTTTTTTCTGTTTTTAGTGGATTTTGATGTGTAGATTACAAAAAATATAATACAAAAGTCCTGTAATATGTCCTTAGATAAAAAAAATACTTGAATTAGATAGTTGATTCTTTTTTTTTTTTTTTCGTGAACAGATAAAACTAAAACTAACTTGACTTTTTGCCATAAATATGTTCAATTTTATATTTTACTACGAAAAAGGAAAATTCTATGTGACCAATGGATATTCCTATAATAAGGATCCAAATGTATAGGTTATTCTGAATCCGTAATAAGAGAGGGGAAGTCTTTAAATAATTTTGGTAGGTTTTATACTGTATCATACACATTATTCAAAAATGATTTATATCTATTATTGGTCGATCACCATTATGATAGCATAACTTTTGAAATAAATTTCTAATTCAACTCAACTTTACAGCAAAAAAAAAGAAAGAGAATAATGTCACTTTGATCATTGATTAAGATTTGTCAGTGTCGAAAATTGCAAATATTTAGGTGACTAGTTCGGAAAGACAAATATTCTATTTATAGGTGCTGGGTTGAAGGATGCTGGGAGTTATCTCGCAGCTTCGGTTCTCTCCGGTTTATTGACTGATGAAGGGGGAGCCGGGGACGCAGCATTAAATCTAGTCAGTGCCCCGGCCGTAGCCAAACAACGGGGTATACAGGTGTGTTTATTTTACTTCAACCTCTAAAAACTGTATTGCATGGCTGTACATATATTTTAACGTGACGTCCTTTGCACTATGAAAACATAGTATAAAAGGGCCATAAATGTTAGCGTTACACTATAGGCACTTCAAAGAAAAATGACTCTTTATAAACAGTAAACCATTCTTATTTTGAAATATGTGAAAAATAGTTTATTATATTTATGTAGATACAATAGTAAATTTATTGAACTCATTGAATAAAACAATATTATGCTCACCAGAGGCTCACATTATATTTTTATTAGACTCCATCAATAAATTAAGTTCAATATCCTCGTATTAATAGACAAATCTTTAATTGAAAAATATTACAGTTCAGTACATAATGCTTTGCATTAATATATACCACTTGAAAATCTTCTCACTGTTTGTTAGATTCAAGTCAAACTTGGTTTATACCAGTCTCTGTTTGAACTCTTAACCGTCCTGATCCAGAAGCGATTAGCATTTGCCACCAGTACAGAGGCATGCCAGCCTGCTTATTTGTACAACCTGACCTGACTCTATACTGTCAGTGTTGGTTTATTCAATTTCTATGCTACCCGTAAAAATTTGGGAACATAAACATGTATTTGTCCTTTTGTAATTTCTTCCCGCAACTTTATTTTTTGACCAATATCTTCTGTAAATGGTAGGTAGATAAGAAATAGTGCTTTACCATTGAAGACGGAATATCATTCACAATTTTAGTTAATTTATACTTGATTATTTTCGTTTGTCTTATAGTTTATCAGGTCTAAAATACCAAGAAATTATTTTATATGTTGTTATTTCTAGGTTGAAAGTAAGTATGAAGTGAACAAGGAAGCTCAGTACAGTCAGATGGTCAGTGTTTGTGCTGACGGACGGACGTTGATAGGGACCACATCCGGGGGCCAGGCACTTCTCATCAGTATCAATGGGGCCCAATTCTCTACCCCAGCTGTACTCAGTGGATCAGCTATACTGTTTCAAGCAAAGAGTGATCCGAAATTGCTAGCTACTGTTGCAGGTATGTCACAGTTTAGCTAATGTACATTATAAATATAACGTATTTTAAATAATGCACAAAGTGATAGCTAAGGTCCACCAGTAAAGCTGGAAAGTGGTCATATTACGTTTACATTGTTGAGGAAAGTACTTGTAAAACTGAACCAAAAAAGTAACAATTATGTTTTTTCATGATTTTAACTTAAAATTTAAGTTAGATATGTGCTACATATATATAATATACATTTTTGTGTATAATGTTTATTTCAGTCTCATCCATACAAAACAACATAAAAACTATTCAATGACATAATTTTACAAATGAAGAGTTGTTTGTGTACGGCTATTCTATTCAGAATTATGAGAGACGGTAAAAGTAACATAATGGAAGGGAGGCAACTCTGCAAGGATTTCCAACATTAAATAACAAAGTTACCTCTCTTCTCATTCCACATTCATATGCATACATTCATATGCATATATTACAACTAAAATGTTAATCTTGTTCTAAAAGAATTTCTGGTACATCATGATAAGACTAGGCTTGAGTGTTTCAAATTGCAAGTACTCATTTTATATATAATATATATGAGCTGCATCACGACAAAACCAACATACTAGCTTTGCGACCAGCATGGATCCAGACCAGCCTGCGCATCCACACAGTCTGATCAGGATCCATGCTGTTCGCTATCAGTTTCTCTACTAGTAATAGGATTTGTAAGGGAACAGCATGGATCCTGATCAGACTGCGCGGATACCCAGGCTGGTCTGGATCCATGCTGGTTGCAAACGCATTACGTTGATTTTGTCGTGACGCTGCTCATATGTAATTTTATATATAATACATATGTAATTAAGTTCTTGTTTTATTTACAGGTAGCCTGTCAAGCAATGGTGCAGTAGTTACAGGTGTTTCTGTTACGGTTGATTCCAGTGGTTCACAATGGGGTCTTGTATACCTGCCTTCCCCTCCACCAAATGGACTTTTCAACATTTCTAAAACCGTCCAATCAGCTTTTGAGTTAGAATTTTAACCAATCAGAGGGCCAGAATTTTAACCAATCAGAGACTTGTGTCTAGGTTTAAAAATGAGATAAATGATGCATATTGCATTTTTCTTAAACAGTAGCTTAAAACCACAACTTGTGTTTTTTGTTCTAAAAAAAGCAAGCATGTATTTAGCATTTGTTCACCTTAATTTTGTTTTTTAAGGACAGTAGAATATTGAAATTAAAGCAAGACAATAGTAATTAGCTATAAAATGTTAAGAAAGTTATTGTTTTCTTCCAGTATTAAGAGTGTTAGATAAATTGTCTTTTTTCTTAACAAAAAATATAGTAATTAGCTGTAAAATGTTAAGAATGGATTTTTTCAGTAATGAAAGTGTTAATTAAATATGACTATTTTTCTAAAGAAATATGCTGTAAAAATTTCAAGAAAGGAGCTCTGGACTGAATAAGTGATAACTATTAGATTAAAGTCAAGAAATTTTAGAAATCATCACATATTTCTATTCACCAATTTTACAAATAATTTCTCAAGAAAGAAAGGCAGGGTAGAAATGTACAAATAGAATAGTAGTTTTGTTTTGTGCAGAAAATATGGGCATTTTATTATGTGTTGTGAAATATTAATCTATATTTTCAGGGAAAAGTAACATGTTAGATAAGCCAGTTTTGAAGCATTTACATTTTATGTTTGTTTGACACTTGACTCTGTGTATTACATTTTATTTTGAAAACCCAATACTTTAGCTTTTAAAATTTTGTCTTGGTCACTGTGCAAAAACGTGTTCAGAACTTTCTACGCAGTTTTTGATTTGTGTACTTTTGTTATCCTATTCCAGGGTAATGAATACAGAGAAAATAAAACCAGTCTTGAACGACACTGTCATTGGTCAATTTCAAATATACGCAACTCTATCAACCAATCATATTTGTTTTCAACTCAATAAGCAAGTAATTAACCAATCAAATTTCTGGTTTATTTCATGTCTATGCAAGTAATTAACCAATCATATTTCTGGTTTATATCAACTCTATTCAAATAATTGATGGCAAATTTCATCTTTATGCGCTTAATTTACCAATCATATTTCTGATTTATTTAATCTCTATGCAAATTACTGACCATTCATATTTCTGGTTTATTTAAATTCTATGCAATTAATCGACCAATTATTCTTCAACTTTATGCAATTCATTACCCAATCATATTGTTTTGTTCTTGACTGGTTTTCCGTCTCGAGATTTTTTTTTTTTATTTCAAAGGTAAATGTTAAAGATGTTATGTCTTCCTATTTCACAGTTTAATATACAATGTTTAAGAATAGCTTGCAAGTGATGAAATAAAGGAATAAAGAAAACAAATTCATTTTATGTTGTTATTCTTTTTTTATTTACAATTTACCATTATGCATGTGTTTCTTTTGTCACAAAAAGTGGTGGAAAGGGGGAAATTCAATAGTAACTGTACATAAAGGTTTAAGCTTTAAAAACGTTGATGAAATTATCATTTGATTATTATTGTTTTGTAGAAGGTATAACATGTTAGGTAGAACATACAAAGTACACACCCATCAAAGAAAATAAAAAGTGTTTTTTAAGCAGTGTTGTCATGAATATCTCGATAAATTGGTGTTTTATCATGCCCAGACTGAACCACAATTGATATAGAAGTTTGCATAAGAAATTAATACAATAGCTTCTGTTGTTTAAAATTTGCTATCCGCTGCTTTTATATCACACGGTTTTGTGTTGTTGTTTTTTTTGCAACACTTGTCTTATGTAGCTTGGAAATTTGCACTGGCTGCTGTTTTTATTTTTATATGGTATAGGGCTCTTCTATATGTTAGTTGTCTGTGCTCCGCCTTCTGTCTTTTACAGATTGTTCATTGAAGAAAATATTGTAATGTTACCTGAAATAAATGAGGAGAAAAAATTTAGTATAATGTAATGTTCTCTTGTTATTTCAAGAAAAGTTTAGTAAAAACAATAAACTGGGACTTAAATAGGTATAAAGTCCTGTTTAGTTTAGGAAGTGTGTCAATTTGAAATATAAAGGCCACAATAAACTTGTATGAACATTTCCGAAGAGCTAATCCTAATTGCTTTTAGATGGTTTTGCAAGATAAAATTATTTTTACATGCCATGTCACTAAAATAAAACTTGGTTTGGAGATTGGATGCCACCTAAGCCGAGGCTAGAGGGCGTGAGGGATGTAGGGCGTGAGGGATGTTGCACTTTTCCATTATACCTCATGAACAGACGCGATCTTACCGAATCTCAGATTTTCGCGTATTTTTTTTGTTTTCAGTGCTTCCGATGGATTGACCCTTTTCCAGGTCAGATAGGCTTTCACTTTAATTATTCCATGATTGGTTGCAGTCCGATGAAATTCAAAATCCTGATCATTGAGTTAAAGTGAACAAAGTAATAATCCTATAACCATTATAAATTTGTCTGTTTTCTTTTAACAGGCATTATTTTGATTATGGCAGTAAGGGACCTACTTTATTTTTGTGTTTTGTATGGTATAGGTTAATAAATGTATGGGGGAAACTTACCTCGACCATACATTTTCAGTTTCTCTGTCATCAAGATGGTACCAGAATAGTTGTTTGTTAATTGACAATTATAATCCCCGTAATCTTTCTTCTCCACGGCTGAAAAAAATGTGAAAAAGGTTTATGTCTATATTGATAAAGCCCTTGCAATTGTCTGTGTTCATTTTTGTGTTAACTGATAAGGAATATCGTATTTTCGTGTTCCCACCTGGTGCCTCGCGGAGCAAAGACAATATACATAAAATGGTTATCACTTTGTTGTATTAATCATCGTGATTTCGCCTGGCGCCTTGCTCAGCAAAAAAATAACATGGCCACCATAACTTCACAATTATATTTTATTTTTAAATACATTTTAAAAATTAAATTTTCATGAAAATAAGCATAAATCTGGAGATATTGCATGTTGCTTTAATATGTTTTAGAAAAAAGTGTAATTTACTTTTAAATACATTTTAAAATTATTCATGAAAATTAGCATGAATCTGGAGACATGGCATGTTGATTGAATAACAGAGCTGACCTTACATTTGATTGTCAATATTGAGTAATATCTTCGGCTGTCGAACATCATTGAAAACTTGTCCACACTATACCCTGTCTCCAGCGCGCCATTTGACGCGACTTTCTGTGACGTACCATCTTTGTCGTATACCCAGGACATTTTATGATCATCAAAATAATGGTTGTCCCACGTAGATCCACTCATGGTACACAGTAATCTTATACTAGCTGGGTAGTCGTCTAATAACGCCAGCGCGCCCATATTAATAGCTAAATAAAGAGAAAGAAACGTGTTTGAAAACATTACAATTTCATTACAAACATGACCATTTTCTGGGTAGTAAAAACATTTATTTGAGCCTTTTTATAATGAAGCTTGTGTGCATGTTTGGACTACTCTTGGCGCTTTCATTGATAACAATGTGTGGGAGGAGACGGCTTGAACTTTACGATCCCTGGGGGTAGCAGCGGTCGCTTTGACCACTAACTTACCGGGCCCCTTTTCTGGGCGTCATTTTATATCATGATTTTTAAAAAGAAAAAGTTATATTACCTTATTTATTAATTTAATTTTCTTGCTTTTACAGTGCCACGGCAACTTGGTACGATTAAATTATTCAAAGACATGAATTAAACATGGGTTTCCTATCCTAAGCCTTAAGGAGGTAAATAAAAAATCACAAAAAATTAAGGAAATAAACATAATTATCCTATTCACTTTTTCCATACAGTAAGCTAAAATCTCTAAATCCAGATAAAGAAAAAACTAGGAATGAATAAAATTCAATATTGTTTTGGTTTTCTTATTTGTGGTTGCCTTTTCACCAGTAAAATGTTTTGTGTATAGCCTTTGATTTAAAAACAGTCCATTCAATGCGTAAGTGATTTCAATATCAAAGTACTGAAAAAAACTGTATATACATGTACATACGTGTTATACTGACGGGTATAGTGGCTTGTGTAATCTCATTTCCTGTTGATTTTTCTTCCAGACTACAAACATATTCCCCTACTTCGTAAAACGGCATCTTAAGTCCTGAAATATATTACGGTCTACATATTTTACTTTTCTAACGTCACACGGATTACCAAATCGGCTGAAGAAAAACAAATTATAACGTAATGCGTTTTTCATCTTGATTTCAACAAGGGAATTGTTTGCTTACGTCGAACGGATTGCCAAGTTGACGGATAAAATTCAAATAGTAATGTAATGCTTTTTTCGTCTTGATTTCAACCAAAGTCTTTCAAAAAGAAGATTTCAACTTGGCCCCGGGTCTTTCAACTAGAAAGAACCCGTTTCAACATATAAAGTACATGTTACTTTCTGACTGTAAATATGACAGAATATGAAGAATGACAATCCTGGAATATGTTTACATACAAAATACCTGTTCAAAAAAAGAAGAAACAATAAGTTTTTACTCACCCTGAACAGTCAAATTTATCGCTGAACCATTTTGGCTGATATGTATTTCGTAAACGCTTGAATTGTCCAACAATTTCCCTCTTTTATAAATCGGAGTCTTTACCCCAGTGGTTGTGTTTACAAACGACCATACCATATCATTGTCTATACATGCCGCCGTATCTTGTATAGAACATTCACATTTGAAATGTGCCACGGCATCTTCTGGCACTTTCAGAAAGTAAAGCGGCGACACCGTTAACTTTGGAACTGTAATACAATGTATATAGATTTGTTGGTGATGACATTTTTTTTTCAGAATGATTATATAAGGTCGGCGAATCGATAAAAGAAATTAAGGAAATGGTTTATTGGTAGGAAACCTTTGTTCAGTTTGCGATATGTCAAATCTTTATCAAAAAATGTTTCTAAAATCAGTATGACTTCTAAATAAACCCTTCGAGTCTAGTGGCGATCCAATAAGTTCATAGCATATCCTTGTATAGCCAAACAAGCCTGCACATCGGCACGTGCCATTGAACCGGAAGACATGTATTCTTTTTGCTGCATATTGTTTGTATTAAAATTCCCATTAAACACAATAGGAAACTGTTTCAGATTAAGGGCGGATATTGTCCATTACATAATTTCAGAAATTTTACCAGACATACATTATCTGTTACAGGCCATTTTCTTATTACATTTTACCTTATTTTACAAAGTTCCCTATTTGTAACTTTTGTCTGTTAATTAAATTTGAACTGTGTAAAAAACATGCAATCAACGATAACATAATTATGTTTTACAGCACTGATGTTTTTAAGGTTATATGTTAAGATTAAGGACATATATTATCCCATCCACACCTACCTGCAATACTGAGAGTGGCGTTTGTTTCTGTAACAATCTGACTGCCATTTCTCATTTCACAAACAATATGGCCGTCGTCTGTTGTTGAAGTTGCTAAAATTATATATTATATAAATATGTTATACATATGTATGTTACATGCAAATGATACATTTTACACAGAAAAGAACAGTTGATATTGACAGTGCGTTTACTTATGTAAAAAAAGAATATGAAAAAGTCCCGTCTAATTATTGTACAATGCAATACCTCCAGATAACTTTTACTATTTATAAGCTCATTCGTTTTTTTTCTGTTTTTTTTTTCTTTGTTGGGTGGGTGGCTGTTGCAAATAAAAATTAACGTAAGATTTGTTGTAAATGGAAACTGTTCTGTCATTTAAAGTTTGAATACCATTAAGATTAGCTTAGTGTTTATTTGTAAGAATTTATAACATTAAAATAGCCAAGAACGTCGCAGTGTTAGAAATCTTTCTATAAACAGCCAATTTACTAGACTGATACTGCAATGCTATTGGACAAAAAATGATTTCAAACACTAAAGTATATTAATTAGTGATAAGATAACTCGCTACTACAAGTATTCTTCTCAGAGTAAATAAAAATAAAAGTATATAGTTACATTTAAGCGTAACGATATTGTGCAATATTCCATTGCCATTATTTCTAGAGACAAAATCATATCTCTTAGTTAAATTTCCTGTCACAATTTTCCCGCCATCAACAATTGTGTTGGATACGCCATCTTTTGTCACGTGATGTAAAGCAATATGGCTGCCATTTGAAGCGGAAGTGTTCTGCATACAGTTTATAGCAATGTCAGATCCAGCGTCAGCTGCAATCTTGTACGGAGATAATGTTATTCCTTTATCTGAAATAACGAAACATAATTCAATGTAATCATTCATTGCAAAATTAAATCTTGACGTGGTATCACATAATTAATTCGCGCCAATTTACACCAGTGTCTTTCAAATAGAAGCCTGTTTACATCAATAAAGTATAAAACATGCAAGTCAACTAACAATAATTGTCCATTTCCGGTTTCTCTAATCTTATAGATATTAAAGCATATTGTTTTATTGCTTGTTATTATATCTAAATATGAAATAATTTTCAAACCTAATTGTAGAATAAAAAAGGTGACCTACTTAAATTGTTACTTATGGCTGGGAATCCATGAAATTCAAGGAGAAATTCATATTTCATATACGCAGGAAATGGCAAGTCACACGGCACTTCGATAAACGAGTAAAGGAAGGGGTAAGAAAATAAACGAATAATATTCCAATTGACATAGCAGAATGTTTTGTATACTCTTACCAAATACAAGTATTGGAATTCTGTATTCATCTATCACATTTCTGTCATAATCGTGCAGACGACAAATATATTCTCCGTGGTCGTCTGATGTAATTTCTGCATGAAAAACAATATTTATAAATACGTATTTATCTTAAGTAAATGTAAAATAATTCGTGAAAAACGTGCTAGTCTGTGAATGTAGCTATTTATTTTACTACAAATGAATAGTTTTTCATATAGGTACAGCTATCACACTTTTTTGTGTGGCGCCGTTATATGTCGCAACCCCGCTTAATGTCGCATGTCGCACAATTGCCGCTCAATGTCGCATCAATTCCGCTAAATGTCGCAACCGCCGCTAAATGTCACAATCATGGTATTTTTCCTTGTTGTCGCAACATTACCGCTTAATGTCGCAAGATGTATATTCATATACATTGGCTATTTAAAGTGGATTGGTCTACGATGGGCACTTTCTTAAGAAACATCTATAACATTGATAAAACAACAGAAACGTATCGTTTGGATATACTTATAAAATATTTCTTAAACAAAAATGTTTATCTAGTTTTACATTATTTAAAATGGCATTTATATGATGAATAACTAATATTTTGTTCAAGAGCATTTTATAATCAACATCCATATATAACCCTATCACACATGATACTTATAACTACATAAATATTTATGGTTTTGCATATTTTCCATCATAGACCTAATCAGTTTAAATGACCATGTTTGTGTGCAAATGAAATGTAAAAAACATTATGTATAGTATGCAACAACGCTACATGTCAGGTGCATATAATACTTTTTTTAAAATATTGCTTTCCGTACTTTTGCAAATTTATAACCAGACATAGGTCCATCTATTTGCCCCTCACCGCTGTTGTTTAGAATCCCGCAAGGGACTTCGGTTTTTTCATGTGAGGAAGCTATCCAGCTAACGTACGAAATGTTGGTGGTTCTACTCAGGTTCCCTCGTGCACGGAGGTGCACCAGAGATCTAGCTCTACCCACCAATCAAGCTGGAAAATCACTATGTATATGTTAGTGTCAAGCTTTATTTGGCCCTTGATTACGTCACTACGCGGTACTATGAAGCACTATGAAAAATAGAAGGCGACTATGAACGGATTTCAATATAGTATCGACTTTTTTTCTTCTATGAAAATTAACACACATAATTTTTAAGAAATACAGCGTTTTCATTGGATGACAAATAAAGCTGGACACTAACATATACTTAGTGTTCATCCATGCTGTTCTACAGAAATTAGAAACTTCGACGGGAGCGATAGCGACATGTTTAGTGTCAAGCTTTATTTGGCCCTTGGTTACGTCACTACGCGGTACTATGAAGCACTATGAAAAATAGAAGGCGACTATGAACGGATTTCAATATAGTATCGACTTTTTTCCTTCTATGAAAATTACGAACATAATTTTTAAGAAATACAGCGTTTTCATTGGATGACAAATAAAGCTGGACACTAAATGACTTTACTGTATTTTAGACCGGTGGGGACGTTTCAACTTAATAAAGATCTGATTACATCTTCGTAAATTCACGTTTTCAACATACGGAATTCATGAATTCACGATTTCTAATTCAGGAATTCACGATTTCAACTTCATGATTTCACCTCGTGAATTTACGATTTCAGCTTATCTACGTGAATTCACGTTTTAAACATACGGAATTCATGAATTCACAAGCTTAACTTCATGAATAAACGATTACTACTTTATGAATTCACGTTTTTAACTTCACGATTTCAGTTCCGTGAATTCACGATTTCAACTTCATGAATGCAGGATTTCAACTACACGAATTCAACTTTATGAATTCACTAATTCAATTTCACGTATTTACATTTTCTGCTTCGTGAATTCACGATTTCACTTTTAAATCATGAATTTGTTAAGTTGAAATCGTGAAGTAGTACCCGTGAATTCTTGAAGTTGAAATCGTGAAGTTTAAATCGCGAATTCATGTCCCCCACTGGTCTTTCGTATTACTGTCACAGAATGCTGCTTTTAAATGTTGCTTTAAGAAATAATTAGGAAATTATAGGTCCTGATTAGAAGCTTTATTAACTTTATTAGGATAAGCAGAAATAAAATTTTTATTAGTTCTTTGTAAAATAAATCTAACACAGTTCAAATAAGGTATTTATTTTATATTTAGGCCTTTAAGCTCAAGGTTGGTACTTACAATTTAAAGTCTTAATTAGGATTTTATTTATTTTAACTAGGCTTTTAGAAATAATTTGGTTTTTATAAGTAAAAATTTTCATCTCTCTTTTTAGGAAAATCAAGGTCCTAATAAAGCTTTTAAAACTTCTAATTTAGTACCAAAACATTTTTGACCATGCGACCACATACATGCATCGAGGACAAGTTGTAAGGAAAGTGACCGTGCGACCACATACACGCATCACTGAATTCCTCTTCTCATACGAGAAAAGGACAAAGAGTTGTCCGCCCTTAATTTAAGGGCAGACTTTAAAAATATGCCATTCCCTTATTGTTGTTATTAGACCTTTCTATCTTAAACGGATTTCGTAAATGGACTTCGTAATACGGAATGAATTTGGGGATTTTCTCAAAACGTAAATAATAAAAATACCAATATGCTAAAACTGTAATGCAGCGGGTTTTCTTACATACATATGCTAGTTATAGTATTTCTATAAACCATCAACACATTAAAGATGGAGACAATAATTGTATAAACATAATATATATAAAGACCAAATAAAAACAAACCAACAACAAACGAACAAAAAAAAAAAAAAAAACACAATACAAGTCAATGTAAATCGACCGGCTCATCGCAGGAGTTGTGAATCAAATAAGAAAATATCACGCTCTCTACAGGAGATCCACCCCCACTTTGGCGTCAGCAGGGACAGCAGTAATGACATTTACCTTTAGTCTTGCTTTCACAACACTCAAAACTTAATGGCATGTTGGTATTAGCACTACAACAAAGAATACATGAATTAGGAAACTTGTATTCTTTTTATTTTATTATTCCGTATTACGAAGTCCGTTTACGAAGTCCGTTTCAGATAGAAAGGTCTAATAAGGAGGCTAATTTTCGCTCACGTTTCTTGAAGTGGTTTATATACAAAAATAGTTATGCAAACCAGCGGAGTATCCGTTTTCGTTCTTTTAAGTTCGCTATGACATTTTTAAAATAATCATATTTAATTTTCTGGAAAATTTTAAGTTTACAACTGTTTCTACTTTTTATTCAATGTATATAATAGAATTATTATATTTTTGTAAAACATGAACGTTTCAAAAACGTTTTATATGCATTAAATATGGGAGATAACTTTCACACACATTGTTTGCAAATATTAACCTTGGGGGCATTTTTGCCAAAGTACGCATTTAAATTCTATAAGCGACTTATCCTACTTCTAACATTAAAGGTAATGAGATGAGCTGCAAGAAAAAAATATGAGCTCCGCCATAGTGCATTTGCGACCAGCATGGATCCAGACCAACCTTCGCATCCGCGCAGTCTGATCAGGATTCATGTTGTTCGCTTACCAACCCTATAACAAGTAGGGAAACTGACAACGAACAGCATGGATCACGATCAGACTTCGTGGATGCGCAGGCAGGTCTGGATCCATGCTGGGCGCAAACGCACTATGTTGGCTTTGTCATGGCGCGGCTCATATAGATTTAACACGAGAAGCACTAGAAGACTGTACTCATTTGCAAACCTTATTTAAACCTGCTGAATTTGTAAATACACTTTTCAAGACTGAATTTTTCAGGACTGTCTATCAATCGGATAATATCAATATAGAAATTTCTAAAGTTAGTCAGTCATAACTGGTTTGGTCTGCATGGATTTTAGGCCTGGCTTACATGTATATCAATGCAAAATTGTGATTTTTTAAAGATCTCCATTAACATTTTCCATAATATTTCCAAATTTAAATCTTTTAAAAACTCTTAATATTTTACCGAAAACTACGAGATTTTTTTTACACAGTTTTGATCAATTTATTTTTAGGCCTGGTCGCGTTCTTTCACTCGTGGTAATTCTGATTGGAAAATGCTCCTCACTTGTGGACCAATTCGTTGTTTATACGGTTACTTAAATTACATTTTTTGAATGAAATTTTAGACTCACCAGTCTTGCCGAGAACGAAGTACATTATGGGACTACTTTTTGTGCCGTTGTTTGGTCCTTCATTGTAAAGTCGTGAAGTGATTATATACTGTGACGTTGAGCCTTCCTGTACGAGATCCCAGTTCAATGATAAATACACCTCGCGCCCGTCGCGACCTATTCTACTCCATGTGATAATATGATTTAAATAGTACATGTGACCTTGACCTGCCGAACACCGGAAGAGGGCGCTTGTTGTGTTTCCGTTCGGGTAATATTCCACGTCTGCTTTCAATCTGACTGTGAGACAAACAATATATGAATACATAATGCCTTATTTTACGTACAAAAAGCATGATAAGAAAAAATAAACCTTTATAATTTGCGACATTTTATTTCCATTTCCGGTTTTAAACACTGCTCTTCTCACCAACCATTTATGGTAAATTTGTGAGAATTGTGGAATTCCCGTACAGTTAACTCAAAGATCATTGGAAAGAATCAATATTTCTCAAAATTTACATACATATTCCAAGGATTTTCATTTCGTTCTTAGCTTTGATTTAGTTAAAGTAAGAGCGCAGTCGGACGTTTGTAACGAATGTTTTTTTTTTGTTCAATTAACTATTGCTGTTGCACATCCTTTTTACCTTGTTTTAACAATTCTTGATAGATTAGTATGAAGATAATAATAATAATAATAATAATAATAATAATAATAATAATAATAATAATAATAATACTTTTATTTTCGAAGGTAACTTACAAAGTTTACACAAAAAGATAATATGTTTATTTATTTTATCGTTTAAGTTTCATAATACCAGTTGACAAAAAGTCTTACCAAGTGAGTGTGCCAGAGCCAAGTAAGCTGATATGACAACCAACGTTCCACATAGACAACTTCTCATCTTTCCGATCTATTTGTTATACAATGAAGTCATATTGTTTTATATAATTAAAGGCCGGAGCAATGTTCAAAACCTTAAGGCAATTCGATTTAATATCTTAAGAGCAAAATTATTTGTAATATGTCACTATCTGAACCGCATATTGCAATAATGCACTCAAAATTTTGAATATTCAGGTTTCCACCCCTTTATGACTGCAATTTTAAACGATCTTGCGAAGTGCAATGCGAGAAAAATAATTCTATAACTTATCTAATATAGTGCCATTAATTTTGTTAGCTGCGTTCAAGTAAATTGAATCATATACGTGTATATTGCGATTCTATTTATAACTGTGTGATTTTTTTACAATTATTTTTTATTTTCTCTTCTTTTTTCAATTCATTTGACAAAAAAAAACAAAAAACAAAAAACACACACACAGAAAATTAATAATACAAATATTTCATTACAATATATCTGTTCTATGAAATGACCATCAAAAAATTAAAATATGAACTCTACAAACAAAAATCTCACCTTATTGTTATTCCAATGTTACTCAATTCTCATATAATTATTATTGTTACAAAACTCTAACGTGTTCATATATTGACGGCTGTAACATGTACACCGGATGCGAAACTTGCTGAGTCACGTGACAATGTACCCACCAGACTTCCTGTCGCGACATGGTCAGTGTTGCTATTTGTCAAACTGACCAGTCGGTTGTCAAAATACATGTTTTGTATTGATAGTTTTAATGACTGTCCATTGTGATAATTTGTATCGCAATTATTTATGTCAATTTCCATGTTGTATTTTGCATTATCATTCATTTATAACATCTAACATTGGCAATGAGATGAGTTTTTTTTAGAATGGACCACACTTGAATATTTGACGTCTCGGTAAAGGTAAACGCTTTTTTCCCCGCGTGTGATTATGTTATTTCAAGCGTTTGGTACGTCACGATTTGCTCCCACCTTCATTTTTTATCCTTGATGTACCGTACGTCTAAATTGCTGATTAAGCAAATTAACGGCAAAAAATCACCTGAAAGTAATATGAGGAAAACAAACAAATCTAAAACTTGGATGAATTTTTTTAAAGGTGGGAGGGCAGATATCCCCCTTGGAGTTTAAAATTAAAACCTAGAGTGTTTTTATTTTTTTTCTAAAGTTTGGCGGCCTTTTTATGGTCTCAAACCCCGGCATATTTCGTATTTCTTTCAGGAAAAATCAGCCCACTTTTTGGGATTTTAAATCGGGGTTTCCACTTTTCCCTTGATAAAATTATTTACTGTCTTCAATTTCAAAATCAAAAAAACTATCAAGTTCCAAAAAAGGGCCCCGAAAATTTTTAAATCTACCTTTTTCAGAATTTTTCATTCTGTTTTAACCTTTTAAAATTTGTCCCGCTGCTGGCGGGTAGTACTTTTTTAAAACCCTTTTCCCCAGAAATGAGGTCCTGAAAGTACACAAAAAAACTTTTAAAGTAAATTCAAAAAAACACAAAAAAACAAAACACAATGCAATAAAAAACCCCTTTAAAAATAAACCAAACCCAAACTTGAGATGCCCTTAAAATTTGGGGGCCCAGTCGGGGGGAGGGGCCCCGAGTGCTTTTGCGGGGGGAGGGGAGGGGGGTTTTATTTTCCCGGAAAAAAATTTTTTCTAGCTCTTTTTTAACGTATTACCCCAAACCGATTAAATAAGAATTTATGAAACTAAACAAACAGTAATACTGTATGTTAAAAATTTAAATAGCTATACAAAAATGCCCTTTGTTGAAAAGGACCCAAAGTTTTTAAGAAAATTTTGGTGCCAATATAATCTATTTTTTACTTTTGCAAGTTGCGGGTTTCTTTAAATATAGTTTTGGGGTTGTTGTAAATTGTAGAAATGGTTAAATTTTTAGGGTTTTTGGATAGGAAATTTTAACCCAAACTTTTTAGATACTTTAGAAGATCAAATTTTTATGCCCCTCCCGAAAAAAAAATTGTCCCCATTGAAAAAATCATATCCCCATGCAATTTTTAAATGATGATTTTATATAACCAAAATATTTGAGTTATATATAGATGTGAACATACACCTTAATGATAACTAAGTTCACAAAATGTAGGGTACGAAACTAGATAAATTTATGAATTTAATTATCACTTTAAAGTAGCATTATAATATAAGCATATAATTTTGATGAATTTGTTTTTTAACGAGGATAAAACAATGGCAGATAAAATCTCACCTGAAGGAAATAAAAAGCCGAAATTACCCCTGATCCGAAAGATTTATAAAGGGATTTTAATGTTTGAAAATGAAATTGAAGAGATAGAGCATATGGATACGAGAGAGGATGATATCTGGGTCATAACTTACCCACGATCTGGTAAGTTAGTTCTTCTGATATCTGGATTATAATTTATCCACGATCTGGTAAAATAGTTCGTGTAATATCTAGGTGATAACTTACCCACGATCTGGTAAGTTAGAACATGTGCTAACTCTTACATTAATTTCTGAAAAATGCTGTTTTCTAAAATGTTTTCATTAAGAAAAAGGGTATCGCTTTTAATACCATTTTATAATGAAATCATGCCGAAAAAAAAGCATCTTGAATTCCCTTGAGACCGTTTTTAGAATAAAGTACAAACCCTTAAACTAATTTTTTGGAAGCGCCTTGTATGGACAAATATTCGCTTAAATTTCTATTCCAGTACATATTGTACAATAAAACAAGCATTTGAAAGAAAAAATGTGGGAAAAGAAAATATCAACTTCTCTAAATTTTTGTTTGATGTTTTACAGGTACTACTATGACACAGGAAATGGTTTATCTAATACAGACGCTTGATTTTGACACTGCTTCTAAAGTTCAGCTAGATGAAAGGTTTCCAATGATTGAAGTTAAAGACGACAGGTACCCTTACTATAAAGGTACTTCTCATTCGGAACTGCCTCGGCTATTATCTATAATAATTTATCCGAAGACTGACGGAATGGGCCGAGTAGTTGCGATAGGGTATTTCTTTATCAAGCTCCCACGCAGTGATCTCCCCTTATAGGATAACCGTTGCTTCTTTATTCTCAAGTAAATGCATGTAGTATGACATAATATGAAATAAGAAGACAAATGTACAATTAACTGACTCGTGGACGCGACATATTAAAGTAACCGCATGCCGCTCTTTGATTCCGGAATTAATATTCATGAGCAATAAATCAAAGGTTAATACAATGTACATGAATAAAAAATTGAATTTGTATTATTAGAAAGCGCACCAGTAAGTGTACATTTGTGTAGGTTGGTGTAGGGGATGTTTATTTCTGTTGCTGTTGTTGTTGTTGTTACTAATGTTGTTGTTATTTGAAGGCATCATCGCATAAAGTAAAATAAGCGTTAAAATTTGTGAGGAAATCGGTTTAAATTGCATACATTGTAATTGGTTTGTTAGGACTGAAGTTCATTGTGGAGATGAAGTCACCGCGCATGATCAAGTCTCATTTACATCACTTCCTGTTGCCAACGCAACTACAAAATGGAAAAGGAAGGGTAACTGTTGCCTTCATTTCATGATCTATCAGATAGTGATAATAATTACAAATATATGTCGTATGTAAAAAAAAAGTCAGTAAAATGGATAAAAGGCTGTTTCTTGAAATTTAGTAATTTTAATGATGTTACCTTTTGGATACCATTTTCTTGTACATTTAATAGAGGATATTTGTTTGTTTGTGTGCAAGATGGAATTTTATTTCATCGAGTGGGCTTTAAAAACAGTAAAAATACTATTTTAAAGTTCACGAGATGAAATAAAATTACATCTTACACACCAAAGAAACAAATTTTCTTTTTATTTTATGCTTAAAAACAAGTTAAAACGAAATTTCCATAAAGTTAATGTTAATATTAAAATCTGTTTTCCCCATTGAGAGCCCCATTTAGTCAGAATTTCTCATTAAATACGAGAAGTCTTGAGCTGCAAAATAAATTCGGCAATCAACGTTAAATGACGGTGATATTATCCATTTTATTATAAAATATGAATGTTCGCTTGTTTTGATAATAAAAACAAACAATTCTTGTTGGAGAAAAAGTCCAACCATCCATCCAAATTTCTGTTAATTACTGCGAATTTATATTAGACCTGGCTTTGTTAAATGTATGCGGTCATTTTTTAAAGTTGTGTATTTCATGGGAGGAAAATAATTGTGTTTGATTCAGAGGAATATCATTTGGATTTGTTAGTCATACACCTTTTTAAAAGAAAGAAAACTTATTTGAGGATTGTAACAGACAAAAATGAGTGTTGACAGATGTGAAAACATTCAGAAACGCAGATAGGAAAATGGAAAACTTGGAAGCTGGCTCAGGAACGCTGGGTAGTTTACGTATTCTACGAGCAGATGGCTGCCATTGCTTTCCAATATTTCATAAAGCATACGACAGTTATTGCTCGTAGGATACTTTAATATGCCCAAATGTCATCAAGAGTTGTTTTACATGTGGAAAGAATGTATTTTTCAGACTGTAAAAAATGAAACAAAAAAAATTTAGAGATGAAATTTGGTGATAATAGAAGTAAGTTTTCTTCTTTTTATTACTTTTGACATTTAAGTTATTTATCAATTTCAGCTTTGCTTTTTCTTTAAACACTCATTGTCATTGTAAACATTGTCAGAATCGTCAGCAAAAATAAAATTGAGGTACCACATGGGGAAACCCTTAAAAAAGTAGTTTCGTCATTGAAAAGTGTGAAATTATATTTTGATAATTTTTACTGCGAAATTATCAAATGTAATTTCCACGGATAAATCAGTAATCCACTGAAAAGCATAAAATAAAAGGTTCGACTTACATACTGCATGGTCAAAACGATAAATTTACATTATTTCAGATTATATATTTGGTACGAAATCCAAAAGATGTCGTCACATCGTTTTACCGTTTGATGCAATGGGGAGATCAACTTGTGGACGGTGACAAATCTTTCGATCAGTTTATTGACGCATTTGTGGAAGGAAAAGGTATTTCTGCATATACCAAGCTTTATATTATGTAACATAAGACGTAAAAAGTAGTCTGCATACTGTATACTGACTCATATGTAGAACTATCTTTATGTAATTTCAGTGGCACCAGAATCATAAAGTGAATAAAATGATACTTATTAACACAGGCTGCCCAAAGAATAATCAAGAATTACTTCTCTTGCACCAAATTCCCGTTTATACTTTCATATATTTTTCGTGATTTTGGTGCCAGCGTTCTTTTCTTTGTCTGAGATAAAACCTTCGTAAAACAGTTACACATTTATTTTAAAACTTTTCATTTCTATCACAGGATATGCTTGCCCCTGGCCAAGACATGTCTTAGAATACTGGGAAAGAAGAAACAACAAAAATATTTTATTCTTAAAGTATGAAGACGTAATTAAGGTATGTAAACAAATCAAAGTTTATGATGTTACTTAATCATCTATATCAGTTTTAATTGAAATGTTTAGTTTTCTGTTTTGTATTTACTTGTACTCTACTATTGTTGTGAACCGGGACAAAGATTCTTAATTATACAATACATTTGTTATGCTATAATCTAGTTGTAAATGGATTCTAAAAGCAATAATAGACACTTAATGAGGTTTGAATACGGCGATGTTCCCTTCTGTATATTCGGTAATAACTTTATCCATATAAACTGTGGTAGCTTCTGTATACACTGGGATAGCTTCCGTATATACGGTGATGTTATCTTCCGTACATACGGTGATATATTCCGTATATGCTGTGACAGTCTCTTCGTATATTATACAAATATGGACTTTTTAGCTGTTGAATATGATGTGATATGTACTGAAAAAATTAATATTGACCGAGGCGATAGCCGAGGTCAATATTAATTTTTCAGCACATATCACATCATATTCAACAGCTAAAAAGTACATATCTGTTTTATTATATAATCTATAAATAGCTTTTATATGGCTTATCACATCTGCCATTGCATACGACGGAAATCATTATTTTTCAGCTTGTCTACTGTTTCCATAATTTGGCCCTTTCCATTGGCATGCTAATCCCTATTTTTCTTAAATATGAAAAACAGTAACTAAAATAGACTAATTTGACTCTTATGTACACCCAACTCAACGTTTCTTCAGAATAATAACAACAAACTTGGCGTGACGTCGCGCCAAAGTCTCGCGTCTTTTAGGGATTTCCAGAAAGTCTATTTTTAGAAGAAAAACCAGTGAATATACTCTGAAAATCTATTTTTAGGAAAAAAAACAGTGAATATACTCTGATATTGACCTGTTATTTTTTACAAAAAGTTGCTTGTTAGCCAATCAGGGAAAGGCATTTCAAAGCTATTTATAGATTATATAATAAACGAAGATATTATCTTCCGTATATACGGTGATATTCTCTTCCGTATATACGGTGATATTATAATCCGTATGAACCGTGATATATTCCGTTTTTACGGGATGTTATTTTTGACAGTATATTCGGTGTTATTATTTTCCGTGAATACGGCGATATTCTAAACTACAGCTAAATTTGGAGCAACATTTGGCACATGTAAAACTTCAGACTGGTACAATACAATTGCTTCGCCATCACAGGTCACTAACACATATATATTTCATTTATTTTCAGGACAAGACAGCTACGGTCAGGACTATTGCGACCTTTCTAGGACGTACTCTTTCTGAAGATGACGTCACGAGGATTGTGGAACATTGTCACGTGGACAAGATGAGGGACAATGACAAAGTAAACATGTCATACTGGAGAGACATTCGATACGTAAATGACAACTCTGAAGGTGGATTTATAAACAAAGGTACATTTGTATTTACATGTACATGTATATTTTGTTTGTGCATGGATATTTTTTCATTACAAGACAATACTCCTTTAATAATCTTCTGAATTTTTGGATCATTATTTGTAAGTTTATGAAATCATACTTCTTTGCTGATTGAAAACATAAAACTTTCATAATCATATCTCATGAGAAGAAATATAATAATAGCAAAACAAATGAAGACTTAATACACATTAAAGCGGCCTTCAGCTTTTCTTAAGGTTAAATGTTATTTTTAGATAAATCGTTTCATAGAATTGTAAAATTAAAAGAATTAAAGTGGAAAATCAAATTTGCCATCCTTAAAATACATAAACAATAAGGAAACCCCTCGATACCCTTAAATGATCTACCTGTCCGCTCTTTATATGTTAAATAGTAAGTGGACGATTCGGCTCCCAATCTTCTATTTTTAGAATCGAACGTCATTATCGCGTTATAAATGGCTCCCCGGACGCTGTGTTGAAGAAGGCTTTCCTAGATATAGTTACTGACATGCTTAGTTTGAAACCAAACAGAACACTGATTTTCCAACAAAAAATTAAAACTGAAGGCCGCTTTAAAATTGATTTATCATTTAAAACCTATTTGTTTTAAGGTAAACCTGGTGTTTGGCGGCAAGTCCTGACGGAGGAGCAAAGTGCGAAAATTGACAAACTACTCAAAGAGCTCGATGGTTCAGGACTCGAACTTGAGCAAACATAAAAATAATGTTTTTTAGACGTTTTTGAATAATGTAACCAAGCGTCGAATTAAACATATTTTAAGATTCATATTTGATGAAAAGGAAACAAATGCACGTATTTCAATCACTATTTGTGTTAAACAATCAGTTGTAATCCTTGGTTATTACATGCATATTATGTATATTATTAAATTGTGATAAAACGCCAGCGATGGCCCATGATTGAAAAAAAAAATATTATATTCTATAATATTTTACAGTATACGTGTGTCAACTGCTTACATGTTCATCTAAACAAAATGTTGTAATTGTTATGGTTTATGTAATGTTTTTATTTCATAGTTATTTAATGCTCGTTAATCTTGATGAATTTGGTGTCATTTCACCTCCACTCTCCTGAAATCCGGACTGCTCATCTTTATTTAAGAAGTTATCTTGGTTACGGTCCTCATTTAGATTTGAACTCGCGACGTCTGAGTTATGAGACAGTCAACTGTATCACTTGACTTATTAAACGAATTTAAGTTTGAGTTTAGCAGAAAATTATAATGTTATTAGAAATCAAGCGTTTATACGAAAAAGACGGGCACTGCATTTGTATGGAAACTACTCGCGTGCCAGTATACTATTCTAGTTGTCTCGAAATATTAAGCCTAGTTATTTTAGAATAATTGCTATTTTATAAAGTCTGCGTCCATAATAGCTGAAATTCAAACTACAGATATGTGTGGAATTGAGTTTAAATAACCAGTGACTGTGTTATACATGTATATTGAAGAACATTCTTTATGTTATTGTCATTTGTCTGTTTTATTCTGATATAGATAATTTCAAATGATAGTATATTATTTACCATGGTATAAAAACCCTAAAAGAGAAAAGTTTAAGTTTCCCAAAGTTTTTACTAAATAGTCGTACATGTTATAAACACCGTGGATTTGGTTTTGGTATTACCGCAACTACGCATTACATGCTACACATGGTGAAAAAGTACAACGCGTGAACCTATGTACTTTTATCGACCCGTTCTGACCTGCAGATTATTGATAGTATTTCAAAATGGACTATACCACTAGCAGAAATTCTTCGTGTAGTATTTCAAAAGAATCGTGATAAAAAAAAGAAGAATAAAAAAGAATTTAAAGGGCGAGTATGTAAGTTATGTTTTGTTTACTTGAATGTTTCTTTTTATGATCTTATTAAATTATTAAAAGTAAGTAAGGGATGTAATACATTTTATTATGTCCCAGGTTAATTTTATCGATTAATTTACGTTAACACTTTATGTTTTAATGAATGTTTTAATTCAGCTTTTTTCTATTGATGACGCGTTTATATATTTATATGTAGATTTATGTTGTAGTAAACAATTTCTACTAAATATGTTCTGAACAACAAGTGGAAATTCAATGAAATATATGCATTAGACTTTTCTATAAATATACTGTACAAATTTTATTAACGATTACAAACTTACTACTGTATAGATATACATTTGTATAATTTGCATTTTCGCATCAAATAAAACAAAATAAAATTCAGTTTTAGCAACATCATTGATTGAACGGGTATGTTTACATAGTATGAATATACATGTACCAGTCACGTGATCTGATTGGTTTACAGCTGTGTAGATGGCTACTACTAAAATTCATCACCGGTCTTAATCAGACTATCGATAAATTTCATTGCTGATAAGCCCATAGGTCAGATGGCTAACATCATGCTAAACTTATCCTGTTATAATAATTCACACTTTTCCGTTAATTTCCGTTAAAGGCACATTGAGGCTCAGAAACATATTTTTTCTGATTAAGAAAGGGTAAAAAAAAGAGTATTATAACGTTTAAAGCATGGATTTAGACTAAAAGCACATTTTAGATGCTTGTTACCTGAGGAAATTTCGTAGCTCTAATTATGAAGACAATTGTAATAAAAGTAACAAACTGTAAACAAAGTAGTATTTTGATTTTTATACAAAATGCAGAATCTCTATAACCGTACTTATTGCCAAAATGCAACAGAAAAAACAAATTATTCGCTTCGCAATTTTTTGAAACTATACAAGTACACTAAAATTGAAAAGCTTTTGATGTATAAAAACATTTCTGACGCATAATGGGCCTTTAATAACGAAGTTAGATTATGTTTACACATATCCAGAGTCCATCATCTTAACATCTTTATGAAATCTCCCCTAACTAGCCACAATCATAGACCACCTACTCGGTAAAAATGAGGTGAAATTTAGGAACATAATTATTTAAACCTTTCCATACATACTTTACCTGTTCACTTTATACATTCTATTTTTGACCTCGAAATATGATATTAAGTAAACGGAAAAAAAGAATATGTTTAATATTTCTAGTTGATAATTTGGATATGTTTTATTTTGAAATACTACGCGTTGTCACGGGAACTTACTTGTTATAAAATGCAAGTTAATTTAACACTTGATCTGACTCCGTATACAATTTATATCTTAGAGATTTTAATTCAGTTCAATGAGAATCATAAAGCGCTCAATAATAGCTCGTTAAATATTAAACGAAAATATTGACATTCCATCACAAAAGGATATATAATAACATGGAATGGAAAATGTTGAAAATGGTGTATTATATCTAGTTAAAGTGATTGGTTAATATTAAAGAGGATTTTTATTAATAAAAGCGTGAGTTTACTTTCACTCGTCGTTTTCGTAGATTTTTTACATTGTAACGAGGACCGACACCCCCACTTTCGAAAACCCTAAATTACCCGCATTATTAATAAACATTATTTTACCGGTTTCTTTTAAACCCCGCCGCCCCACGTTCACATACCCCAGTCCTTTTGGCCTAGACAAAGGCAATTTCGCAGCAGGCCCAGTTATATTACGATAACCTAAATAAACCATCTCTTTCCTAATATCTTTCTACCGTTAATTAAGTGCCTAATTTGTTTTGTTTACGAATTACGCAACGTCATACCAACATTGATTGTCGTAAACAATGAAATTGTCGTAAAAAAATTGATATGATTTGAATTTTATTCATCGTTTTGTTTCATACAGATACACATTTTAAACCATGGGGATGGGATTGAGACGGGGAGGGCGCGGAAGGCGCGCTGGTCGTCGACACCGACGAGTTGGCTTTGGTAGAAGGCGAAATAGGTTTGGCCGTCGGCGTCGGGGTAGAGGTGGAGGCCTTGGTTTACTATTTCTCTGTTGCATGGGTAAGATTTATGTTAAACTGTTAGATAAAGCCGAAACATGATCATTTAAACGTCGAAATAATTAAAATTACAAGTACAAATGTTGCTGCAGTGCAGCAATTGAGAAGCTCCGCGCAAAAAAATGCGCTCTTTACAGATACCTTACCAAATTATTCCTACGCACAGGTCATGTTATATTCAGATCAAGTACTATTGTTGATTTTTTTCCGAATGTTTTGTAAACCATTTTTTGCATAATTATACTTATCTTATGCACTGTCCATAATTAAAAAGAGGGGAAAGATATTTAATATAAAAAATGCTTTCACTGATGCCTACCTGGTAAGGAAAGTAATTCCATTGAATACAAACAAGACTTACAAGACTTGTAAATGTTATGTTTTTGATTTGATTTTTTTTTTTTTTTTTTGATTTTTTTTTTCATGACTGTACTGTGTTCTGTTTGTGTCACTACTGTAGTCAGTAACATAAGATGATAAAAATATCAAAGGCTGTTATTTTATTATTATTATAATTGTAACAAATATACAAAAGGGACTAATAAAAAGTAACAAAAGGGACTAATATTTTAATATAGTAATATAACATGCATTTTTTCATGTCAAATTAAAAAAAAATGGTTTCGTTCAATACTGAAAGTAGAACACACTCTGGAATGAAAAAATGGGATGAATTTCAAAAAAAACAAATCCAGGAATTTGTTTGTTTGTTATACACGCGTTACATGGTGATACAGTATTTATCAATATAATAGAAGACAGTTACCTGGATTTTAGGCAGGTATGAGGAAATTCACTAACATCATGTTCGTGCGAGTCAAAGATAAAAAAGCTGTTTGACATTTGTGAAACATATATAAATAAAAACTATTGTTAATTGATTTATTGGGAGATTTATTGGGAGATCAATATATATTTTTGTTGAATTGCTTTAAAACCATTCATAAAAACATTACACTTCATGTTTAAACTGCACGTCAAAGTTTCTTTTGTTATCATGATATCTATCTATAGCCTATGTATGCTTAATGAGGGTCCATCCGCTGGTACATGTAAGGCCACAAAATGCAGCTTTCCCTGTCGAGTACGGACCCCGGACATGTCACCAGTCATACCCTTAAGAGTTAATTTTGAAGCATATAGTGGTATGCATAACAATGAAGCGAATGAAATGTTACCTTATAAACTAAACTTTAATTATTTCAAAACAACCAATTTATCAACATGTTAATTATTAAACATTTGATTTCATAAATATAAATTAAAGCAGCACGCCTCCAGATTCATCCTAATTTTCATGAAAATTTTGAAAATGTATTTAAAGGTAAAATATTGTGAAATGAACAAAGAAAGTACTTGACACATTACAATCGGCACTTAAAATCCACGTCAATTACCAAAAAGAGGTCAAAATATGCATAAATAGCCCCTACTGCGTTAGTAACGCAGTAGAAATACGGTGTTAAATACTACAAAATACAGTCATTAATTGCACATAAGATAATTATTACTTGAATCTTTAATTTGTTCACTTTTCTCAAAGTTTTAGTATGGTTTTTCCAAGTTTAATTTTCTTGAAATATTTTGGGTCATCTGGAGGTATGCAGCTTTAAGAATAATTATCAAAAGCAAAATTGTTAAAGTCTTATGTCTGAAATCTTCTTTATATTGACAAATTCAATCACTAATAGTATACTTGATATGCTGTGTGTAAATGAAATTCAAAATGTAACAAATTATAATTTCATGTACTACTAAAAAAGGGAAATAACCTGAGTGTCAAAAATCAGAACATTTATAGCTATTTATAGCTTTCGAATTCATGTACAGCAGAACAGCTTTCCGGTTCTCATTCATTAATATGACATGCTGCGACTCACCGAAGGGGAAACCAATATAGAAATTGAAAGGAGTTCTTGAATGGGGATTTACTTTTAGCTGTAAATCGAAAGGATTAATTGATCAAATCCGGGGCCATGGACAAAAAAAAATAGTAAACACTAATAGCTCCGCGCCTGTGGGCGCGGAGCAATGATAATGACTAGTATCTTTTTTCTTTTCATCATCATTAAAATCATCATAATGAGCATCATCATCATCATCATCATCATAATCATCATCATCATCATCATCATTATCATCATCATCATCATCATTATAATCAGCATCATCATCATTATAATCAGCATCATCATCATTATAATCAGCATCATCATCATTATAATCAGCATCATCATCATTATCATCATTATCATCATCATTTACCAGTATTATTATTACTTCTACTGCTACTACTGCTACTACTACTTCTACCACTACTGCTACTGCTGCTGCTGCTACTGCTACTGCTATTGCTACTTTTACTACTACTGCAGCTATTGCTAAAACTGCTGTTATTGCTACTGCTACTGCTACTAATATTACTGACTCTGCTGCTGCTACTTATTATTCTTCTACTACTACTACTTCTACTTTGTTTTACCTACTGCTTAAACTGCTTCTATTTCTACTGCTCCTACTGCTACTAGCTACTAGTTACTACAACTACGACATGTATATTATCATGAATAATTCTTTATGATAACTTTAGTATAATTATCATTGTTTTATACATACACATCACAGATTGTATCGTTATCCTTATTGTTTACTGCAGGTAGATCAAGAAAAAATGTCAGTTATGGACAGGACATCCAACACTTACAACAACAACAAATGATGATGATACAGGCTATAATGGCACAACAACAGCCTGGCCAACAACAACAAATGTTTGGACAACAACAACAAATGTTTGGACAAACACAACAACCATTTGGACAACCACAACAAATGTTTGGACAACCACAACCAGTTGGACAACAACAAGAAATGTTTGTTCAACAACAACAACAACAACAACAACAACCATTTGGACAACAACAACAACAACAACCATTTGGAGAACAACAGTACGGTGTGACGCCTATTGGTATGCCAGCTGCGCAAGGTTCTCCTCTGGCTTACAACGAAGAGCATGTTAAAGAATTGCAATCCGAACAAATGGAACTTCTTAATGAAATTATGAAAAGACAAGCGGAAGAAAAAGATCCAGTAAAACTCCAGGAGTTATTCAATGAACAAAACATGCTTTTGGCACAAATGAGTCAGTTACAATCAGCCGGTTATGCTTACCCGGAACCTTTGCCGGCGCCCGCCCAGGCACAGCCTTCGCAAGAGGCGCCAATGCAGTCTTAAAATAATAAACTTTTTCTACGTTTTCTACGTTCTTCCATTGCTCAACACGTTATACAATTTACATGAATATATGAAATTTTAGAATGAACTGTTCTGCTTTACTCACTCATTTCATTTATTATTTTGTTTACAATTGTTTTATACATGTATATGAATTTTTTATGTATATGAATACTGCACATTTGTAAGGTCGTTTTTCATTGGATAATTGTGACGATTATATATAGTTTTATACACACGGCTGCAGTCAATTTATGAAGAAATCACAATTTTTCCTCTCAAAAAGGAAGTTTGCTGTATCATAAATTCGTTATGAAGATTTTTTGATTGGTTGTATATGATATAACGTTTTATGTAGGCCCATATAATCTGTCAAAAATCGTTATATCTATTAAATATAACCATTAAATGTGCATACATGTACTTCTGTATTGATTTATCTGCTTTACTTAGTAAATGTTCAAAGGTTATTATTTATTGATGTACGTTTATTGTTTATTTCATCTGATACGCAGCAACTGTCAAACGCAATAACATTTTAAATGTATTCAGTTTCAAATCGATATTTACATCGAGACGTGAAAAACTAAACGTGAAACAATACTTGGATTTGTTAATAGTATATATGCTCGTGAAGTTGGCAGCCTGGCAGCATGAAGCTGGCAGCTTAGAAGCCTGAAGTTGGCAGCCTGGCAGCATGAAGCTGGCAGCTTAGCAGCCTGAAGTTGGCAGCCTGGCAGCATGAAGCTGGCAGCTTAGCAGCCTGAAGTTGGCAGCCTGGCAGCATGAAGCTGGCAGCTTAGCAGCCTGAAGTTGGCAGCCTGGCAGCATGAAGCTGGCAGCTTAGCAGCCTGAAGTTGGCAGCCTAGCAATTTAGCAGCCTGAAATTGGTAGCCTAGCATCCTGAAATTGGCAGCTTAGCAGCCTGGAATTGGCAGCCTAACAGCCTAAAGAAAACCAAAAATATAAGTAACAAGAAAACGGTCAAGAACGCTTTATAAGCACTTCCTTAGATTAATATACGCTTATTTTCATTATCAAGATCTTCACATTTTAAGATGCTGAATTTTACAGTCTTCGAAGCTTTTGATTTTGGCAGACTAACAGTCGTCTTAAGGCTGCCAGTTTCAGGCTGCTCGGCTGCCAGGAAGCCAACTTCAGGTTGCTCGGTTGCTAGGAAGCCAACTCCAGGCAGCTAGGCTGCCAACTTCAGGCTACTAGACTGCCAACTTTTTTTTTCAGATTTTTTTTTTTCACAACACAAAACATTTATGCATATACATACAATATAATGAGCTATACAATTTAAGAGGAACAAAGATTTCTTTTAGGATTCTACAAAGATTATAAAGAAAGTAATTCAATAGTACCTTACCAATATTGTAAAACGTTATCAATGCCAGACCTATTTTTAATATAACATTAGATAGAAATTATTTAGAACTTTAACATCACGATTATCTACTCAAGGGAAACAAATGCTACTGTTTTAATATTGATGTTCAATTAAGAGTTGTTCCTCTTGTCATGAATGTTTTCTGCATTAATAATAATAATAAAAAGACCAAAAGTCATAAAAGGTGTTTTACAAAAAAGGCAGTGGGTGCAGTACCGAGTGGATCTATCCTAAATAAATAGGCAGCAAAGAAATATAATTTTCTCCATAAATATTTTTTTAATCGGACTTTACTGCTTTTATTGACAGAACTTCAAGTTCATGTGTTTAAATGCTAAATCTTATTTCAAGAGAGACCTGCATATAGATCTATACATCTATGTCAGAAAAGTATTTGCAACGTTCTTTAATATAGTCACGGTTTTTCTAACATTTGACAAAACAAAACTTTAGAAAAAATGGATGGGTCTGTAAGGTCTGTTTTTAAGAAAAATGATATTCATGATAAAATAAATTCTAAGGAATATCATAATAAAAAATCTACCTTCCGCTACTTAAACACACGAATTGAATCGAGGTATATTTTATATTTATTTATTTATGTCCAGAGCAGCTTCATAATTTCTTTAATGTTTGTTCACGGCAGCTTATGATCTGAAAGAAATTTGCAGAAGCTAGCTCGGCTATAATTTAATTTACCCAGTATTTTGAGCATGCGAGAAGGAGATCGAATGACCTGTTTAGAGGAGGAGCCAGATATATAGGTCTTTGCAAAATACTCTGACGTATTGTGTATAAATAGATCTAGGTTTACACTTAATATTATCTACAGAAATCAACCTTGTAGACATTTTCAGTGGAACAAGTTCTCAAAAATAAGAAAGAAAAGTTTAAAGGACTATAGTGTAAGTTATTTTTTTATTTACTTGAATGTTTATATATGATCTTAAAGGTTTATAGTCCCAGGTTAATTTTACATATTTATTGCAGTAGTTGAACGTTATATTTTAATTAATGTTTTTCAGCTATTTCGATTATTGACGCATTTATACATTTCAATTTATAATGTAGTATTTACATAAGAACAAAATCTATATAAGTTACAAAAATGACTGAGGCTAATAAATGTGAATATATAGCAGACCTCACTATTCTATAATGTACAAAACAAACTTGCTGGTGCCTAATTATAAAATTGGCATTTTCCGCATCAAAACAAAACTAATAATGTATGGACAAGTCAGTCACGTGATCTGAGTGGTTTGCAACTTTGTATATACTTACTTTTAAAATTCATCGGACTGCTTGAATATCCATCTTAACCAGATTATTAATAAATTCATTACTGATAAGCCAAAGCGTCAAGCTTTTCTCGTGCCCTCTTTCATTTCACGGATATTACAGTTTCTTGCAAAATTTAATGTGAAGGCAACTAGTACTGGTAAACGGCTTGACAGCGGTGGCTGCAAGTATGTGCTTTGGTGTATTAACTGTGGTAGAATTTAGGAACATATTTAAGAATATCAATACAGTTTTCCTATTCAGTTTATGTACCGCACATATCATTCTATTTTCGGTCCTAAAATGTTTATTTAAAAAGTTCAGTAAACGGACAATAAACATTCAATGTTTCTATTAATTGTTCAAATATGATTTCTTTTGCATTATCAAGCGTTACGTCGTGAATTTATACAATGTAACCCACTTGATCTGAATAATTTATTAATTGCTGAAAAATATCTTATAGATTTTAATTCAGTTTATTTAGAATCGGCGGAGTGATCAATAACAGCTTGTTAATATACTTATACGACACTTTACCTCCTGGGTCCGGTAGAGCTAGTCGAAAATTGTCGTGTTACGTCTCGTATTAGAAGAACACTTTAAATAACTGCTACCTTCCACGTGGATTTAGTGCAGGTGTCCTGCTTTGGCCACTTAAATGACGTACACCTTTTAACATGCAAGTCTTATGTCGCCCTGCTGTTGTTTGTTTGTTTGTGTTTTTGTTTTTGTTTTCTTTGGCATGAAAGATTTTTGTTCTAAAAGTCTTGTGTCGCCTTTCTGTATTTTTTCATAGAGATTTTACATCCCTTAATTCGAGACGTAACTTATGTACAATACTAATGGCTTTACCGTGGGAGTTCTTAGAAAGAGAATGTTTTTATCTCGCTTGAGACAATTTGTTGTTTATCCTTGTTAATTGTCTTCTAATTAACGTTCTTTCCTCTATAAGAAGACACTTTTGAAGAAAACCTTGTACTAGCGCAATATTGACATTCATTCACAAAGAATATATATTGTAATGGAATGTGCGAAAAAATAGTGTATTACTTAAGTTAATTAGTTAAGATTTAAAGGGATTTGTTAACAAAAAACATGAGTTGTAAAATGTTTAAACTACTAAACTTAAAATGCTATGTAAAAAATGGAAATAAAAGAATACTTTGAAAACAATGACTCTGGAGATGATTTCTATATTCAAATTGCTATGATTTAAATTTCATAAATCGTCTTGTTTTATACAGGTACACATCATGGGGCTCGGAGGGATTGGGGGTAAAGGGCGCTCAGGCGGAGGGTTCGGAGGACGCACAGGCGGACGCACAGGCGGACGAACAGGCGGAGGGTTCGGAGGGCGCGCAGGCGGAGGGTTCGGAGGGAGAACAGGACACGGGGGGTTCGGAAGGCGCACAGGACTCGGAGGGCACAAAGGTCGTTCTAACCGAGTTGGCATTGCCGGAGGGGGAACAGGGTTTGGCCGTCGTAGTCGGGGGAGTGGTGCAAGTCTTTTTTGTTGCATGGGTAAGATTTAAGCTATACTGTTAGATAAAGTATAATCATGATTATAAAAATGGATATCAAATTGAGCGTCAGTAATGTGATTCTACCCTCTAAAATTTTCTCTAAATTTGACCATTTTTGTATCAGATTTTTTTTTATTCTTTGTTGAGATATTCTTTCCGTTGTTGGTTCTGGTGTGCCCAAAGTATGCAAACTTATGAAGAAAATATCACTTAACGGATTCAAAATACAATTTTTACTAAATCTTAACACCGAACGATGTTAATCTTTCAAACAAACCCTTATTGAAATATTGAGATTTGACACAATATAAGATAAAAGACTTGCTGGCTAAAATTCCAGTCTAGCTTCATATGTGCTGAAGAGATCCATATGTGATAAAGAAAATCATCTACAAAACTACGGATCACTTTCATATAAACATTAAATAGGCAATCTAAAGGAACAAGTAAAAATTAGCGGAAATTTACATATTTATTTTTACCGCTGCTCAATTTTGAGGCCTACATGGGGTTCACCCCATATGTTGGTGCGATGTAAAACCTCACCAGAAAAAAAATAATGTTTCTGCTTCCTACAAAACTATGGATCACTTTAACATCAACAATAAATAGCCAATCTAAAGGAAAATTAAACATCAGGGTAAATTCACATCTTTATTTTTACCGATGCTCAATTTTGAGATCCATATGGTGTTCCACTCTCGAGACTGTGATGGTGAGACGTAAAACTTCACCAAATAACAAAATAATGCTTCTGCTGCTGCTGCTGTTGGTTAAACTACTACTAATGTTGTTGTGGTTGTTGCCGAACTGCTGCTACCACTACAATTATTACTACTGCAGATGTCACAAATACTACCTGCTTCTACTCTAAACTCTAAATTAGTTGTAGAAAGAGCTGCTGCAATACTACAACTGCTACTGCTGCTGCTGTTACTGCTGATCTACTGCTGCTGCTAATGCACTGCTACTGCTGCTGCTACTGCTATTGCTGCTACATCTGTGCTACTGCTATTGCTGCTATAACTACTATTACCGCCGCCGCCACCACCATCACCGCCACTACTACTAGTAGTAGTACCGCAACCACGACTCACTACTACTTCTACTTCTGCTGCTACTGCTGCTGTTGCTGCAACTGCTACTAACTGCTGTTTACCACTACTAAATGAATTTTATCATTACTTCTATAAGCTCATATTTAATAAATCGTATCTGTAATATAATTATTATCAATATCGCATAGGTCAATATGTCTTTCTACAAGTGAATATCACATCATATTCAATTGCTCACTAGTCAATAACTACATGTATATAGTGTTTTAGACTACTACATATCACATATATTATATTATCCCTATGGTTCACTGCAGGTGGAGAAGATGCCACATATGGAAAGGACGTCAAACATTTACAACAACAACAAACGATGATGTTACAGATAATACAGGGAATGCAGCCATATCTACAACAGCTTGGTCAACAACAGCAACAACAAATGATTGGACAGCAACAACAGTCAGTTGGACAACAAGCAATGTTCGGACAACCACAGCCTGTTGGACAACAGCAATATATGTTTGGACAACCACAACAACCAGTTGGACAACAACAAGCAATTTTTGGACAACAACAACAACAACAAGTTGGCCAACAAGAGAACGGTACGACGTTGATAGGTATGCAAGAGTACATCAAAAGGAATGTTGAAGAATTTCAATCAGAACAGATGGAACTTCTTAATGAAATTAAGGAACGGCAAACTGAAGAAAAAGATCCAAAAGTACTACAAGAGTTATGCAATGAACAAAACATGCTTTTGGCACAAATGAGTCAGCTACAAACAGCCGGTTATGCTTACCCGGAACCTTTGCCGGCATCTACCCAGGCACCGACTCGGCAAGAGGCGCCGACATGGCCGATGCAGTCTTGCTCTACGTAATCGTTCTCTACAAAACACAGAACACTAACATCAATGACGTTTACACGATAAATAATAGAGAATGATACGTGTACATGTTTATTTTAATAAATGAATACAAATAGATGCTGCTGTAAAATTATTTGCTATCAATCATTATTTTGGAAATTATACGGATTGGAAGTGATGCTTTTCTTGTTTGTTTGTTGTTGTTTTTTGTGGGGTTTTTGTTTTTGTTTTGTTGATTATACTATTTTTTTTCTTTGTTATTTGTTTCACTTTTCCGGTTCACGGCAGTTTCACCAGAGCATATTTCATCCAACGTGTCGTTTTTGGGTAAGCTGTCAAGCAGTTTACCAGTGCTAGATGCTTTTGCACAACGACAGTGACCTGCACCATCCGGGAATCGAACCAGGGTCGCACGGTTCGGTGTCTAATGCTCTACCGATTTAGCTGACTGGACGATGTATGCATGTTTGTCTAGTATCGAATCTGTGTTCTTTAATGAGGGTTCATCCACCCGTTAGAGCACAAAAAGCAAATTTGACTGTCGAGTACGGACACCGGACATGTCAACAGCCATGCCTTTTAACAGTTAATTTTGAAGCACAAAGTCTTTGTAATTTATCCCCCTTGCAATATCCTTAGAGTACTAGCCAAAGATGAAAGTATGTCACTGTACAGCGGTCAATGTGCACGTTAACGTACATTAGCTCGGGACAAAATGAAAAGGGCTGTTGGTGCCACGCAAATGCCCTACCATTTAAGCCGCCACTTCGTACTGCGGATTCACACATCCGAGTAACCTTACTCGTTGTCCCTGTCTACTTTGCAGGATCACTCCCTCGGCTCATTCTGTACATCGGCAGCTGGTTCGTAGAATGCGAGAGTGGCTTAACTCCTCCTATCTCTTTGGTGATAGTCTGACGTCATATGTCTCTCATCTATTATTCTATGTACAGATCTTAACCTTAAAGGCCCTTTAATTCCCAAAAATGCTATTACTTTTATTTCACAAAATCTTCTTGTTTTCGGTGTATGTTTTCAGTTTCCAAAAAGTTAATCATTGGCCAAATGTTGAGTTATTTATTGCTCTTTTGTGATTGGCGTAATTATATTGGTTATCTTGTATGGAAGTCAAATATTACTTTGTTTACATTTTAATACCTACATGGCACATAAATGCATGTTTTGTGGTACTTTCTTCAGTTGTTTAACATCTAATATGCTCTAAATTCATTATTAAACCATTATTTAGCACACATTTGACATTTGAAAACAATTTGAAAAAAGGGATTTCTGAGTCAAAGTGGGCCTTTAATGAGTGAAAATATCTCTCTTTTTTTCTCTCAGTCATACTGCGCCAGGAGCTGCAGTAATTGAAATTTTATCACGCGAGTGACAAAAAAATGTAATTTCGAAGTTTCTTTCCATTGAAAATATCAGCTTGACTTAAATATATATAATTAAAGGGAAGCTAATCTGTTAGACACCATCTAAAACTCTTTAAGATTTCTCTCCCTTAAATTTTATCAAATGCAGTAAAAATATGCGCTAGCTAATCTATAGTATATACTTATAAATAAAATATTGAGCAACATTGATGAAATAAAATGTGTATTTTTATTTTCCGTATTTTCACTTTAAAAATTTATTTTTCACTGCAGGGAAACATATTTTCCATATTTTCACTGGTGTCTAGTCGGACTATTTTCTTCTAATTCAGCCAAAATACAAAACTAAAAGGGAATTCTACCTATTCATGAGATTAAAAAAGAGAAAAAAAGTATAATTGTATACTTATAAACAAAACATTGAGGAATATTGATGAAATAAAATGCTTATTTTTATTTTCCGTATTTTCACTTTAACAATCTATTTTTCACTACAGTGAAACATATTTTCCGTATTTTCATTGGTGTCTTACCGGACTATTTTCTTCTAAATTCAGCCAATATACAAAAGTAAAAGGGAATTCTACCTGTTCATAAGATTAAAAAGAGAAAAAGAATATATTGTAAACAGAAAATTATCATTATCGGGCGGAAAATTATCATATTTCACTCGTGGTTACTGGCACTTGTGAAATATTTATTTTCATATATCTGGATGAAAATAAATCCTGTATTTATAGAAGAAACTTAAATATCCTCTATACATCAAAATATTGATTAGATTTGAAGCAGGACTAAGTTTTGTCCTCATCATCCAGATGGCTAATCGTTTGAAGAGTCAAATTTAGACAAACTGTTCAACAGTACCGACGGAGCAGTACCGACGGAGCAGTACCGACGGAATTACGAAAAAATCCGTTGATGAATAATGCATTAATTGCGTTTCAAAAAATGTACTTTTTATTCATTGATGATAGGCTGTAAAACTCCCATTTACACTGTCTCGGTTTGGCGTCCCTGTTTGCCATCGGGAGCAACCGTGCTTAACCGGCGTAGGACCATAGCGATTCCGTGAAGAACCGGTACAAACCTTGGTGAATCGGGACAAACCGGGACATCGCCACGGTTGCATTAAAATGTTTAATACTTTTTCAGGGCTCATCGGCACTCACCAAGAAGGAAGCCCAGAACCGTGTTCTATCGGCTTGACACCGGGAATCGCCGGGGAACCACCGTATCTATACCGCATCCATACCGTGACAAATGGTAGTAAACAGGGATGCGTGTTAATTAATGTCAAAACAACAACATAACGTCTCCACGTGACAACAATATAGTGATGTAGAAATCAGCCACCACAGAAAAGCGCTGCATATACATGTGTTAGACTTTATTGTCATCTTTCATAGCGATTCTTGTTTAGTTTTGTCATTGCAGTAAAAGATTCGACTTTTACTTTTATAAAAACTTGCAAATTTCTGCAAAACAATTGCAAGAAAATAAAAATAGCATAGATTTTTTCTTGTCAAATTTATTATTTCTAGGTCACAGTGTTCATACAGCTTTGTAATACATATCACCAACCTTTCAATGAAAGACTGTTACAGACTTCATACAATAAAAGTTTGTTGATACATTGCTCAATCTTTAGCTATTTCTTCTACTTAGCATTGGAACCCGAATTTCTAACACTTTAGGAAGTGGTTTCAATAAACATTTTGTAAGAAGTACTGTACATATGAACAATAAAATCCAAGAAATACTTTGTCCAAGCAGTAAATAAATAAACCATCGAGGTGAAAACCTTTCCATTGTATAGCCGAACAGCAATGGAAATAACATTACACCGGTTGATGCAGACATCAAAAACATGGCCGACATCTTTCCCGAGACCACAACGATATTTTCATTCGTCCATGTGAACATGGCCGGAAATATAAATGACAACGATATTCCCGGACAGCCAATGAAAATCCATATCAATGGCTTAATACCATAAAGCGTTGAAAGCAATAATCCTGTAAATGAAAGTACCGCCAATATACCAAATATGATCATTAGTTTAGATGTTTTAACAAATCGGACAAGAAAAATACACCCAAGTCTTGCTACCCCAAAACACGCCCAGTGAAGAGAGCTAGCCAATGAACCTTCCGATTTTGTCCAATGTAATTCTGTCAACACAAATGTCATTAAAAACCCAGCATATGTGTCGTCAGTTCCACAATAAATTATGATCAGAAGCGATAGACATGTAAGAATTACTACCCTTACCGGAAGCGGTAATTCTTTAAAATTTGTCGGGTCCCTTTTCTCTGTTACAGCTTCAGTTTTCGCGACATCCTTTGGACGTAGACAAAGCATCATAGAAAATGGAATTACTGTTATGAGTGTTAATATACCTGTTATCAAATATGAATATTGCACTGAGGTTTCTCCAAACGCATGAACTTTTGTACCCGTGACATTTTCTTCCGCTGTAACTCCTAATAAAACGGAACTATTTTCTTGTACATGCAAGCCCAAACTAGAGTTAAGTAAATGAACCGATTCATGAGTATGTTTATATTCTAAAGAACTATTTTCAACACTGATAGTACTGTCATTGGTAGATGATTCTATTTGAGTTGCCAGGAATGGTTCGGCTATAAATGGGGCAATCGCTCCGCCGATGCTGAAGCAAAAATGTATTGCTTGCATATAAGGTGCTGCGTCGGCGCCCCAAATATTGACAATTTCAGCATTTCCACCTGAAAAATTATAATAATCAAGAGCTTTAGATACGTCTTCTTTGCTTGTTTTATATTTTAACATAAAATCAATGACCCTATTAACCCAAAGGAGTAGAGATATATTACACCACCAAAATGTAGTAACAAGGAACTCTTTACAGAGCTGCCACAGATCACGTGACACCTACTGTTTTGAGAACCACGAAGATCCATTGACAGCAATGGTAACACATTCCAAAGATGAAAATTGCAGACTCTGTTAGATGGAGTATCAAGATTTAGTAAAATGCTGCATTTCTAACGACCCTTATCACCGGTGTCATATGAGTTTTGCAAGTACCATGAGATATGCAAGTACGCATGCGCAAAAATGTTATTTTCGTTTTCACACTTCCGGTATGAGATTTGCAAGTCGTTTGCTGCGGTAAGTAAAATTTTATCACCGGCTAAAACATTAACCAATCTTCAACAAGTTAAAAAAATTGATATCAATGATAGAAAAATGACACCAGAAATTAAGTTGCTTGATTATACCGACGTACAAGATACGGAAATTAGCGAAATATGCCGAACGCATTTGGGTTTTCTCCCCTTTATAGCTTCTAATGGGATAAAGAAAAGCATTTGGTCCGGATTAGAATTCAGATTAAAACTCTGATTAAAAGATTAGCATATTTCACGTTATATGGTTTAATTTACCATTTGAGGAAAATTCTTTTCAGGACTGACCAGTTTCAGATTCAGATTTTCGGATACATCCATTTTGCCAAACATGTTTATATTGTAAAATGTGAATATTATCGTTTGCATATTTCTACTTAACTATTAAAATTCTGTAAGAAATGCCACGGTATCCTTTAACCTTGCACCGCATGAGCATATTGCGAAAAAATGGCCGTTTTCATTGAAAAGCCTCCTGTTACAAGTTCAAACTGCTATGAAACTATGAAAAAAGCTTCAATACTGATGAAAAACTTGGTACAAATGGTGACTGGACCATAACCTCTGTAACAGCATGCTCAATCTTTGATTTCCTGTTACCATGGCAACGAGGGAACGTCTCAAAATTGCCAAAAATCACTATTTTACATTGTTTTTTTCCCCATCAAAACTGATTTCAAAGTTCTGCAACTTCTCAATGGATTGAGAAAGTATAAAAGGCTTTTCAGCGTTAGTTACACGTTACTTTACGATCGACCTGAGGCCATTTTTAGCCAGTCACATGTTCAAAATTTCTAGGCGATGAGGGGGGGGGGGGGGCTGCCGCCCCCTTTGAACACCCAAAAACAGAAGGGTGCACATCCCTCTTCTGGCAACCCTTTGATGTACCTTTCTGAAAGGGGGCGGCGCCGAAAAAGTAATCCCTTTTTATCAACATTTCTCAAACGAAAACATGTGTTTGGGGTCCAAACAGGACATGTTTTCACTATTTGAGGCCTAAACGGGGTGGGGGTCGAAAGTGCGTTGTTTCGCGTATATATGAGGTAAAGTAAACTCAGCAATTAGCTATTTTAAATTTAAACCTTCAGACAGTTCAATCTAATATTCTATTGTAATAGAAACTGTTGATTTATATTGGTTACTTGACTAACGTCTTTCTTTGACCTGGCTACATAATTATTTCCATGTCAGAAACATCGACTGCTGAGTTTGTTGTTGTTGTTGTTGTTGTTGGGTTAGCTTTACTTAATTTAATCGAAGTGGTTACCTCACCTGTATCGACCCCTGCTGCAAACATTCCCGAAATGCACTTCACCACCATCATTAACCAGAAATAGGTGCACCATGGAACAGCCACCATTGTTACCGCTGTTCCAATGATTGAACCGATCACTAGAACCAGTTTGTCGTATTTGTCGTACATAAGACCAGTCACGCCGGAACCAATCAGGAAACCGGAAGCTGTAATTGTCACGAGCCATGACGCAGTTTCAAGGTTCTCGCCTGTAATTAGACGAAGGTCTGGAAATGTTGGTCCAAACAGTGACTCCACCCATCCCTGAAACAAATACTTGTTAATTTATATATTGTTTAACTCCTTCATTTCTATATGTACTTGTATACAACTTCATATGAACAATATGTATTTTATAAGCCCCTTGTCATGTACAATTGCCCTTTTTGAAGGTTTCTCTATTCTTTTTCTAAGCACAAGAATGGCATTTAATCTACAAAACTGGTACAAATTCAATGGAAGTTTATATAGAATTATCGTTCCATTTTATTTTGCATGAGTATTATTTCTATTCACATTGTCCGAATCATTTGCATTTGGAACTACAGTGTAACCTCCACAGAACGGCCCTCTGTTAAGCAACAAACCTCTTACCAACAGTTTCAACTCTTTCTCTGCCGTTTTAACCTTTGTAGAGCAGCACCTCTAATCAACGCCCAAAATCTGTGTCTCCAAAAGGGTGATCTTCTGCAGAGGTTTTACTGTAGTTCGCTTGAAAAAAAAAGTTCAGACAATGCCACGATATGATTATGTGTAAGATTTACCCACCAGCATAATAAAAGTCCAGCATATCCAGACAGTGTGCAAGAACTTCTCCCTGTATATCGGTTGTGTCTTTAACTTCGTCAGTAAAGATGTACTCTTCTTCGCCATTTCCACGTTGATTTTTCACGGTGTAAAAGATTGTCAGTTTATCATTGAAGATGCACTCTTAACTGTACACAAGGGTGGACGAAATCACTGCATCACGTCTTGCAAGTCTGTGTAATTCATAGTGTACCATAGTTTGCGATAACAAGCACCTGCTACTTCCGGTCTATGAGCTATAAATATAATTACACCTATTTCAACTTGTTTCTTTCTTGCGATAACCGGAAGTAAACTCGTTATACACTGTGCTATTTGATCTTATGTCGATCTAGTTCCACAAATGCTTCCCTTACCGCGTGTTATAAAAAGAAATGAAAACAGATTTAAAAAGTCGTAAGTCGGTACATTTGTATATGCACGACTCGTGATCAATTTACGACAGATGACTTGAAATTGAATGTTGTTCTAATGTAAGACAACTTGAAAATTAGCCAACGTGAATCTACAATCCGACGAATTTTTAAAGTCCAGTTTTAAAAACTTATTCTTAACACATTGAAGTCTTCAAAAATTGACTTTAGTTAGGATACATTTAGAAGAGCTAGAGTTTAAATGAATAGGAAAAGTGAATTGTTAAAATTGGATTTCAAAATATTGATTTTACATAATGTGCCTTAATCTTGACCATGGTATTTGACAAATCCGTACGGTCAAGTTAATTCTATAAATATAGTGAAGTGGAACAGTTTGATGCTTTACGTATGGAAGACCGGTGGGGACATTTCAACTGCATGAATTCCCGATTTCATCTTCGTGAATTCACAAATTGAAGCTGTAAAGTTGAAGTGCTGAATTCGTGACATTGAAACGATGAATTCATGAAATTAAAATTGTGAATTCGTGAATCCATGACGTTTGAATTGTGAATTCATGAAGATGAAATCGGTAAATCTTGAAGTTGAAATGTCCCCACCGGTCTGTTATATACATGTATACGGGTCATAGGAAAACGTTCTATTTGAAAACAACGACTAGATATGGTGTTTGTTGAAATCACGATCTATGATAAAAATAATCACCATGAACGTGTATTTTCTTGTTAACAACACAAGTTAATTAAGTAAATTGCACGATAATTGTACCTTTAGTCTTGATGAATATATATCTCCATTTAAGTAGTCGCTGGCAGGCGAATGACAATTTAAAATGTTTACACACTAGTTAACATAAGTTATCTCCCTTTGAAGTATGATCTCACATTGCCAGGTAAATGTTTAATATCCAAAGTTCATTTTCGTGTTGCGTTTTCTAAAGGTAAAACGTTAGGTTGAATGCATATCCGTACAAAGAAAATGTTACACTGAGTTTTCATGTCGTTGTGACAATTTGACCTCTTTCGTTGTCTATAGTATAAAATCGACTGACCATCTTATCACAGATAACTCTACCACGTGATATCATTCTTAAAGCTTTAATCTCTCTATATACACATATGGGGTATAAATGTGATTTGAAAATGTAGTCATGTATTCATCGTAAAAGTTATGCGAGATAGAATCTAAAGTTTGAGCATCTAGGCATTGAGTAAAATAGTATATTTCTACTCAAAATGCATGTTCAGAAGATAAAAAGTTTTTCTAGATCTAAAAATACAGTTTCAACATATTTACCAGCATCTATATCTGTTAACCATGCTTCTAATAGCCTAATTAGCGCATGTGATATGAAAGGTACTGTCTAAACCCTTCATGATACTGAACAAAATTCATTATTTTCAAAGATTTTATCTTTTCTTATCCTTTTATATAATAATATCTTTTAAATGTCAGGATATACCTTAAAAGCTTCATTAACAGCCGTTTTAATTGTTTGGTTTTTTTTACAAAACTTCTACACAACTTTAAATGATAAGGCTCCTGGACCGCTAGGTCGTTGGACCAATAGACCGTAATCTTCACGCCGCCAGGCCGCCGTGCCGCTAGTCTGCCAACTTTACGCTACTAGGCCACTAGGCTAACTTTACGCCGCTCGGCTGATGCCGCTAGGTCGCCAACTTCACACTTGCCGACTTCTGTTACACGGCAATGGTTACTTTAATAATTTTTTTTTGTCTTAGAAGTTTTCGTGTAGCCTTTGTACGTCCGACACCATCTTAACGTGCGTGCTTTTTACTGTACTGTATAATTTAATAAAAACAGTCAGTAGCTTACTTATAAGGCATGAAATTAGAAAAAAAGGTGATCGCCTTTTGTTAACATGCGAAAGCGCAGTTTAAAAAGTATTCATTGCATTTTGTTAAAATATTGCAATTTTCTCTCCGCCCAAAGTGATATATAGAGAATACAAACTTAAAACTAAACAAATAAACTATAAACTTAAGATTCGGTGTGAGTGGAACGTGCATATTGTCGATTTTCTTTGACCTTACGCCCGTAGCAGTCAATATATTTCCAACGCAAACTTATACTAAACTTGTCTTAAATGTACTATAAATCTTGAGAAGACAAACAAAAGTTGAGACCCGAATATTTCAATTAGGTATATATCTATCAGTACCAATCAATGAACCGTCTTAAATCGGTGAATCGGGCGATCCGGGTTCGATTTTCGGACGGCGCAGGTCACTTTCGTTGTGATTAATCATGAAATCTTTTCTAAGGTTTTTCGCACTTTACCTCTGTTGGCATGTGCAGAAGTTATCAGTTTCTTGCGAAAGTTAAGGCAACTAGTAATGTTAAAATGTTTGACAGTCTGCCCGGCTAAACTTTGTTCTGGTAAATTAAATGTGGATTTTACTGCCGTGATACGTAGTGAAAACTACCAACACCAACAACATAATAAGTAATTTAAGTTAAAAACTTTGTTGTCGTTGTTGTTGTTGTGTTATACGAACATTTTAAAGGTTTCAATGATACGATTATCGTGTGTTAAACATGATAATTTCGACAATATACATTAACACGTGTGATGTTAGTTTAAACATATTTATTCAAGTTCGATTGCGAAACAAGTTTTTTGCAACTTATACTAGTATTAATCACTTTCGAATCCGCTCCCCGGAACGAACCAGTACAGGTGTCATATGGGAAAAAATGGTCGTGTCCCGAGAAGGGTTCGAACCCATGATCTCTGTCATGGGTTTAGGGTGTGATATTTATTACTGTTTGTTATTTTGGCAAAATACCGAACTACATGTGTTTCGAATTAAACTCGTTGCCAATATCATTTTTACAAAAAAAACAATGAAAAAAATCTATTAAGAAAACATCAAAAACTTACATGGCCGGTTAACATGGCTCATAAAGAACAAAAAATAATGACATCAGCATTTTCTTTATTTATTACGTCACATAAAACATACTTATGACAAGATCTAAAGCATGCAATGTAAATACTTCAAATTTAATAGAATAAATTTAACAACGTGGTGAAAACTGAGGAGCTCCACTGGGGTACAAAAAAACCTAAGAAGTTCTTACATCGATCAAGTAAAGCGCTTATTATGGAAAAACTGCAAAAGTTAATTAACAAATAATGCGCGAAATAAAAATAAAAACTCGATTTTGCGTATTTTATGTCCCGAAGCTATAAATTTTGGGTCATTTAAAAATTAAAAATGATGATTCTGTAAGAATAATCTGAAAATGTGCACACTAGTTATTTGTCTAGACCTTCATCAAATGGTACACAAATCTCAAGAAATTATTTCCAGTCCCGTCATGTCATAAAAAGACCTCAGTGGAGTCCCTATAAGATTTTATTACTCTTCAATGAAACGAGGAGAAACTTCCTTCTAGTGCAATGAATAAATTATATAATTTATAAAGATATAAAGTATCAATATTTTATGTCTGTCAGGGTGTTTTATTTTTTCATACATAAGCAGCACGCTTCACTGTTCATGCCATTTTCTTCATTTATGTATTATATAATTTTTGTCAGTAACCAATACGGCAGGTGCAGTAATGATCATTGCCCAGTGATTAGTTTACTGCTTAGTGCTGCGCCACTATTCACTGCTTTAGTTTAGTAAATACTTACTTAAGAACACTTTCAATTAAATCTAAGAGCTGAAATTAACAGAAACAGGCTATTATGTAAGCAAGAAAAAAAGTGACAAAAACAATAAATTTAGTCATACACTGTATTTTGCTTACTGATATGACAAAAAAAGTTCACTTGGATTTTAAATATTATATGCAATAGTTCTTCATCTGTCAAAATCGGTTTCTTCAGAGTGATTCTTTGATTATTACTTTTAACATATTTATTTTAGCTCGATTGCGAAACAAGTTCACGCAACTTTCGAATCCGCTTCCTTAAACCAACCAGTACTGGTATTATATGAAAAATCATGGTCGTGACCCAAGTAAGACTCGAACCCTTGAGAGTCGGACACTAGGCCACCGCTTTCCTTATCTATCTTACAGCGTTAATGATTTATTATCTAGAGGAACAGAAAATGACGTCATTTATCATTGAAATATACTAATACCAAGAAAAGCATTTGTCATATTCAATTAATCAAGCATTGGATAATTATTAAAGTAACAAAGTAGTTGGACGAAAAAACTGATTCACATAGAAATAATGACACATTACTGTGATGTGCCTTTTTCTGCTTCATAATATACACATGCCTAGTTTTTATTTCATTACAAAGTCTTGTCAACTATGTCAAATAAGTCTCATGAGTTAATTTATAGACTATAAATGTAATCACTAGAAATACGATTCCCCTTAAATAATCTATATGATTTCTTTCTGTATTATCCTAATGAAAAAAGTCATTTATTTTTTTTTTAATTTTTTTTTAAACTACTTTGCCGTGTTAATCATAAATAAACTTTTGCTTGGTTAAGTGCTCTTTTTTTGAATACTATATGGATTGCCTTTCCGGCAAATACCGGGAAAATGTTGGACTTTAGCCCGTAAATTTACCGGAAGTCACGGTAAGAAATACCAACCTACGGCTGAAAAATGCAATATTCGGTTAAAATCCAAACATTTGCACTATTATTTACCGTGTTTGCATGCTTTATTATGTTGCCTTAAGCTTTGCGAGCTACCTGAAGTGGTTTAAATATAATGATATAAATGGTTATAACAGATGTACAGAACTATAGCTGAATAATTATTAATTGTAAACATTTGGCAAGTTTTGTCAAACTTAACAAAAACACACACCCATGAAAGCTCATTGTGGTGAAAAGTTTTCAAATACTTCACATTCATATTCTTCAAGTTTTAATCAAATTCCTAAATAAAGGACAAATTCATGACAATTCAAGCAAATTTCAGTTATAAGTGTTGTTTTGACTCAACATGAATCAAAACCGTCTGTTAATGATTTAAGATCTTGACGGTGATTGTCAAGAATTTTTCAACTTGCCAGTTTTGTCATAAGTGTTGTTAATGAATCAAATACATTGAAAAAAGGCAAAGTTATAGCCAATTTTAGCATGACTTAAAACATTGACCATGCAGGTCAAGGTCGCATGTCGAGATAAAGTTATGAATTTACCTTCTTTTAACGTATTATCAAGATTAGTTATAACAAAAGTATTAGACAATATATTCATTAATCAAAAGAAATAGTCAAACATAGCAAATGGAATGCTTTGAACTTCGAGATCAAGGTCATTTTTGGACAAGGTCAAATTTAGTTAGGTCTTCTTAAAGGTCTTGTTCCAAGGGTAATTAATTTATTATTTCCAATATCATGTTATAACCAGCTATAGCGAAACTAACTCAAGCATTTTCACCTTCAATGTCAATGTCTTAAATGAGTCAAGGTAAAATTCAGTCTAGTCTACAAATGGGTCTTGACCAAATGTTGTTGTGTCCGAGACTCGGAGTATGAAGACAATCAATTAGCAAAAAAAGAAAAGATAATTATGATTAAAGTTTTCGGACGGCAACGATATCGACAATGGGAACGACAACATGACTGTGGCAATATCTCGAATAGATAGGATGATACAATGAACAATGACCCTAAATCAAGTCATATTCAATAGCGGAATACGTCGGATAGATGTGAACATTATACACGTGCAGGCATAATAATCTCTTAAATTGGAATCAAAGTGTTTCCGTAGACTGAATAATGTTATTCAAAGTGAGGATATGTAAATTAAGTGTGCACATTGAAATATTAACAAACATTTAAATCATATAAATATGACGTCCTTATATTTTCTCTGTCTCGTTCCATACATAATAATTCATCTTGATACTTTTGTCAAATACAAAATGCACTAATAGTTAATCACACGTAGCACAGTTAAGTCAAACGAAATATAACAGATAAACACTATCAAAACAGTGCAATACCACATAATAAACACCAGTGAAACAACACTATATCATACGATACATAAAATGGAAATCTAGTACTAAATTAAACTTTTTTCTGAGATCCGGTAAGTTAGAGTGATAATTTGCTAAAGACGGACGCATGATTTATCAACCAATCACATCTCTCTGTACAAAATAACCATTTGTTAAAAAAAACAACAATAGAATTGTACTTCCGGTAAAAAGAATTTCAATCCACCCAACCTTCAAAGCAGTCAATTTTAATAAATACTCGTAAAAGTATACTCATACTATTTTTATCACAAAAAAAGAAATGTTATTTTCAAAAGTACATGGAATTACATGAAGAAATAATCGCCAGAGTTAAATATAAATGCTACGGATGTATGTTTTATGATATTTAACTAATTATATACGATAATACAGATGGAATTGCCAAACAAAATGCTAATTGCTAATTTGCTAATCAAAAGAACATATTGCCACATTGACAATAAAAAAATCGCCAAATTGGCAATAAAAAATGCACATTGCCTTGAGAACACATCCGGCGAATTTTTGCTACAGTGTTCACATATATAATTATGTGTCACTATCGTACCAAGACTAGAATCATTTCGGATGTATATTATATTGCTTGAGGGCTATTTTCTTAACCCAGTCTTCTTCCTCGGAATACATCATCCCACAAAACTCTTTATCCAATGAGAATTCTTTATTCCATTCGCTTCTTTCGACAGTATACGTTTCTGTTATATTTGGAAACACTTTGCAAAAATCATCCACCTCGTCTCGGACCTGTTTAAAATGAAGCACTTCACCGAAAAAATCTTCACCGGCTTGTATAGCTTGTTTCCAAAGTCTTTTGTAAAAGAAATCGTAAATTGCATAGTCTGCAAATGCATAACGGCGGTATAGCTTCCGGTCACGTGGTTTTGGAAGAGTTAACTTCCGGTCCCAACCACGTGTGTGCAGTCGTCTGTAGAGTATATCTTTCAAGCTCCAGTTAAACATCCGACGGAGCAGAACTATGGATTCGTCGAAAAACTCTGAGATTATCACTAGATGAAATTCTTTATCAAGCTTTTTTACATACTCTTTCATTGCAGTTTTGTTTCTTTTCATAATAATTTCATCAGGAGTCCCAAACTCTGCTGCCTGGCGATTGTTTATCCACGAAAACCGCGGGCTTTTTGCAGTTTCGTATTTAAGTGGATCTTGTAAATACTGTTGAATAGGATTTACTTTAGAAATATTATACACGTATTTTGGTGCCATGTAATTCATGCTAGATTTAAACTGCTGATATGGCTCCCGAATGATACCTACATACACGGAATCACTGTGAAGAAATTTGCCAAAAGCTGTTTTATTATAAATCACGTGACTAGTCATGATGTCGAATGATTTATTCAGCCGAGGATGGATCTGTTTCTCGGTCAGCGTATCTGTTGAACTGACAATGTTCAACCACTTTGGCAAAACGAACGTTAAACCCCGAGTCATTCCGAATCGGAAAAAGATTGAAGTAGCTGTTCCACTTGCTGCTTTGTGAACCTTGAGAAAAGCAAAATGGCGGACCTGTCTTCCGTCTGAGAAAATGCGTACGCCTTGCGGAACCGGAAATACCTCCCGGCATGATTTCTTCAAAATATTTTGCGCATGCTCAATCGCTGTCAGTTCACGACCATGTATGTTATTGTACTGATTGGTGACTTGAATCAACTGCATTGTTGCAAACATGGCTACAACTACCATAAGACCGACGACCATACATCTGAAATAACGTGAAGTAAAAATTATTAGAAAATATTGAACTAAATTTTGGATCGGAAATTAGGGTAAACCATATGGGCCTGTCGGACCGTATTTGGTACAAAAACGAATATGGTACAAATTTGTACCATATTCGGCCGAATATGGTACAACTGTCTAATTGTACCATATACGTATCTGCAGTTTTGGGGTAAAATGCCTGACCAAATATGGTACAAACTTGTACCATATTCGGATGAAAAATGTACCACATTCGTTCCGAATATGGTACACACTCATCATCGTCATCATCATCATCATCATCATCATCATCGTTATCTCATCATCATCACCATCATCATCATTATCATCATCATCATCATCATCATCATCATCATCATCAGCATCATCATCATCATCATCATCATAATCATCATCATCGGCAGCCGGTAATCATTGGCGTCAACATAATAAAAAACTTTTTTCATCATCATCATTATAATCATTATCATCGGCCGATAAGCATCGCAGTTATCATCATCACAATCATCAAACCCCAATCATCATCACCATTGTCATCATCATCAATTACATCATCATCTTCACCATAAACACCATCATCATCATCGTCACCATTAACGCCATTATCATCATCATCGTCATGATGATGACAAAAGTTTTGATGATGATGACGACGATCAAAATTACCGTCATCATCATCATCACAAACTTTTATCATCATTGTCATCATCATCACCATCATTATCACCACAATCATCAAGGTCATCATCATCATCAACACCATCATCATCATCACCATTATCATCATCGTAATGAAGATCACAAAAATGTGATGATGATAACTGCGATGTTTTTCGGTCGATGGTGATGATGATGACAAAAGTTTTGTAATGATGATAACGACGGTCAGCACATCATCATCATCATAATCTACCGATAAAAATCGCCGTCAGCATCATCAAAACACATTTGTCATCATAATCATCATCATTATAATAATCATCATCGACCGATAAACATCGCTGTCATAATCATCAAAATACGTTTGTTATCATCATCATCATCATCATCATCACATCAATTATCAACACCCCAATGATCATCATCGTTGTTATCTTCACCAACACCACCATCATCATCACCATCAAAACCAACATCATCATTCTTTACAATTCTCTTGAATATTGAGTAAAAAATCGGACCAATTTTTTCGTATTCAAATAAAAAAAAGTTTAGGGTCGGGCGAAAAAAATAGGTAGGGTCGGGTCACCGGAACCAGACAATTTTTTTTCTTTTCGCCTAATGTTTAGGAATACAGTCACACCTGTCTAAAGCAGCCAGTCAAACATCCTTATTTTTGGAGAGATATATTCATTTAAAAGAGCTCAAAATCTCTTAAATCGGATTTTGGTGAAAATACACTTTCGAAAAAAAAAGTTTTAAAAATTTGAAAATTGCTATTAATGATCTAGATTGACCCAAACAATGCACGAAATCATTAATATGGCTGACGCGACGTCATTCGACCAATCGAATGCGACGTCGACATTCCTGCAACGACGTTTGCTTAAAGCAATCATATCTGGACAAAACCTACCAATTATTATTAAAATGTATTAAAATATAAGCATTAATACCGAGGGGTATTAAACGATCAAATTTTCCAAGAAGCGCTGGCGCGCTTCATGGATTTGCTCGCCTACCTTTACCCTTACAAGTTCACACTCTATGAACATAACCAAAATGCGATAATCCTCAAACTTTTACAGAGTTACCTGGAGCAAGCACGTCTCTAGTCTTAGAGTACTAGTACTTAGTAACCAGTACTAAGCAGATACATTCGCCAGTAATTGACAACTGCCCTACTTGAAACAGCGGTAGGGGAAGAATGGCCGTAGAAATCATTTCGTGACCAATCTCCACGAAAGTATCTGGCCCGCCCGGGAATCGAACCCAGGCCGCCTGCGTGCCAATCTGACGCGCAACCGACTGAGCTAGCCGGCGAAACAGTTACACAACCAGCAAAATCCATGTAAAGTGTGGTTAGGTTAGCTGTTTCTGTTACTGCTAGTTACGACGACGACGACGACGACGACGACGACGATGATGATGATGATGATGATGATGATGATGATGATGATGATGATGATACTTTTGTCACTTCCAATATTAGGTTAATACAATGTATTTGAGTTTGAAAAAAAGTTTACACATCGGCAGACTATTTCATTTATTAAGAAATACATAATTTATGTACCATATACGTAGGCCATTTTCATTTTATGAGTTTTTTTGGTATGTACCAAATACGTTTTGGCGAGCATAGAAAAACTTATTCCAACCGAATATGGTACAATGTTTGTACCATATTCGGTCGAAAATTGTACCATATTCGGTCCGAATATGGTACATTTGTACCATATTCGACCGAATATGGTACATTTGTACCATATTCGTTTTTGTACCAAATACGGTCCAACATGGGCCTAGATTGATCAAGAATTGCAAACATTTTTATAGTTGCCAACATTTTTATAGCTTACACACTCAAAACATATGTACCTTTAGCGCAAGTGATTGCAAGCGAATGTCAAAAAAATATCAAGGATGCAAAAACGTGGACAATGTATTTTAATCCTTAAAGTATATAGACATTTTGTAGTTTCTCAAAAAAATTGGTATTTGTTAATATCGAACAATGTAGCAGGCTAATTATTTTAGATGCCGTTTACGAAATCATATGTTTGTAACACTGCATAAGTTCATTTAAGAAAAAATGATTATACAGCAGTAATATCTGTTGTTAATATTTTAACAACTATAATCATATGAACCGCGTCACGACAAAAACAACATAGTGCGTTTGCGACCAGCATGGATCCAGATTAGCCTGCGCATCCGCGCAGTCTGATCAGGATCCATGCTGTTCGCTTACCAACCCTATTACAAGTAGAGAAACTATAGTGAACACCATGGATCCTGATCTGCGCAGCACTGTTCGCCATTAAGCAAATGTTTTTGAGATGAATGAGTTTTGTCCAGATTGAAAGATAGACAGGTCCATTAAAGATATTTATACCGTGGAAATGGTCAGATTAATTTAAATTACCTTGTATTCCACTTCATAATTTCTGTCACAAACTACGTCAGCCGCATGAATCTTCAATACCAGTCTGAAATTAAACAATCTTCAACTATATTTAAACTGTTAACCAATCATATTTAAATAAATCCTGTCATGTTACATGAATAATTAAAAAATAATTGTAAAATATAAAAAATGCAGTCAGAATACAATATACAATTTTTTTTAATTCCAACAAAAAAAAACACTTTCTGTTTTCTCCTAATACACCCTATATTCAACTAGTGAACTTCTTTTCTTTCGGGGCTGAGATCGGCTTGTAAATTATCACTTTTTCCGTTTCTATGGATATTTGCTTAGTGATAATTGCTACGACAATCCGTAAGATCGTTGTATACGTCTTCTCGATAATTATATGCCTTAAAGTTAAAAAGAAAAGAACGAAAAATTCAATATAATGATTTAAAGTTGTAAATCAATTCATAGCGGATGCATTCCGAAAAACGTGTTGTATGTTTTACTGGCATGATATATCAGAGTAAACAATGGAATGAACTAGGCAAAAAATGATATAAAACGGAACAATGGTATAAAAATCTAACAAAATTAGATTAAATGGTTGCATAAATCAGACAAAATTAGAAGAAACGATGGTATAAAACAGACAAAATTAGATGAAACGATAACATAAATCAGACAAATTTAGAGGAAACGATAGCATAAATCAGACAAAATTAGAGGAAACGGTAGCAAAAAGAAGACAAAAGTAGACAAAACGATAGCATAAATCAGACAAAAATTAAAGGAAACGAATGCATAAAAAAGACAAAATTAGTGGAAACGGTGGTAAAAATCAGACACAATTAGACGAAACGATAGCATAAATTAGACAAAATTAGAAGAAACGATGGTATAAATCAGACAAAATTAGATGAAACGGTAGCATAAATAAGACAAAATTAGAAGAAACGATGGTATAAATCAGACAAAATTAGATGAAACGATAGCATAAATCAGACAAAATTAGAGGAAACGAAGGCCTATTAAGACAAAATTAGAGAAAACAGTGGTATAAATCAGACTAAATTAGACGAAACGATAGCATAAATCAGACAAAATTAGACAAAACGATAGCATAAATCAGACAAAATTAGAGGAAACGAAGGCATAAAAAAGACAAAATTAGAGGAAACGATGGTATAAATCAGACAAAAATAGAGGAAACTAAGGCATAAAAAAGACAAAATTAGAGGAAACGGTGGTATAAATCAGACAAAATTAGATGAAACGATAGCATAAATCAGACAAAATTAGACAAAACGATAGCATAGACAAAATTAGAAGAAACGGTGGTATAAATCAGTAGAGGTATAAATCAGACAAAAATAGAGGAAACTAAGGCATAAAAAAGACAAAATAAGGGGAAACGGTGGTATAAATCAGACATAATACGACACAACAATGGTATGACGAAACAATGGTACAGGACAATTACTAGTCTTATAATGCGCACCAGGTATTTTTCCCTAATGTGGTAAAAGGGTGGCGGTTGATAGATTTTTAAATACCCGAGAAGAAAAGACCGGAAAAATATTATATTTCTCTTATTATTTTTTTTCCAAAAAGTTCATACAATTATAGTATCGCATGTGCTTAATTGAAAGAAAAGTGAAAAGACGATAATTATGACATTTTTAAGGCAGAATGCCTCCAGACTTATGTTAATTTTCATGAACATTTGAAAATGTTTTCAAAAAGTATAATACTGTGGAGAGTACAAAGAAAGTAATTAACACAGCAAACGGCACTTACCATATACGTAATTTACCAAAATGAGATCAAAGTATGCAAAAGATTGCCCTTATCGTGTTAGTCACGCAATTGAAATATGGTGATAAATACTGCAAAATCAGTCAATAATAAAACATAGCATGTAAATTATTTCTTGAGACTTTTTGCACAATGTTTTTTTATTTATTATTTTTTTTCTTTTGTTGTTGTTGAAAATTTTGCTACTTAATCAGTATCATCTCTTGAAGAATGTTGGTTTTTTAACACACAGAGGGTATTTTGCACTAATGCACGGGAGCTCGAGTAATCGATAAGACTGCCAGTTTATTGGGGAAGATAAGGGATATCGAACTCGCCGTCCCTGGATTTGCAGTCAGTCAGTGTTACCACTTGACAATTGAGCCCGCTCTAAAAATAACGTTTTCCATACAAAACAGAGTTCTTTTTACACATATAAAAACTTTGATATCAAGAGACAGGGCGTGAAGTGTTTGGACACTTGGTTCAAGTGAGCTAAATGGTTTGCAAAGTTTACAAATAGGCCTAACGCCAGTCGAATTTAGTTAGGGTAAAAGGAATTGTGTGTTACTGTGTAACCTATAAAAATGAAAATAAAACTAAATGTTATCATATGTCTTGTTAGCGCAGTAGGTAGAGCAACCGTGTCGGTAATGTGTTTTACCCGTACAGGCAGAAGTTTGAGTAATGCTGAGACACATTTTTTTTTACCCAAGCACAGTCAATTGTTCAGAAAACAAGTTTGACCGGTTTTTTTTATATATTATAAGAAGAAAACAAAAAGGAAAAGGAAAAATAACTAAATAATAATGATAAAAAACAGAGCAAGAATAAAAAAAACTGTGGTTATAAAATGGCACTACGTGGGGTTCGAACCTATGAGTACAAAACATTAAAAGCTACAAATACTTCGATCTACCGGCAGAGCCATAATTAACGGTAATCTGTAAGAATTGTGCTATATAGTATATGGAGGCCTAAGTGTTTACTTTTCCTATATCGGATAATAATCCAGATAACCCCGTTTTTGGACTTTCCCGTGTACCGTTAAGACCTAATTATCATCCTAGGACAGTATTTATAAATATTTAAAAAATGTGCATTCATTAATACAATGCTTCCGTAACAAAAATATATAAATGTTTATATAAATGTTCTATGATTTCTTTCCACAACTTTTACGATAATTTTGATGTTACGATTCATCTTAAACTATTGAAAAGCAAGGCAAATCTCAGATAATGCAGATGCCACTTTGAAATAAAAAAAAAGGTTCATAGCAGAGTCCGGAAAAGTAAAGGGAGAGGTGGCAGTTTTGTCTGGGTGGCATCCTCGGAAATTCAAGTATTTCCCCCCAAACCTCTCTCTCGGTATAACGACCATGTCCCATGTCCCCATTCCCATTCCATGACACATAGACGAGCTTTCTTCACAATCTTGTATAAATTTATTAGAAGTAGACCAATAGGCGATAACATAGGACTTTTAACAAATTAGATACATTTAAGGACGGCCTTAAATATTAAAAAGACACCAGGAAAAAAACCCATCTCCTGATCAAGAAGTCATCATAAATTCTATGAATGCATGAGACAATTTTAACTAAATCAAACACTCTATCAATGATCAACTTTACCCTGTCATTGGAGGGAAAAATGTTACATAATTTTCGTGATATCAGCGGTATGAAATAAAAACATAGATACGTACAGACTATTATATACATGTTATAAGCTTAAGCAGCGTGCCTCAAAATTCGTCTTTATTTTCATGAAAATTGTTAAAAAAATATATTTAAAAGTAAAGTATTTAGAAGTGAATGAAGAAATTAATCACGCATTTCAAGCAGCAATTGCAAGCCATGTTAATTACCAAAAATAGGTCAAAATTAGTATAAACAGCCTTTACTGCCTTAATCACGCAGTAGAAATATGGTGATAAATACATATACTGCAAAATCATTGCAACATATTCAATAACAAAAACACCTAAAGGTTGACCAATATTTTTCGTATCTATCAACGAAATTTCTATGTTTTGAACTGTAGCGAGATTTTAAGTGCAATTCAATATATCCTTTATGAAGAATATTTGTTATTGCACATTTTTGTTATCTAGAAAAGTATACTTTACTTGCCCCTATACAGATTATATTTGTGCTACTGGTCTAGTTATGGTTAGGTATGGTGTCTTTAATGTGCCATGTTATTTCGCTCGTCGGCACACGACTATTCGTAACGATGTGACACTCGACAACCTAAATTGACATTACGATATACTACATGCTTTCTAAACTCGAAAAAAATATGTATATATATATATATATATATATTAAGAATTGATCTTAAACTCGTTGAATTGCTGTTCCAGTATGCATAGTTCCAGTGTTTCTTATTACAAATACAGTCCCGTAATTTCCCTGCACTTTGTCTTTCTGTCATTTCACACTGTCGCTTTGTCACTTCACTATGTCTTATGTCATTTCACACCGTTGCTTTGTCACTTCACGTTGTCTTTTTGTCATTTCACACCGTCGCTATGTCACCTCAAATTGTCTTTGTGTCATTTCACACCGTCGCTAAGTCGCCTCACATTTTCTTTATGTCATTTCACACTGTCGCTTTGTCAGTTCATATTGTCCTTATGTGATTTCACACCGTCGCTTTGTCACTTCACATTGTCTTTATGTCATTTCACACCGTCGCTATGTCACTTCACATTGTCTTGATGTCCTTTCACACCGTCGCTATGTCACTTCACATTGTCTTTATGTCATTTCACACCGTCGCTTTGTCACTTCACATTGTCTTTATGTCATTTCATACCGTCGCTATTTCACTTCACATTGTCTTTATGTCATTTCACACCGTCGCTTTGTCACTTCACATTGTCGATATGTCATTTCAAACCGTTGCTATGTCACTTCACAGTCTTTATTTCATCTTACACCGTCGCTTTGTCACTTCACATGGTCTTTATTTCATCTTACACCGTCGCTATGTCACTTCACATTGTCTTTATGTCATTTCATACCGTCGCTATATCACTTCACATTGTCTTTATGTCATTTTACACCGTCGCTTTGTCACTTCACATTGTCTTTATGTCATTTCACACCGTCGCTTTGTTGCTTCACAGTCTTTATGACATGTCACACACAGGCAAGAGTATCGGAATTGGGAAGAAAAATTATGACCAGATTAATAAAAAAAACACGTGTTCATCTTAAATGTGTCAAAAAAAGTCAAATATGCCCCCCCCCCCATTAAAAAATACTATAAGTTATCCCTAATTTATCTAATTCAAATAATCTGATTAGTAAATAAGTAATAGAAAGAGCATCGAAACACGAGGCTATCTGATTTGTACGAGGGGGCGTAGCCCCCGAGTATAAATCAGATTGCCGAGTGTTTTGGTGTTCTTTCTCTTTTGTATCATAGTCAAACATAACAACACGTTCCCTGTTGCCAGAATATGAAACCCCAGAAAAAAGTAACCAATGAACGAGCATCTTAATATGATATTTCTGCCGCTTTCCCTTTCTCTGCCGTCACAATAAGTAAACCCCAGCAAAAATGAGCCAATCAGCGGGCATGCTCTGGAGTGCGGGTAACTGATACCTGCACTCCAGTTACCGCACTGTGCGTGTATATGTATACGATTTAACTCTGACACTTTTTCAACAGAAAAGTCCCCAAACTATGATACAACTAACAAAGGAACACAGTCATGCCAATGTTTGTGGTTAAATCTATTGTTATTCAAATAAAATATCAGGGCAGGGATCTATCATTTAATCAGTATCTATTGCGTTCATGTCAGCTATGGATCAACAAAAATGTTCGAGACTGCACGCACCTGACGTAACGCCATATGGGCTTTGGTTTGAATAATGTTCCACACTGAACCAAAGATCTCATTAAAAATTCAAATGTAAACCATCGTGTAATCAATATATTTCTCCAAATATGATACAAAATATGCCAATATCGTTCTACAATAAGTTTACAACATTTCACTGTAAGTATAAAATTTCTTTTATAACCTATGTCTTTCTTCCCATTCAATAATTTCTAAATCTGTATAAATGAATTAATGTTAACCACCGTGTGGTCAAAATATAAATCTTTTTCAAATTTCAATATAATTATCTAACATTTCAGTAGCTCCTTTTTGAACTCTACCGCTTCATTTGTCTTTTATCTACAAATACATCTACTACAATTCTAAATCGAGTTAAGATAGCAAATATAACGCCATTGTTGATATTACATTTCATTATAATAAGATTTAGGATAAAGGCGATGTCTTAACAAATTAAAGGTTGTCACGAAATTATTTGAACTGTTGAAAGACAGATTTCTGATAAAAACACGTGGCGAATAGAATTATTTCAACACAGTAATATCATTTTTTTAATTACTTCTTTTAGCGTTTGCGATTTTATAATTACATGTACTTCTTTTAGCGTTTGCAAAAAAAGCAAATTAGAAAAAAAAATGTTAATCTGTTGTTAACAATAGTAATGAAAACTACTATCAGTCGTGTGAAACTTGATGTTTGAATAGAAATGACTATGGATCCAACATTGTCAATTTAGCCTATTTTTAAATGTTTCAAGTCCTATCAAACCAATAGTTAGTCCTAATTATAAGACCTATACGTAACCTATTTCATATTTATCATTCATTAATCTGATATTTTACATTTTTCATTTTCCATCTTAACAGATCTTTGCAAAATCGTGTAGCAAAAAAATTGACATTAGACATCGATTTAGATCTAATGAATTTAAACAATTAAAACAGCGTGTATTTACATTAATTTTGACCTATTTATGAACAAAACTAAAAAATAAATACCTTTTAACAAAATAATTGAACTGTCACATCCGAAAAGTCATGATTAAATCCTCTCATTTAATTAAATTCCTTGTACAGCCGATATACAAATGGCCGCCATACAGTGCGCGAAATCTGATTGGCTAATTCAAATGCAAGCGTTTAAATGAGTCCAGAAGTTTCTAACGGAATATTTTTTCAACGAAATAATTGCCCATGCACCGTCAGTGTGTTTGAATATATTTTTCCGTTCAAAAAATTGGAATCAATCTGTAAAACGCTTTACTTAACCAATATGGCCGATGAGCGAAATAGACTGATATTTATATTTTATTTTTAATTGATAAGTACATTGTTTGAAAGTTTTTGTTAATGATAGACCATGCAATTGAAAGAACAGAAGATAAGCTTTTGAATAAAGCTTGAGAGGCAAGTCAACAGACATTTTTTTAATTTTTCAAAATGCTACGCGTTTATTAGCAATAACTATTAGACGTCAGGCTTGACCAACATAAAACTATAACAAGCCTGTAACGTCTAATCTATTGGACTAACCAATAGTGTGTTCTGTCTAGCCTCTTTTTTATTTTTCGAGTCTAAAATATCCGTATCAAAACTATATTGTATTCGAAGTAACAAAGTTCTGTCATAATGTTGGAAATTGTGAAGTGTGTGAAATAAAGAAGTCATTATACAGTGCTGCATAAAATATTGATTCGTTTTGACAGCTTTTTGAAACTTAATTTCAAGAAAGAAAAAATTCCGTCTCGCCTTATGTAAACATACCGTTTTACAACGTTTACAATTAAAATTACTCAAGCGAAAGATTCCGATTCCGCGTTACTTAATATAGATCATTTTAGCCGTGTCGCGACGGGGCCAACGTGGTGGGTTTGCGGGCGGCATGGGTCCGGACCGGCCTGCGCGTCCGCGCGGTCTGGTCGGGATCCATGCTGTTCGCTTACAAACCCTATTACAAGTAGAGAAACTGTTAGCGAGCAGCGTGGATCCTGATCGGACTGCGCGGGTGCGGGGGCTGGTCTGGGTCCATGCTGGTCGCGGGCCCATTGTGTTGGTTTTGTCGTGACGCGGCTCATTTGTGCTCAGACCGGGTATGTCACGCGGATATAGGTCACAGACTACACGCGCATTAGTCTGTAAATATAAAATTAGGAGCGTTGCCTTACGTAACGCTTCATCGACATAACAAGACAAATTGAGACAATAATAAAAATCGTTCGGTGTACATTAATTTCGTTTCAATCAACTTTTCTCCGCCTATAAGTTTTTTTTTATTTTATCTTTTTTGAATCAATTTGTTATATTTGAATATAATAATTTTCTCACACTTTCTCGTAGCCTGAAGTTATATACAAGAAAAGAAACTTTAAATCAACTTTTCCTTTTCTTTATGAAAGGATCCTCACTTTTCGAAAATGCGATCTTTGCTAGCCTACTTTGTCCTATTTTTTACCCGAATTTAATTGTTTCATAATTTTTGAAATGCATCATGTTGTCACTTTTTGTGAACTGATGAAAAATAAAGATATTTTGACTTTGACTTTGGTACACATTTGCAAAACATACATATTGGACTCGGGTAACATCTCGTCCAATATAGTTTTGGCAGGCTCGCTATATACGCGCCTTATAGAATTTAGTATTGATAGCCTTGAGATATTTCGCAGACGGTCATATCAGCGCTTTATTGTTATTTTATTAAATGTCTATTATGCCCGAGAAATGCTTTTTATCTTATTTCTCAAAAGCTTTTAATTTTTGATGTCCTCTTATAGTTTCCAGAACTTTACTCATTGTCCAAGTACCTGAACCATCTTTTGCATCTGTTTTTTTTTGTTGTTAATCAACATATTTATAGTAATTTGGTATTTTGTATGGAAGTCAAAATACTACTTTGTTTACATTTTGCTACTTTTATGACAAATAATGTCACATCCAGTGCTACTTTCTTCAGGTGATAAGTATCTAACATACCACAAAACCATCATTTAAACATTATAAAACTCACGTTTGCCCTTTCTAAAGTCAGTCAAAAAATATTCATTTCCGAGCATAATGTGCCTTTAAATGAACCAACAAGAAACAATTCACAAATAGATACTTCTATAACAACACTGTTATCATAAGTTTACACACTTTTTTATCCAAATAAACATATAAATACACTTACTAAATTCTCTCAAATTAATGTCCTGTCTTAATTATGAGACATGACGTTATTCATCGAGGTGATTAGATATGACATTATAGCTCATTTATCATGATATGTAGAAAGCTGTAAATTATATAAAAACGATATTTTCATATTGTTAACTCACCTTATATTTAGTAAAATCCCATCTCTGATATAGCAACTTTATAACTTCAGTTCCATATATTTTGTGATTTTCTACAAGTAAAACATGGTCCGTAAAGTAAGTATTTTCCACCGCCGTATGTAACTTTAACTATTAAATTGAACAATTACCAGTCATTGATTTTTTAATCGTGCATTATTCGTTTCGTGCGATAAACGTGCATTGTTAGCAAATGAACTGTTAAGAGTTTTGATTATTATTATTATAATCATTTAGATATCGATAACTTTTTGTTGTTGTTTGTTTGTTTTTTTCATTCAAAATAACGCCGTGTTATAATGAACTAACAGTTACTTTTTCTTGAGTTTGCGGTAACACCTATGTTGTTTAGCTGTCAAGATTTTGACATCATGTTTACATACGGACAAGACATTATTAAATACACGACTAAACGACTATCCCAGCATATTAAGGCCATTTCGGCGTCACATTATTTTCACAACAGTAACATAAACTCATTAAAACTTCCCGGTTGCACATATTTGAATCCAGCCAACGGTATCTTGACCATAAAAAGTTGTAAATTGAACGAAATTATCCATTTATTCCTTTAAAGTGGTGTTTAAACAATTGCTAACAGAGACCTTATCTTATACCACGTTGATCACCTTTCGTAATGTTCAACTCTCGCACTAAATTTAAGGTCATATCTAATTAATTTGTTTGGTTTACGTGTTTAGTTCAATAGACCAAATATCAATGCAAAACGAAAAGAACGAAAAGATGAAGAGATAAGCCCTTCCGTTTGTAAAATCTATAATGTTGTTTTCTGCTCGATATTTCAATAAGGAAATATGAAAAAACAATAAATTGCAAATTTATTAAACGGTGTATTCGTGAGTGGTGGGGTATGTACGTATTATTTGCCTACAGATTGTCCGTTTTTTAATGCTGCCGTTCAATTGTTTAAAACATGACATCACACAGGTATTAGTAACATGCAGGTTACACCTGGCTGATTTCTGAGTAATCGTTTTTGCGTTTTATATTCGTGCGACTGCACGTGCTCGAGCGCCCAGATGACAATAAAGACACAAGCGCCCAGATGACAATGAAGTGACTTGTCTGAATATTTTGGCGGGAAAAACGACATGCTGGTCGTTTCATTACATGACATATATAAGCCTTTAGGATCTGTTATACAAGATCACATTTATTATTATGCAGTACAATTTTTTTTCTGATGCAGAAAATACAGTTATTATCATTTCGTTAAATATTCATATCGCTGAGACTAGCGGAATCACCAAAGCATTCAAAGGCTTATGGGTCTGAATATGACTATTGTCTATTTTCAGAGCTTCCTATCCGTGTATGATAATTTTAATAACGACAGTTGCTGGTCGAAAAGAACCTGACTTCCGGCGATGAGAGTCAAGTGGTTCGAAACCAATCGGCCGATTACAGTGGTATATATCAATTATATTCTTATTATATAAATTTACATGATCATGCCATATATCAGATAAAAACATCTGCCACAGATAACCTTCTGTCGTTTAAAACTGTTATCTTTCAGAAAGTTTTTTTTTACATACTTGCTTAAGATCTTTATCTTTATTAAATAAAATATAATCATGCGGTATTAAGAATAAGACAATGTGTAAATGTCACAGGCGTGTAAATCTAGTGATTTTTGTTGCCATTTATCAAGTTGATATAAAATGCATATTAGAATATTAACTTATTCATCAATATTATAAATCTATCTATTTTCTGTTCCATATACCATTTTGTTTCAATGATCAATGCATTATCCAGCACATACTCGTACAAACGTTGATTAGATTGGTTAAATCTATGGTTAAGTCAGATTTAAGGTTAAACTTTGCTTAACCGATTGTATATAGATTTGAATAAATTTAACCAGCGTAAATTTCTAGTTAATATAACCCACGTGATATTTTAACCAAAATGCAACCAGAAATAAAATGGCTGCCGTCTGTAGGCTATATTTCGTCTCAACTTTTGTCCATCATGTCCGTCTTATTACAGATAAAAGTCAATTTCCACGTTTACAGTAGTGTTAAATCACTGAGTAAACTAAGCAGAATTGGTCAAAGGTTATGACGTAACGTCAAAAATACAGTGACGTACAATTAAGAAATAATATATCCCAAACTGTGATTTTATTGCTCAATAACATCACTGTTTGGAGTTCGGATGCGAGGATACGCCCTCGTGATATAATGATGCGCATCAGAACGACAAACAGTGTGTTATCAAGCAATAAAATCACCGATTTGGATATATTATTTGATTTCGATTCTAACACGACATCAACAAATTAATGCTGCCGTACCTGATATTTAGCTAAATTGCGCCTGATTTGTTTCCGTACTTATTGTCAGCGCGTCACATTTTTAGTGGTTACGTCACATGTATAATGATTACGTCACATGTCTAAATATAGAACGTCAAACAGTGATTTTATAGCATAATAACACACACTTTCGGTTTTTCTATGTTCAATAGGGAGAAATGCGGGTCGTGTTAGAATTCGCAAGAATACATAGATTATCAGATATTTAAAACTGGTTATTTTCATTTTTATTATTATTATTATTATTATTATTATTAATTATTATTATTATATTATTATTATTATTATTATTATAATTATTATTATTATTATTATTAATTATTATCATTATTATTATTATTATTATTATTATTATCATTATTATTATTATTATTAATTATTATTATTATTATTATTATTATTATTATTATTATTATTATTATTATCAGCACATGATGAATGACCTTCCATTTTCGACCAATCGTACCACGTACCAGTAATTTTATTTTCTTTCGCGCTATGTTTCAGAATGTTTATTTTATCTGTTAATATTATACAATACTAAGGATTTTCTCAACTTCATATTATGGTAATAACCGAGCTGTCCCGGCTGTATTACTTTTACAGAATTCAGAGTAGCTTCATCGCTGTTGCAAATATCTTTTATGTGGAGAAGTTGGCAGTTTCTTGCGGAGAAAATAATTTAATACTTATAAATGACACAGGAACGCCTGTAATATAAACTACCAGCGAATATCTTTCAGAAATACTTAAAACTGGGGCTATTCAAATCAACAGATAAGAGAAACAAAGTGAAATATAACATAAACCAAATAAAGCAAATATTGGCCTAAAAACACCGACTTTCATAAATGAAACTTTTTCACGGAGATAACTAAGTGTTCAAACATTCTTTTATCTCAAATCCTTTCCATGACATCATTGTGCCTTGATAGAAAAGAAAGTATATCTTGAGCCAGAGATAACGAAAATAAAATCTTAATGCCGAACAATTTAAATTGAAAATCGGTGAAGAATTGCATACCAAGCGCTGTACATTAGATTGCATCATAAATTCAAAGGCCGTAAAGATATCTTGAAAATGGAGCCGACCAACAGTCAATTTGTTTTAAAGGCGCATCATGTCTCAGAAAAAAAAATCCCTCTTTAGAAATGTCAAACATGAGTTTAATAAAATTTAAATAATAAAGTCCGTCAAAATAAAAGAAGCCGCCACGTTATTAATGCCAAAAAATAAATTTGTTGTAAAGGCACATCATGTCTCAGAAAGGATTTTTTTGTTGCTTTCTTTAGGAAAGTCATATATGAGTTTTATAACATTTCGTTTAAGAAAAGGACGCAGTCTTTGTTTTTATGCTAAAAGTCGATTTGTTTTAAAGGCACATCATTTCCCAGAAATGATTGAAAATTTCATCCTTTAGAAAGGTCAAATGTGAGTTGTATAACATTCAAATAATGGTTTTTAAATCATCGTGCTTATCACCTTAATGGGAACTTATTGCTCATAAAAGTAGCAAAATGTAAACACAGTAGTTTTTTTCACTTCCATATTAAATACTAAGTAACTAGAACTGTACTTATTGTCAAAAAGCAACAGAACCAAAAGATGGTACAGATAATTTGCCAATGAGTCACTTTTTGGAAACTAAAACAGGAAATAAATAAAATTTGAAAGGTTTTGCGAAATAGAAATAAAAGCATTTCTGGGGCATATTTGGCCTTTAAGATATTTTTCGCGTGCATAATTCATTATGCGGGTATGAACTTTATAGTCTGAAGAGTTCCTTCCCCTGACACTATATTTTAGATGTAAAGAAAAACAGAGTTTTTGTAAACTTGTTATTTGTATTGTACTGCTTTTCAGGAAACTCTTGAACTTTTATTGTATTTGCTTGTATACCTGAACAAACTGTCGAGTTATTATAGCATGACACACTGACCTTATTAAATTATAATTGTCGTAAAATATAAAGTTAATGTTTTAACTTCAAACGACTAGTTTAATAATTTTAAAAATGTGTTCTTATTTTGAGAAGGTTGTAAATTTATTGTTTTAAATCTGTCTTACAATTTTTATGATTCTGTTAACTGAAACATCCATATGCTTTCGGCAGAGATCCAAATGGAAATTACATTGTATATATTCACTATAGAGTCTCTCATAACTGTAAAAAAGTTCCGAAAACTTCGTCATTTTATGATCAGTGAAAAATACATTCATATGTATTGTCACCGTTTCCCTGTATTTCCGCACAGTAGGAAAGAAATTAAAACTGAAATTCGTCTTCAATCTCTCTGCTTTGACAAACAGTACAAAACTTTTAAATTTATTTCAAATATATGTTATATACATTCGACATTACTACAGGGAACCATCTCATATGCTATACCATTACAGTCTGATTCCCGGCCTGTACTGCAATGTCGGAGACGCTCCATCGTTCCATTTCCGCACGACACAGAGCAGTCACCGTTAAACCAGTGTGACCATTCTGGAAAATTAGATATATGCCTAGATATTCTCATGTGATACTCGCATGAAATGAGATTCATTATCTAAAAAAAGGGCCAATGGGCTTCAAAGTCACTTACAAGTAATTATTACACTTAATAATATACAAAATTTATAATTCAGTTAATTGGCCAATGAGTAACTTTTGAAAGTATAAAATTAAAATAAGAACATCAAAAATTAAAACGTTTTTGCGAAATAAGAATAAAAGCATTTCTGAGGCATAATTGGCCTTTAAAATATCGAGAAAAAATGTTTGTTAAGTATTAAAATTTGATAAAATGTATTTGAGCGGCTTAGTCTAAAAAAGACAACACGAATTGTTTTACCTGCACACGGACCAACTGTGCATTCATGCATTTCTTTACTGTTGCCATTGCAAGGTGCCCCATTTCCAACAGGCGCTGGGTTGTCGCACATCCGGTCACGTGTTATAACTCCAAGTCCACACGACACTGAACAGGAAGACCACGTGTTCCAGTTACTCCAACGGCCATCGACTTTAAGAAGAATAAAATCAAGGAGTCAGTGTATAAGGGTCTAAAAACGGTGATCGATTTAGAATAGACAAAAACGGAATTCTCAAAGAACGCCTAAAAACGACAAAATGTGTTTGAGCTCGCACATGGAAACTTAGCCTATTTTTATGATCTGTCTTTATAGAGAAATTTTTAAGTGCTATCAAAATAATGAGTGCTAAAATGAAAGTTTCTATGTATATTCATAATATGTGAATGCTAATTTTGAAAATATAAATTCATTCATCGAGGCAAAGTTTATACAGAGTGGTTTACCTTATTTTTGGTAACTTAATTTATTCAAAATGCTCGTTAGTGCTTGTTTGGTATGTGTACTGGCATAAAAATACGGTAAAGTAACGAAGACTTACTCGAGCATGGGGCGACGTTGCAAGATGTTGCCTCATTACTGTTTCCGTAGCAACCATGCCCACCACCGGAAGGCGGCGGATTATTACACGACCTGTAACGCGACCTGGTTCCCTTGCCACACAAACGACTACATACACTATACTGGCTCCAGCTTCCCCAATTGCCGTTGATAACTGGAGCTTGTATGGAAGAGTAAATGCTGTGTTTTAATATCTTTATCAGAATATTTTTCATTTTAACTTCATAGACAATGCAGTTACATAATCTTCTTTTAAAATCTTGTAAAATCTTCTGAATTATTAAAAAAATTCGATAAAAGTTCAATGTATTGTCATGCTGTTTTTTTATTTTTGTTGTTGTTGTTTTGTGTGAGAGTTTTGTTGTTGTTGTTGTTGTTGTTTTTATCATACAAGATATATTGCTTGTCAGCGAAAACTATGAGAGCGAGTATACACAAGGAAATATAAAATGATATTCATCCTCTATATTTCAAAGGACTGCAACATTGACAATGTCTTTGTTCATCTTTTAAATGTATTTCTTACAACTGTATATCGACTCACGGTCCTGTACCACGTGACCTTTTGTGATCTGCATAGGCGCAGAAAACCGATTCAAAAATCGATCCAATCCGCAATATCTTTTTTTTTTAAAAATCCATTATTATTTAAGGGATAAAGTTTAGAGCCCGCTCATTCAAGTGAGTAGAATGTTTTGAGACAATTTTTTTTTTGTCGTAAGTGAAACAACGTAAATAAGTTTCTGATTGCTGGACCTACCGAATCGGCAAATCACAAGATATCACGTGGTGTAGGCACCGTCTGGTCGAGTCTATTTTGTAATTTACAGAGAGATAGTACTAAATGTTGAATCATTGTTACCTGGTGTACTGCAGTGTCCGCATGTCTTTTTGCAGTAGGTTTTTGACCATTCAGCATAAACAGTGCAATAATCTAAAGGGCACGGCACACCAGGGTTATACGTGTCAACACAGGAATCTGTGTATAAATGATAAAATCTATCACGTGAGCATATATGTAAATGAAACAGGATAAATATTAAAATCTGGATTTAAGAATTACCTTTGGTGTGTTGCGTTTGGTACAAAATACATAAAAAGTCATTTCTTTTCCGGAAATAAGTACATGTACAATCTAAATGTTTTACTTACATCTATCACCGTTAAAATGAAGCTAACAGTGAGTATCGAACTCCTGGCTTGACATAGTTAATACTTATACAGTAAATCTGAAAATCTTCCTGAATAGGCCCGTATGTTATGGTCTGGCGGAAAGTGCTATGGCCTTGATACCTTAATTGTTACACAGATTTACGACTATGCATTATAAGTTTCATAAAACTGGTTCCGATACAAGTACAGTAATAATAAGAAATATGTATACCACAGTCTGCCGGTAAACATGGTCTAAATTCAATTGCATAGCCTTTGCAGTAACTTCCCTGCACGTGCTGTTTGTTGTCATCATAGCAATAACGTTGACGTTGCTTACTCCCGTTAACGCAGTCCGTACATGTTGTGAAAGAGGCCCATGGACCCCATTGATATACAATACCAACTGTAATTGGTGATAATATATTTTGTTTATTCTACTCGCATTCGAATGAACAATATGTTGAGTTGATTATTGTCTAATTTTACATGTTTCGTCGAATATTAAAAAATAAAATTTAGCTAATTTTCGATAACCCATCTGACTTCTCATTAAAGTTAAAGAACGCGAATAATTTGGTTGACATGTGACTTCATTTTTTAATGAAAAAACTTTTAACAGTTTTACCAAGAAATAATGTTCAAAGTATTTACGCATTTACATAATGTAAGGGTGGGGATTAGGGTGGGAGAGGATGGTGTTGGGTAATAGAATTATCAATTAAGTACTTACGCAAATATCGTTTGCCAATAGTGTGTACTGGTACACCTATGTGAATAATCAAAGACATTAATTAATAATACAGTTACAGTAGATATTTTATATCTTATAATAATTTAACTATGATAACAGTAAAAAGTCAATGAATTCTGCGTTGTTCACATGTACATGTTTATACTAAAAACAATCTATCCCTACACTAAATAATGTTGTAATAGGCAAGTGGTTTTGTTTCTGTTATTGTTGTTGTTGTTGTTATTGTTGTTTTTCATAATTGATCTAATGGCTTGGTATTGTCTTGCAATAAACATATAATGCTAAGGAACATATTTTACCCATTTCACAAAAAAAAATTGTTTTGTATTATTCATATTTTACATGTATTATTTAGTTGCAATGAAATATTATTGAACTAAAGAAAACAATCTTACCGTCATTTTTAATAGAACAGAAATTTAATAACGTTTATATCATGTAATTAACTGACGGACGGACGAAAGAAAGAACAAAAAAATGAATGAATGAATTTTCATTGCAGTAAAAACATATTTTCCGTGCTTTCACTATTATCTTGCCGGACTTCTTTCTTCTAAATTTATACAATACACAAAATTAAAAAGTATAAGTCTTAAGAATTGCAAGATCAAAGAAATATATAATAAACAGAAAAAAGTCAAGTGTTTCTATAAATATGGGATTTATCTTCATCGAGTGGTATGAAAATTAATATTTCACGAGTGGGGGTAACCTCGAGTGACATATGATTATTTTCATATTTGAGATTTTAAAATTCAAAATATAATTTTTAAGATTATACTTACGGTCTTGGCACTGTTCACCCATGAAACCACCCGCACAGGCGCAAGTATTTGGTAAGATACATTTCCCGCCATTTTGACAATTGGGCTTGCAGACAGCTGAAGAAAATAAAACAAATATAAACCAATCAAATATATATTACTTTTTGTGAGATAAAATTTATATCGATTCTTCCCGTTACTATTTTTCCGTAACTATGGTTCTATTGATTCCGTTACTATGACAACAGAAAACACAATATAATGGACTGAATTTACTATTTATAGCTCAATGTCTACGTATAGTATACAGATTTGTTTCTGGCAACTTACGGATACAGTCGGATATGTTCTTGCCAGGAGGGTCGAACCATTCCCCGAACATCTGGTCGCATTCCCGTTTCTCTGACGTCATTCCAGATGGGAACTGGTACCCGGCATCGCATGACGCCTTGCAAGAACTGGAAACAAAATTTACTCAGTAGATCTAAGCACAAGCTATCCAAGCGTCAGATAACGTTGATGAAGATACGGATCTGTTTTTGCCATAAAATGAACATGTTTATATTGAAAGAAAGGATTTGTTTGAACTAATTTTGTACATTTGAACTTACTAGAATGGAAATCCTGACCCACAAACTATGGTGCCGTGACCAGGTGCTGGTAAAGGTTGACAATATCTCGCTGTGAAAAAAATGAATCGAAATGTATTGAACTTGCATTACTTCAACATATATGTTTTAAAAAAAGTAGCTACTGACATTTAAATGATTTACTTTTTTTGTCTTAATCACTAAAATGTAGATAAAAAAACCGTCAGATTATTTTTATTGAAAAGCGCAGTCTTAGTTTTGTGTATGTAACGCTTTATTTCACCGTTGATGTTTTTATACATAGACTTATATGTTCTATTGAATACACGATAAAGCGTCAATAACGGAAAATAAAACAGAAATTGTTATGAATAACTTTCTTTCAATTTCAGCATCTCAGCACGATTAAGGTATAGTGGCTGGCAGAACTTACGGATACAGTCGGATATGTTCTTGCCAGGAGGGCCGAACCATTCCCCGAACATCTGGTCGCATTCCCGTTTGTCTGACGTCATTCCAGATGGAAACTGGTACCCGGCATCGCACGACGCCGTGCAAGAACTGGAAACAAAATTTACTCATAAGTTTTGGACACAACTTGTTAGCATGCAAAACTCTTTCTGAGAGTTTAGTTATATATCAGGATAGCGTTCTTTAAGATATAAATGTATATTTCTACAAAATGAACATGTTTATATTAAAAAGAAAGGATTTGTTTGAACTAATTTTGAAAATTTGAACTTACTAAAATGGAAATCCTGGCGCACAAGCTATGGTACCGTGAGCGGGTGCTTGTAAAGGTTTGCAAATATCGGTGTCTGTAACTTCAATAAATGGAAATATTTTGAAGTTACATAACTTTAACATTTATATCAATAATAACTAGCTTCACACATTTTAGTAATTTACCATAATTTTCCTTACTTCTTAAGTGTAAATAAACAACAACAATCAAATAGGACCTAATATAGAACCCTGCGGAACACCCTAAGACGTAATGATCTCAGACAAGGACTTGAAACCATCATCAATTGAACACGCACCAGAAACGATGCACACACTGGTCCATGTTTTAAATATTTTCCGTTTTAATTCTGTCGTTCGTAGATCGTATTCTTAATTTTATTAGAAAAATAAAATTTTAAAGTAATGTTAAGCATACCTAGCCTTTTGTCTGCGTCAATACATGATGTAGGCAAGACCAGTACTGAAAATAATTCAAAATATTTGGTGTCAGATAGTTTGTGTCAGGCAAGGTTTATTTTCTACTCAATAAATTAAAGCATTATCATTTAAAGGCAGAATATGCCCCAGAAACGAATAAAATTTTCGTTCTTTAGAAAGGAAAAATAGGAGGATTTCGAGGTAAAGCAACTCCTCTCAACAACAACCTAACGTTTTGTCTGCCAAAGGGCGATGCTCTACAGATATTATATATAACCGGATATTTGTCGCTTCTTTATGAGACAAAAAAAAAGACTTTTTTTTAATATAACAATTTAAAAAAAAAATTATTTCAGCTCGATGAAGAGAAGTAAGCTAATAGTTCATTTTGAACACTCTCGAATCAAGCGGTATTGGTGTCATACGAGGAAGCATAGTCTTGAAGTATGTAGTACTCAAACCCATGTTCCTTGGGTTCAGATGCAGGCCCCTTTACCACTCGGTCATTGCTCCTCTTGTACAGCTTTTGTCTTCAAATTCATGAAGAGTAAACTGTATTTTCTGCAAAGCCAATATAGTCATTGCCAACCGGCCATATTATAATATAATATCATAGTTAGGGGACCTTTTTATTGAGAGTTAAATCGCATAATCATACATGCACAATGCGTTAACTGGAGTGCAGGAATTATTTATCCGAACTCTAGTCACCTCACTATCTGTACATAGATCATGCTCGTTGATTGGCTATATTTTTTCTGGGGTTTATTTACTAGTATAATGACAACAGGGAAAGAGATAATGATAGAAAAATCATATTTTGATGCTCGTACATTTGTTCATTTATTCTGGGGTTTCATAATTTGACGACAAGGAAAGTGTTTTTATTTTTGCCTATGATACAAAAGAGAAAGAATACCAAAAACACTTGGATACGCCCCCTCGTACAAATAAGATTGCTTCGTGTTCCAATGCTCTTTCTTAAATGGTTTCCTTTAAAGTCTAACCTGTGATATACACGATATGAACTTTCAAAACTCAACCAATCGCAACTCAATAAACAAAATGATAATAAACATTAACTGACTTCACATTTTTCATCTATATACGGTTCCAGAGGAAGATTTCAAATAATTATTTTAATATCAAAAGTGGTTAAACAATAAATGATATTAAAGAAATATAAGTAAAGAATAAATTACCTAAATATACATGTAGTAGAAATTTTATCGTCGCCATGTTTGTATGAAAACTAAGTACTAACTGATAACAGCTCTCTATCTTTTGTCTCAAATGTTATAATTTTCTATAGGTCGCATAGTATTGTCCTTAATTTTGACATTTAGTTAAAAAAAGAAATCAAAGAGCTGTCGTTAAAATGTTATACTTTTTTGTAAACTCTTGCATGAATAAAATATTTTCTAAATGCTGAATTTACTTATATTGTCACGATTTCATCTTCATGAATTGACGATTTCAGTTTATTAATTCACGATTTCAACTTCATGAAGTTATGTTTTGAACTTCATGATTTCAACTTCGTCACTTTACGATTTTTCAATTTTTTGAAGATGGCTTCCGAAAAGCATCTTGCCTGTTTAAGGTTGTTTTTTTAATTGTATCATAGTTTGGAGACCTTTCTGTTGAAAATGTGTCAGGGTTAAATCGTATACATATACATGCACAGTCCGGTAACTGGAGCGCGGGTATTAGTTACCCGCACTCCAGAGCATGCCCATTGATTGGCTCATTTTTGCTGGGGTTTACATATTGTGACGGCAGAGAAAGGGAAAGCGACAGAAATGTCATATTCAGATGTTCGTTCATTGGTTCAATTTTGCCGGGGTTTCATATTCTGACAACAGGGAACGTGATTTTATGCTTGACTATGATACAAAAGAGAAAGAACACCAAAACACTTGGGAATCTGATTAATACTCGGGGGCTACGCCCCCTCGTACAAATCAGATAGCCTCGTGTTTCGGTGCTCTTTCTATTACTAAGTGTACCATTATTTTGACCTATGTGAGATAGTCAATTTTTACGTTTTTAGGTTTTTGGGTCTAAGTAGAGTTCCTTTTAGAGTTTGGTTTATGTGTTTTCTTAGATAAATTTGCGTGTGTTGAATAGCACGTGTACGGAAGCCCTTTGAGGCCGTTTTGAGTTAGAAGTTAGAGCTTAGATGTTAGATCTTAGAACTTAGATCTTAGCTCTTAGAGGTTCCACATAGGCGGGAAAACGCCATATTGACTGAAAGATAGACATGGAGATATTTGTGAGGTAACTTCTTATTATGTTTCTTTAATTTTATACTTTTTGTACATTGCAGATATATAGCTATTATGTTAAAAGATAAGATGATTATATCTGTATAATCTAAAAGGCGTGTTAAAAAGCAACCAATTTCAATAGCAGGCAAAGGTGGCTATTTAGCCCTTTGCAGCTATTTTAGACAAACCTTGCAACAAAAAAGACCTACGATGACGGACCCAAGCGTCAAGCTGATATATGTTGCCTGTATTTGAGTAATTCATTGATTGTAAAATTTGGATTGTGTAACTGTCAGTTTTGGTTTTGTAATGTTTACAAAAATATTTTGATTATTTTTCCTATTGAAGAATCTTCTTTATTCCTTTTCCGGACGACGAAAATGATGTTATATGGACATGTATGTTTGGAATTAGCTGTCATATAACCAGTATCCAGTGCTGTGATTATGGATTTAGCTGTCATTCTCAAAGGAGCGCATTTAACAAGACTAGAACTGATTAAAAAATAACTTATTCATAGTTGATTTAACAAGGATATTAAACTAATACTGAAAGCCGACGCAAAACACGTACACCTGAGGACGAAGCAAGGGACCCAATTATTGTAGCAATCCAGAGGAGTGCCAAGTGTGAAAGCGTAATACTATCTTGACTCATTAAACAAACTAGACATTTTACAGAAATGTATATCAAAGTTCTTTGTACATCATTTTGGTTTAATTTTCAAGTTCATGTGCATGTATGTTTTGAATATAACTGACGGATTCAGAAACGATATGAAATCTTATTAAACTTTTAACTAAACGTTTAAAAATAAGTTTTATTATTCTTTCGACATTACGACTAGTGAAGTTTTGTAAGGAGCCAACCATTACAAAAGTACTAGGCGGGTCTGTATTTCCATTTTTTCTTTAGAATAATTCTTAGCAGATCATCCATTAATAGCGTACCTCAGCATGAGGTATTGTGAGTTGCATTTTCCATACAACAATATTCACCATTTTATTATTATCATTTAAACATAAGCTGATAGTTAATGTTGACCTACATATATCATTGATCTTTACCAAAAGTATTATTGTAACAGAGCTGAAGTATTAACTTTATTTTGAGTGAGTATGTGGGTATGCTATCGACAAGTTCCTGTCGAGATTGTGATATTCTTTTTTTGTGATAAATGAGTGTCTTTTATCATGTTTTGCAGTTTACTGTAACTTTATTAAAGTTTTATGTATGAGAAGGCAGTTATATTTCCTTCTTTAAGCTCTTGCAAAACCGATTTTTAAAGTTCTAATGTCTAAGTTCTAATGTCTAAGTTCTAATATCTAAGTTCTAAGAACTAAGTTCTAAGAACTAAGTTCTAATAACTAAGTTCTAATAACTAAGTTCCAACTTCTAAGTTCTAATGTCTAAATTCTAAGATAGTTGAACCTCGTTTAGGCCACTTTGTAGGTCTTTCACTGGCACGGGCCCCTTTGGACCACCTATTTAAAGCCCTTCATTTCAAACAATCAAGACGAGGTCTCCGCTTGGATATACGTCTATTTTGTCTGCATCGCATTGTTAAACATGTTGGCCAGCACATTTAAACATGCGTCTAAAAGACAGGCGCACGTACAGAAGTATCTCGTGAAGTTCTTCTGATGCTGAAACTTCTTTGATTCAAAGCCCCCTCCCACACGCATACACACACTAACAAAAAATAAACGTACTGCATAGTCAGAAACACTTTTGCACTCTGTGATTTGACTTATCACTGAAATTTAAGGGAACATACAACTATAGCCATAATAATGGCATGTTGTTTTTATAAAATCGCCATGGACTCTTTCATCATTTTTTGCCCACTTTACATCTAGTATTATAGCTTGTTATGCAACATTTGCTTGATAAGCCATCATTTGGTACGTTGCCAATGTGACGAACATAACATTATATTATGCCAATTCCGTAATGCGATTCCTTTTGAATGTACTGATGGCTCCAATTTGTAGCCAAGAGCTGGTCACACCATCAAACATTTGTGCACAATTATGCCCCTTTTGTAACCTTATTGTAGAAATGGCAATTTGTAGACAAATCTTTGTCTTTAAATATACTTATATAATAATTATGGTAACCACAATCAGTAACAACCCGCTGATAATTTCATCAAATATTAATACAGAAGTGCACGTCGTTAAAATTAAGAAAAATGGTTATCTTTAATTTAAGTGGCCACTGCGAGCTGGACCTAGTAGAAATGGAAACACGGTAGGATTGACCGCTTATGCAAAGTACACATACATATAATTTTAAATGTAAAATAGACAAACAATTTGATCGGGACATTTATTGAAGCTCTGGTTTGTACACTAGACGTTCCTCATTAACAGTAACTTGAAACAGTTCAATAGGTTTTTCAACAAGATTCCTGGTATCATTTACGAAAATGATATATATTGGGACACACAGGTTGAAGGCTCTGAAATAACATAAATCTTATTTTTTAATTATAATATAATTAATAATATAATTTCTATAATAATTAATTAAGAAATAGTATAATTTATAATTATGAATGCCAACACGAAACCCAATTACATGCTCATTGTAAGTCATTGTTAATGCTCCACCATCATCTGTTAAATTCAAGGTACAATTGATGTTAACGATTCGTTTTATAGATGTCAAAAGCTTTCTGTTACTCGACGACAACACTCAAACATGTTTCTCGGTTTGGTTACAATGAAGCCGTTTAAGAGATGCATAAAGTTCTTGCATATATGTATGTCTTCTTGATTAACACGATGACCAAAATATGCACACCATAGATTCCAGGTACAAACAATATTATATCAGGTCTTCCGTAAGGTATTTCAAAATTATTTTGAGTTTAGCTTATCATTTAGATTTCTTCTAGGGTCAAATTCATTAAACAATGTCTTAGGTATTCAATGTGTACACGATTTGTTATATCCAAACTTTGAAATCAGTAAGATCCTTGAAAAAAGAAATCCACCAGTGCAACCTTGTATACGAAGTTATCCCTACCAGGATTCTAAACGCTGATTTGCTACAATCTTTCCATACATAAAACTTTTCAACCTTGATACGCTTTCTGTGCCGTTTTATCTGAAAAATGGTTGAAGCAATGCTACCGTTGAATTTTCATTTCCTCCATCACAACGACTTCGAAGGAGCCTTGGGGCAATTTCTATTTTGTTAATGTGTCTGGGTAGTATGACGCTATCACTGCAAGCAATTTGTCGCTGTTTGATACTAAGAGCCATAACATAAGTCGACTGTACAGATCGATCATTGGATGCAGAATCAAGATGGCTTTAACTTATATGTAAACAAAGTTTATCAATTCTAATCTTGTTAAATGCGCACCTCTGAGAATGACAGTTAAATCTATGATTACAACACTTGTTCCTGGTGTAATAACAAAGAGCCAAATTCCAATCGTCCATGCCCATTTAGAGACCATTTTCGTCGTCCGGAAAAGGGATGAAGAAGATTCTGCAATAGGAAATATAATCAAATTATTTAAATACACATTAGAAAACATTTTTAAAATTATTATAACACTAACAGATACACAATTATACATGATAATTGGGGAATTACACAAATACAGACAACATATATCAGTTTCGACACTTGTGCCCTTGTCGTAGATTTTTGTTGTAGCCAGGTTCGGCAAAAATAGCTGAACTGGCTAAAATAGCCGCTCATGGAGTTTGTCCCAGTCTGTTGAAGACAGACTGTCGTCTTTGCCTGCCATTGAAATTGGTTGTTTTTTTTACCCAGATATAATCATTAATCTTTTAACGTACTAGCTATATCTCTAACAATACTTTAAATTACAAAAATAAAATTCAAGAAATATAATAAAAAGTTTGCCTCACACATCTTCTTGTCTATTGTGCAGTCAATATGGCGTTTTCCCGCCTTTACGGAACCTCTAAGTTCTAAGAGCTAAGACCTAAGTTCTAAGATATAAGTTCCAAGATCTAACATCTAAGTTCTAACTTCTAACACAAAATGGCCTAAATGGGCTTCCGTACACGTGTTATACTGTTGAGGAAAATTAACTCTTGTCGTTCGATTCTAATACTTAATTTAAAGTTACCTCCCTTTACATGAAAAATCATTATAGTACTTTTACATAAAAACAATAGTTATAATTGGTCTAAACGCTATAGTCGTATTGAAAGACTTTTTTTAATTTTGATGTGACGCGATTTTTGAATTTTTGAACTGCTTTTTGAGCCTTTTATATAAAGCATCAGTACGGTTTCAAACTATATAGAATTATGTCACATTTAACGTCCAAGAGGTGACTACATAAAATCGGATTGTAAAAATTTAACTTGTACGGTAGTACATCAAACTAAAATACATGTATATCTTTAATAAACGCGGTAAAAAAAAATTAGCATTTCGTTTCTTTAGTGGTCGACATAACAATAACAATATTTAAAGAAATCGACGTTATTGTGCAATTTAAAATCCAAATGATATCGAGGACGAAAGTTTTATTTTGCCTTTTTTATCATGAAAACATGAGAAAATATTTTCCAAGATTCTACTATACACGCCCAAGTATGTTTAAATTTATAGAATTCTTAAATTCAAAATGTAAGATGTCTCTACATAATCTTGCAATTTAGAAAACTGACCAATTTAACAACTTATAAATCCTTTTGTTATTATTATCATAATGTCATAAAATTCCTATAAATGATATATATACTCTGATAACGTGCTTACTCAGACCACTCTCAACTGATCAATTTAAACAATTTTGTTGTAACGTTTATTTATAGTTTATATGAATTGTATGTATAATTGTATTGTTATGACGATGAGCTGAATGCTTAAGTCTTTGATGAAACTTCTGTTCTGTTCTGTTCTGATTTGTTCTTTACCGCGATCCCCGGCTCTTATTGTCGTAGAATTAACTGAACAGCCCCTTACTAGGCGGCGCCACTATCATTTGTGATGTCATCATATCACAGAACAGTATCATAAAATTACGATAAGGACGGTCATTTAAATAGTGTAATTGACTAGAATGATAATGCTATTAGTTCCAATCAGTTGCACCATTCTTTACATTTCAAACTACGGTCGTCGTCACGAGTGACAGAATTATTTCTTCATTACCGGAGATACCGGGTACTGGCTTTTACGACTGCCCATATTGCACCAGTTATAGGTAGTGAAAGGTAACCTCGTAAAATGAATGTAAATATTGTGTAACAGTGATAAAAATGATTTGAACAAGATGTTCGAAAAGAGGTAACAGGCATTATTAAAATAACTAAATGACCGATGTCTTTTGAATGAAGAAAATAATCCGGATAAATCGTTATAAAGCTAAATCTAATAAGATTTTTTTTTTGTAAAACTTGCAAATTTTAAAATCATGTTCTTTCGATATTCCAGTGACTGATTATCGAAATTTAACACACAAATAATGTACGTTAATAAATTTCAATTAAGCAAACTTGAAGATTTCATGCATGTGACATTCATCTAAAAGTGGTTTGGCACATTTTCCATAAGTATTTCTAATAATGTTGAAAACAATAGAAAAAAATATAAATGTAAATAACATTTGCCATTAAAGTTGATCATTCAATAAAAATACTAAATAAGAATAACAATGATTGAATAATAATAAAAATAATAATAATAATAATAATAATAACAATAATAATAATAATAATGATAATAATAATAATAATAATAATAATAATAATGATGATAATAATAATAATAATAATAATAATAATAATAATAATGATAATAATAATGATGATAATAATAATAATAATAATAATAATAATAATAATAATAATAATAATAATAATAATAGTAATGCTACATAAATCTTAAACAGTTTTATAACAGAAATATAAATATTATAAATACAGAATAATGTACGTAAACTGTATGACCACCCTTCACCATGGACTACTTATTTACAATTTGGTGCATCATGTTGAGAAGAAATTAAAACTGAAATTCGTCTTCAATCTCTCTGCTTTGACAAACAGTACAAAACTGTTAAATTTATTTCAAATATATGCTATATACATTCGACATTACTACAGGGAACCATCTCATATGCTATACCATTACAGTCTGATTCCCGGCCTGTACTGCAATGTCGGAGACGCTCCATCGTTCCATTTCCGCACGACACAGAGCAGTCACCGTTAAACCAGTGTGACCATTCTGGAAAATTAGATATAGGTAATTTAAGTAATTATTTTATTATGTTGGCATGTGATATTCGTATGAAATGAAAAACATTATATTAAAATCAGCCCCATGGGCTTCAAAGTCACTTACAAGTAATTAATTCACTTTTCAATATACACGGAACAAAATCGAACTTTAAGCAAGACATTTAAATAAACGGCATCAACAACAACAAATTAACGCTAGAAAAAAGCAAAACGATACATTTTTATAAAGTCACATTTAAGAATATACAATTATCAGAATATATAAAGCGGTATTGCACATCTTGAATACCCACTCAGTGGTTTTACAAATATTTATTTCAAGATAATTACATGGAACAAAGATAATTATTATTTAAAGGCAAATAAAGACACAGAAACGAATAAATAATTTCTAATCACGAATTTGATAACGTTTAAATAATGGTTAAAGAGAATAGTAAATGATTGGTACCCGAAGAAGATATTGCTAAATGTGAAATGATAAAAATAGCAAAATGTTAACAAAGTAGTATTTTAACTTCCATACAAAATATAAAATCACGATAACGGTATTAAATGCAAAAAAGAGCCACATATGAAATTTATAATTCAGTTAATTGGCCAATGAGTAACTTTGGAAACTATAAAATTAAAATATGTACATCAAAAATTAAAACGGTTTTGCGAAATAAGAATAAAAGCATTTCTGAGGCATAACGGGCCTATAAAATATCGAGAGAAAAATATTTGTTAAGTATCAAAATTTGATAAAATGTATTTGAGCGGCTTAGTCTAAAAAAGACAACACGAGTTTGTTTTACCTGCACACGGACCAACTGTGCATTCGTGCTTTTCTGTACTGTTGCCATTGCAAGGTGCCCCATTCCCAACAGGCGCTGGGTTGTTGCACATCCGGTCACGTGTTATAACTCCAAGTCCACATGACACTGAACAGGAAGACCACGTGTTCCAGTTGCTCCAACGGCCATCGACTTTAAGAAGAATAAAATCAAGGAGTCAGTGTTTAAGGGTCTTAAAACGGTGATCGATTTGGAATAGAGAAAAACCGGAAATATTAAAGAACGCCCAAAAACGAAAAAAAAATGGTTTGAGCTCGTCCATGGACACTAACCTATTTTTATTATGATCTGTCTTTATAGGGAAAGCTAAAAGTGCTATCAAAATAATGAATGTTAAAATAAGCTTCTTTGTATATTAATAATAAGTATGGAAATGCTAGGTTTGAAAATGTTAATTATACGAGGCAAAGTTTATGCGGAGTGGTTTCCCTTATTTTGGTAACTTAATCTATTCATAATGCTCGTTAGTGCTCGTTTGCTATGTGTACTAGTATTAAAATATGTAAAAACAAAGACTTACTCGAGCATTGAACGATGTTGCAATAAGTTGTCTCATAATTGTTTCCATAGCAACCATACCCACCACCGGAAGGCGGTGGATTATTACACGCCCTGTAACGCGACATGGTTCCCGTGCCACACGAATGACTACATGTACTATACTGGCCCCAGCTTCCCCAATTGCCGTTGATAACTGGAGCTTGTATGGAAGATTAAATTCAGTGTTTAAATATCTTTATCAGAATATTTTTCATTTTAACTACATAGACAATACAGTTACAAGATCTTTTTAATGCTTGTAAAATCTGTGGAATTTGCAGAAGAAAAAAAACATTATTTCGATACCATGTCAATAAATTGCCATGCTGTTGTTGTTGTTGTTTTTTTAATACTGCAAAGTGTTGGTTGTCAGCCAAAACTATGAAAGCAAATTTACGCAACGAAATATAAAATAATATTCATCCTCTATAATTATTTCAAAGGATTTCATCATTGACAAAGTCTTACAACTTTAAAATTCTGAGTATATACTAGTATCGCCTCACGTTGCCTGTACCACGTGACCTTTTGTGATCTGCATAGGCGCAGACAACCGATTCAAAAATCGGTCCAATCCGCAATATCTTTTTTTAAAAAAATCCATTATTATTTAAGGGATAAAGTTTAGAGCCCGCTCATTCAAGTGAGTAGAATGTTTTGAGACAAAATATTTTTGTCGTAATTGAAACAGCGTAAATAAATTGAGCCACGCCATGACAAAACCAACATAATATGTTTGCGACCAGCATGGATCCAGACCAGCCTGCGCATCCGTGCAGTCTGATCAGGATCCATGCTGTTCGCTTACAAACTCTATAACAAGTAGAAAAACCGATAGCGAACAGCATGGATCCTGATCAGACTGCACGGATGCGCAGGCTGGTCTGGATCCATGCTGGTCGCAAACGCACTATGTTGGTTTTGTCATGACGCGGCTCAATTTATGATTGTTGGACCGGCCAAATCGGCTGTCTGCCTCACGCAGATCACAAAATGTCACGCGGTAAAGGCACTGTCTGGTCGGTTTGCTATTTCTTAAGTCTATCTTGTAATTTACAAAGAGAAAGTGTATGTGAGAAGTTAGCAGTGAACAGTGAGCTTAGCAAAAAGGCATTTCAATTTATATAGGGAAGTCAATGATCTGCTGAAATGCTCAGCTGTTTTGGGCAACTAGCAGGGCATTCCTAAATATAGTGTAAAAATGCTCTGCTGCAATACTCAGCTGTCTTGGCAATCTAGCAGAGCATTCCTAGATATAGTGAAAAAATGCTCTGCTGGAGCGCTCAGCTGGCTATGCATTACTAAATATAGTGTTAAAATGCTCTGCTGGAATGCTCAGCTGGCTAGCTGAGCTGGCTAGGCAATCTAGCAGGGCATTCCTAAATATAGTGTAAAAATGCTCTGCTGGAATATTAAGCTGGCTAGGCAATCTAGCAGGGCATTACTAAATATAGCGTAAAAATGCTCTGTTGGAATGCTAAGCTGGTTCGGCAATCTAGCAGGGCATTCCTAAATATAGTGAAAAAAAGGTTCTGCTGGAATGCTAAGCTGGCTAGGCAATCTAGCAGGGCATTACTAAAAATAGTGTAAAAATGCTCTGCTGGAATGCTAAGCTGGCTATGCAATCTAGCAGAGCATTACGAAATATAGTGTACAAATGCTATTCTGGAATGCTAAGCTGGCTATGCAATCTAGCAGAGCATTCTTAGTTATAGTGAAAAAATGCTCTGCTGGAATGCTAAACTGGTTAGGCAATCTAGAAGGGTGTTACTAAATAAAGGGTAAAAATGCTCTGCTGGAATGCTAAGCTGGCTAGGCAATCTAGCAGGGCATAACTAAATATAGTGTATAATACTCTGGTGGAATGCTAAGCTAACTAGGCAATCTAGCAGGGCATTCCTTAATACCGGGTATAGTGAAACAATGCTCTGGTGGAATTTTAAGCTGGCTAGGCAATCTAGCAGGGCATTACTAAATAAAGTGTAAAATTGCTCTGCTGCAATACTCAGCTGTCTTGGCAATCAAGCAGGGCATTACTAAATATAGTGTTAAAATGCTCTGCAGGAATGTTCAGCTGGCTAGGCACTATAGCATAGCATTCCTTAATATAGTGAAAAAATGCTCCTGTGGAATGCTCAGCTGGCTAGGCAAACTAGCAGTGCATTACTAAATATAGGGTAAAAATGCTCTGCTGGAACGCTAAGCTGGCTAGGCAATCTAGCAGGGCATTTCTAAATATAGAGTTAAAATGCTCTGCTGGAATGCAATGCTGGCTAGGCTATCTAGCAGTGCATTACTAAATATAGGGTAAAAATGCTCTGCTGGAACGCTAAGCTGGCTAGGCAATCTAGCAGGGCATTTCTAAATATAGAGTTAAAATGCTCTGCTGGAATGCAATGCTGGCTAGGCTATCTAGCAGTGCATTACTAAATATAGTGAAAAAATGCTCTGCTGGAATGCTAAGATAGCTAAACAATCTAGCAGGGCGTTACTAAATATAGTGTACAAATGCTCTGCTGGAATGCTAAGCTGACTAGGAAATCTAGCAGAGCATTACGAAAGATAGTGTAAAAATGCTCTGCTGGAATGCTTAGCTGGCTAGGCACTCAAGCAGGGCATTACTAAATATAGTGTTAAAATGCTCTGCAGGAATGCGCAACTGGCTAGGCACTATAGCAGAGCATTCCTTAATATAGTGAAAAATATGCTCTGCTGGAATGCTCAGCTGGCTAGGCCATCGAGCAGGGCATTACTAAATATAGTGTAAAAATGCTCTGGTGGAATGCTAAGCTGGCTTGACAATCTAGCAGGGCATTCCTAAATATAGTGTAAAAATGCTCTGCTGGAATGCTAAGCTGGCTAAGCAGTCTAGCAGGGAATTCCTAAATAAAGTGTTAAATTGCTCTGCTGCAATACTCAGCTGTCTTGGCAATCTAGCAGAGCATTACTAAATATATTGTAAAAATGCTCTGCTGGAATGCTAAGCTGGCTAGGCAACCTAGCAGAACATTCTGAAAAATAGTGTGAAAATGCTGTGTTGGATAAGCAATCTTGCGGTGCATTCTGAATTATATTATTAATAAGCTCTGCTGGCAGACTGATTCTGAGTTCCAGGATTTCTTGTTGCCAACGTTTTATTGACATTTCCGACTTCTAGGCACTTCTGAGGCACTCGCAGACTTCTCAGGAATTTTCGGTGCCAATAGAAAAAATGATAGTTTTGACTTCTATGGACCTTTAAGAGACTATTTCATTGTCCTGCGACTTTTTATGCACACTCGCAGACTTTCAGGAATTTTGGTGCCAATGCTGATATTGAAATTTAGACTTCTAGGGACCCTCAAGAGTCCATTTTGTTGGTCTGTGACTGATTCTCGGACACTTGCAGACTTTCAGGAATGGTTGGTGCCTTGGAAATAATTTTTGACTTCTAGGGACCTTTAGGAGTCCATTTGCCTAAAGCGTATTGTTAGACACTCGCAGACTTTCAGGAAAGTTTGGTGCCAATAGAGATGATGGCAATTTTTACTTCCAGGGACCCGCCAGAGTCCATTTTTATGGTCTTCGACTGATTTTGGGACACTTGCAGACTTTCAGGAATTTTGATGCCAATGGAGAAAATGACATTTATGACTTCTAGGGAACCGCCAGAGTATATTTCTTGGGTCTGCGACTGATATTTTGAGACTCGCAGACTTCAGGATGTTTAGTGCCGTTGCAGATCATGACATGCTTTACTTTTAAGGACCCCTTAGTCATAAGCAGAGCATTTTTACTCTAGAATGTCATTATCTGCATAAGCACCAAAAATTCCTGAAAGTCTGTAAGTACCCAATAATCAGTCGTCAATTTGGTGGTCAAAAATGTCAAAATTGTAATTATCTCTATTGGCACCAAAAATTCCTGAAAGTCTTTGAATGTCCAAGAATAAGTCGCAGACCAAAAAATGGACCCTGAATGGTCCCTAGAAGTAAAAATGTCATTATCTGCCTTGACATCAAAATTCCTAAAAATGTCTGTGATTGTCTCAGAATCAGTCGCAGACCAAAAAAATGGATTAAGGAAGGTCCCAATAAGTCAGAAATATCATTTTCTGCATTGACACCAAAATTCCTGAAAGTCTGCGAATGACTTAGAATCAGTCGCAGACCAACAAAATAGACTCAGGAGGGTCCTTTTGAAATAAAAATGTCATTTTCTCCATTGGCACCGAAAATTTCTGAAAGTCTGCGAGTGTTTCAGAAACTTTCGCAGACCAACGAAATGGACTCTGGATGGTCCTAAAACTTCACAAATGTCATTATGTGCATTAACACCAAGAATTCCTGAAAATCTGCGATCGTCCCAGAATCAGTCGGAGACCAAAGAAATAGACACTTGAGGGTCCCGTAGAAGTCAAAAATGTCATTATCTACATTGGCACTAAATATTTCAGAAAGTCTACGAGTGCCAAATAATCAGTTGCATACCAACGAAATTTATACTTTATTTAAGAATGCCCTGCTAGTTGGCCTAGACAATTCTGGCAGAACATTTTTACACTAATTTTCAGAATGCTTTGCTGGATTGCCAAGCCAGCTGAGCATTTTTAACAATATATTTAGGAATGCCCTGCTAGATTGCTTAGCCAGCTGCGCATACCAGCAGAGCATTTTTCCCACTATATTTTGGAACGTTCCGCTAGATTGCTTAGCCAGCTGAGCTTACCAGCAGAGCATTTTTACACTATGTTTAGGAATGCTCTGCTGGATTGCCTAGCCAGCTGAGCATTTTTAACACTATATTTAGGAATGCCCTTCTAGATTGCCTAGCCAGCTGAGCAATTCAGCAGAGCATTTTAACACTATATTTTGGAATGCCCCGCTAGATTGCCTAGCCAGCTGAGCATGATAGCTAAGCATTTTTACACTATATTTAGGAATGCCCTGCTAAATTGCCTAGCCAGCTGAGCATACCAGCAGATCATGTTTACACTATATTTTGGAATGATCCGCTTGATTGCTTAGCCAGCTGAGCATAACAGCAGAGCATTTTTACATTATATTTTGGAATGCCCCGCTAGATTGCTTAGCCAGCTGAGCATAACAGCAGAGCATTGTTTACGCTATATTTTGGAATGCCCCGCTAGATTGCTTAGCCAGCTGAGCATAACAGCAAAGCGTTTTTACACTATATTTTGGAATGCCCCGCTTGATTGCTTAGCCAGCTGAGCATACCAGCAGAGCATTTTTTGCACTATATTTTGGAATGCCCCGCTAGATTGCTTAGCCAGCTGAGCATACCAGCAGAGCATTTTTACGCTATATTTTGGAACGCCCCGCTAGATTGCCTAGCCAGCTGAGCATACCAGCAGAACATAATTACACTATATTAAGGAATGGCCTGCTAGATTGCCTAGCCAGCTGAGCATACCAGCAAAGCACTTCTACACTTTATTTTGGGATGCTCTGCTACCCAGCTTACCCAGCTGAGCATAACAGCAGATCATTGATTTCCCTATATAAATCGTAATGCCTTTTTGCTAAGCTCACTGCTAACTGCTAACTTCTCACATACAGAGAAAGTACTAAATGTTGAATCATTGTTACCTGGTGTACTGCAGTGTCCGCATGTCTTTTTGCAGATGGTTTTTGACCAATCTGGGTAATCAGTGCAATATGTTACAGGGCACGGCACACGAGGAATATACGTGTCAATACAAGAATCTGTGTACAAATTATTAAATCTATCATGTGAGCATATATGGAAATGAAACAGGATAAACATTAAAATCTTGATTTATGAATTATCTTTGGTGTGTTGCGTTATGTTTAATACAAAATTTATGAAAAGTCAATTCCTTTTCGGTAAAAGATACATGTTTAATCTAAATGTTTTACTTACATCTATCACCGTTAAAATGAAGCTAACAGTGAGTATCGAACTCCTGACTTGACATAGTTAATGATTTTACAGTAGATGTATGGATGTTTGTTCATGGGATCTGATAATCGCCCTGAATAGGGTCGTATGTTACGGTCTGGCGAAAAGCGCTATGGCCTTGATACCTTAACTGTTACACAGATTTAAGACTAAGCATTGTAACACCGCACTTTGGGGTCCGACCGCAAAGTGCGTTACGTACTTTAGGATCCGACCTCAGAGTGCGTCACGCACTTTGGGGTCCAATTTCGACCCCAAAGTGCGTTAAACGGGCACATATGCATTTTTCAACATCAGGCAAACGACCGCACTTTGGGGTCAGAGAAAATCTATGTTCATTATGTTTTAAATAATATATTGTAGTCAAAGCCAATGGTAAACACAAAATCAAGGTATTAAATAGACACAAACATGTGCCCTGAATTATAGTAGAATCAATAGGGATTTAAATGGTCTTGATTAGTAAGTGTAGAACTTTCACCAAATAAATCACTAAATAAAGAATTTGTATCAATTATTAAGCTTAAAATATTTTTTCTCAAATTTTCCATTTATTTTATTTATTATCCATTCTGCACACCTTTCATTAACTCCTTGTTTTTAGCTAAATGCATAATTTTCCCGTTTATTATTTACACATTTTATAGAAATATGATAGTCTTAGCATAGACAAAGGTATACATTCTGGAAAATCTTAGTAAGACATTTCAGTAAAAATTGTGCCTGATAATATGTTGAAATAGCCATTTATTCAGCTAAATTTGACATATAAGAAACTTGACTAGGTATATTGCAGCTTTTAAGTAGTAGTCCGCACAGGCAGTACTAAGAACATCAACTATTTAAGTAGTCGTACATTAAGAGCGGAGCTTCAGAATAATGTAAAATTCTCAATGGGGATAAAGAGGGGATTGTGGGGTATCGATCCCCCGAGGGTCAAAATAACGTTTTAAAGGTCCATTATGCTTTTATTTGTTTTTCCTAAAAGCTTTTTATTTTGATGTTCTTCTATGTTATCCAAAACATACACATTGGCCAATTACCTGAACCATCTTTTTCATCTGTTGCTTTTTGGCAATAATGAGTACAGTTATAGTGAATTAGTATTTTATATGGAAGTCAAATACTACATTGTTTTGACTACTTTTATGACAAATAATTTCACATTTATCGCTACTTTCTTCAGATAACAAGCATCTTACATTTCTCTGATACCATTATTTAAACATCATAAAATTCATGTTTGCTCTTTCTTAAGAAGTATGTAAGATTTCCCATAAAAAAGCCTCTGGCGAACGGTTGTTACGGAGCTTACAAAAACCCTTAAGTTTGTTGATAAGCTTAATAACGTATTTGTAAAAATCACTATTTATAGTCACTGTCCGATCGAAAAACTTGATGTTTCACCAGAACATTGCAATAGAGTATATTAATAGTACTTTGGAAAAAATTATTAAGTGCATTTTATTTCATTCCCTACATATTTAAAATGGGGCTCAATATGGCACCAAAAGTTATCAAGTAAATGACCGACAGAACGGGATATTTTTCGCAGCATCTTTTAATTCTAGGAATATACAATTTCTGTACTAGAGTATTTTGAACGGTGGCATAAAAGTGACATTTGTATTTTTTTATACTTTTTTTTTTTTGTTTTTTCGTACATATTTTTTGTGTTTGTCGTACATATTTCTTTTTTAGTTTTGAATACATACTTTTTTAGTTTTGCATACATATTCTTTTTTAGTTATATAATATACATGTATATACATGTATATAAAGTCCGCGGTAACCCAAAGAAAGGTTCTGCATATGGTCTCGATGTGGTTAACATTTGTCACAAGGTGCCTTAAATTCGAAGATAAGGAGCGGACATGAAACCCAAGTCTTTATCCTTTGACCTGTATGTGTGACCCCGACCTTGAGCCGGCACACCTGGCATATAAGTTCTGCACATTATCTGGGTGGGCTAAAGAATTGGCCTAAGTTTCATTATTCTCAATACTCGGGGGTGGGGTTGAGTGGTGCATATTCATGGAATAATAACTGATCACCAATCAACAGCCCTTTCCAAATAGACACTAATATAACAGTATTTAATAACAGAAAACAATAATTATATAAAATACATATAATATAAAAAATTGGCCGAAAAAGGACGGCCGAAACCAGACTTGCCCGGCCGAAAACGATTGGGTCGATTTCAAAAATGGGCCGAAATGTGACCAAACCACTGTGCTAGTTTTATACTCAACTATGGGCTGTTATGATATTTGAAGGCTGTTTTGATTGGCTAAAATATGTCTGAAAAACAAAAATTAGATATGTACGAAAATCAAAAATAAAATATGAATGCAAAACGAAACAATTTTTAGATATTTCAAGTGGTAAAATTAATGAAACTTTCATAAAGTATTGACCGCCATCTTGAACTCTACCTCAAATATTCCAATGTCACAGATTGAAAATAAGTCAGTGCTCAGTATTTAAGCAGAACTCAGATGACACCTTTAGACCTCTTGAACCCAAAGTGCGTTGATATGTAGCATATTAACGCTTTTTGGGGTCAATTTCTCGATTTTGACCCCAAAGTGCGTTGGACCCCAAAGTGCGGTGCGAAGTGTAACGCACTTTGGGGTCGGACCCCAAAATGCGTTTGACCCCAAAGTGCGGTGTTACAAAGCATTACAAGTTTCATGAAAATGATTTCGATACTTGAACAGTAATAATGAGAAATATATATTACCGCAATCTGCCGCCAAACATGGCCTAAATTCGATTGCATAGCCTTTGCAGTTACTTCCGTGCACGTCCTGCTTGTTGTCGTCATAGCAATTACGATGACGTTGCTTGCTCCCGTTAACGCAGTCCGTACATGTTGTGAAAGAGGTCCATGGACCCCATTGATATACGTTGCCAACTGTATGAAAATAGAATCTATATTTTTTTTAATGTTATATTTTAGAATTAAGGTGGTGAAAATTGTATAACTAGAATAAGTTATCCCCGACTATTGAATTATTTCATCATTTGCTGGTATTGTTCGTTCAGACTATGATATTTGACAGTTCCTTGCGTTTGAATGAATGAAAATTGATTCACATACCATTTTGACGTCATTTCTGACGTCAATGAAATACATGTCGTTACGTTAATTGAAAATCCGTTGAATCTTCAATTGGTGATAATATATTTTGTTTATTCTACTCACATTCAAATGAACAATATGTGAAGTTGATTATTGTCAAATTTTACGCATTTCGTCGCCCATTTGCAATTGTTTGAATCATAAAAAAAATAAAATATAGCTTATTCTTGATAACCCATCTGACTTCTGGCTAGTAATATGTCCTTAAAGGTCCATTATGGCTAAGAAAGGCAATCATTTCTATTGCTCAAAAAACTGGTTAATTTTAGTATCTTGTTACAGTTTCCAAAAATACTTTTTTTCTACCTACATGAACTAACTTCAGCATCACAATTGGTATAATTATAGTGAATTGGTATTTTGTATTGAAGTCAAAAGACTACTTTGTTAACATAATATTGCTATATAAACGGCACATAACGTTCTGCATGCTCAGGTTGCGCTTCTTTTTTCAATTGTAAACATCTTATATGCACTTGATCCATTAATTAAACAAATAATTCTAAAAAAAAAAAATTAAAATGTGGATTTCTGAGGCATTATATGCCTTTAAAAGTTAAAGAATGCAAATATTCAGCTTACACGTTATTTCAATTTTCAATAAAATAAGTTTTTAAATGTGTAATGCTATACATCTGCTGCAAAAAAGAATAATAATTCAAAAAAAAAAAGAAATACTTCGAAAATGCTTGCCTGAAATAGATATGGTATGAATTGGGCATGCGCATAATATCATTGCTAAACAGACAAAACCTTACTTTAAATAGGAAAATAATATTTTGTTCCGGAACATTTTATTCTGTTCACGTACATTATTTATTTGTATTAAAATAACATATAGACATCTTAAGTTACAACTATTTCGAGAATCAACCATAATATTATTAAAGCAATATCATTATATTGTTGATTAATTTTACAAAGATATTGCATAAGATATAGCTTTATACCCTTAAACAGTTTTACCAAGAATTAATGTTCAAAGTATTTACATAAGGTTACTGGTTAGGTTGGGACAGGGTAAATACTTACGCAAATACCGTTTGCCGACAGCGTGTTCTGGTACACCTTTGTAAATAATAATAATAAGTAATAAGTAATAATACTAAGTATTACAATTAAAGTAGAATACGGTTTAAACAGGGCGCATTACATGTTTCATACGTTGTACACCCGTATAAATGTTTCTTCTTAAAACAACCTATCACTTCACTAAATAATGTTGTCAATGGCAAGTTGTTTTTGTCATTGGTCAAATGGATTGGTATTGTCTTGTATTATACATTTACACTATACTAATACAGAAATTCAATAAAGTTTATAATCTATAATCAACGAGCGGACGGACGGACGAATGAAAAAAATAAAAAGAATTATTAAATGTCTGTATTTTTCAGAGCAGAAAAACCAAATTTCCATATTTTCACTGGTTTCTTGCCGGACTACTTTCTTCCAGGTTCTTTTAGAATTTCAATTTGAAAGACCCTGTTTCTTCTAAATTTATACAAAACGGGAAATCTTCAGAATTGTAAGGTCAAAAGAAAGATACATGTGTATAATAAACAGAAAATTCAAGTTTCACGGGAATTATTTTCACACATTTTAGTAATTTACTATAATTTTCTTAACTACTTAAGTGTAAATAAAGAACAACAATCAAATAGGAACTAATATAGAACCCTGCGGAAAACCCTTAGACGTAATAATCTCAGACAAGGACTTGAAACCATCATCAAATGAACATGCGACAGAAACGATGCACACACTGGTCCATTTTTTAAATATTTCCCGTTTTATTTCTGTCTTTCGTAGATCGTATTTTATTAGAAAAATAAAATTTTTAAGTAATGTTAAGCATACCTTGCCTTTTATCTGCGTCAATATATGATGTAGGCAATACCAGTACTGAAAATAATTCAAAATATTTGATGTCAGGCATGGTTTATTTTCTATTCAATATATTAAGCATCAAATATGCCCAAGAAACGAATAAAATGTTCCTTTATTTTAAAGGACAAACATAAGTTAATAATGTTTAAAGATCCTGTAACACATTTTTTTCATGGTTTTATTTCATAAATATGATGCTCAAATTAACATTTGTCAATTATGTAAGTTCCAATAAGCATTATTTATAAAGATATTACCGAATTTAACATTTCATGTAAATAAAGGGAGGTAATTAGAAATTTATTTTCTATAAATTCTAAGTCAAATTTTCCAATAAGAAATGAATAATATAATTTATTGATTAAATATAATGTGCACAAATATTTGCAGTACACATTTTCCATATTCTTCGATGTTTGAAAATTGTTTTATTTGCATAATTATATACATATATAATTTTTTGCAAGTGTTACAAACAGTAACAATATCAATCACAAAGCATACAGGATCTTTAAGATAGGGTTTTCGAGCATGTGCGAGGCTTATTACCTGACCAAAACGTAGCACTGAACGTTCTATTATTTGTCATAAAAGTAGCAAAATGTAAACAAAGTACTATTTTGACTTCCATACAAAAATACTAAATCACTAACTATAACTATAGTTATTCACAGGAAGCAACAAAAGCGAAATATTATCCAGGTAATGGGCAGATTAGTAACTCTTTGGAAACTTTAACAGGACACCAAATATGAAAAGGTTTTATGAAATATAAAATAAACCATTTCTGAAGCATAATGGGCCTTCAATGTTTATGAACAAGTGACAAAGTGCCCAAATGGACAAAGCTTTGGGCGGTATAAATTGCTCCTTTTTTCATATTTTTGTTAACAAAAAAAAATATTTGACGAAATGATTCAATAAACCATAATATAAACCACGGGGGGGGGGGGGGGGAGAATCACGCCGTTCGTTACCCAAACAAACAAGATAGCGGATGCAGCCAAAAAGTAGGTTTTTCCCTTTTTTCTCAGAAATTCGTGATGTTCTAATGTAAAGGTACATATAATAACCTTCTCCACAATTTTACTGGCACACAGGATTTTATTTCATGATGTTTCGTCCCGTACTTAATCTGAAATGCGCGTCACCAGATTCGAAGCGAGATAATTTTCCACCGGTTTGATCGTGGTAACGTACGGCTTCTTCTCTAAAATTTATGTTTCGTTTACATATATGTATATCAACTGAAACCACTGACTTTAAAAAGTTGTAATATGTTGTCATCTAAGCATTCATGCCTATTTTGTCTAGAATAACCGCTGAAAATATTAAAATCGGGGCATTTTCCGGAAATGATAACGTATGGCGCACAAAATATAAATGATAACAAAAAAAAATGAAAAATATGACATTTTTTAAGCTCGATTAACAGAAGTAAGCTGTTGTCTTATATGGAACACTAGAATTAATATATTGTTATCATAGTCGTAAAGGGCTCGAGCCCATGTTCCTTGGGTTCAGATGCAGGCGTCTTTTTCACTAGGTCACTGCTCCCCTTGAATATAACACGGCAAATCAATATTTTCAAATTGTCTTCAAATTCATTAAGAATAAAATGTTTTTTCTGCAAAATTGAGCATAAATTGCCGATATAGTCATTGCCAACCGGCCATATCGTATTATGGTATCATAGTTTGGGGAAAATGAATTTCATCGTATACCCACCCAAACATGCACAATGCCTTAACTGGAGTGCAGGAATTAGTTACCCGAACTCTAGTTACCTCACACTCTGTCGGAGATGATAATAGACCATGCTCGTTGACTGGTTACATTTTTTCTGGGGTTTACTTATTATGACGACAGGGAAAGAGATACTGATAGGAAAATCATATTTTGCTGCTCGTACATTTGTTCATTTATTCTGGGGTTTCATAATTTGACGACAAGGGAAGTGTTTTTATTTTTGCCTATGATACAAAAGAGAAAGAATACCATAAACACTTGGATACGCCACCTCGTACAAATAAGATTGCTTCGTGTTCCAATGCTCTTTCTATTAATGGTTTCCTTTAAAGTTTAACCTGTGATATACACGATATGAACTTTCAAAACTCAACCAATCGCAACTCAATAAACAAAATGATAATAAACATTAACTGACTTCACATTTTTCATCTATATACGGTTCCAGAGGAAGATTTCAAATAATTATTTTAACATCAAAAGTGGTTAAACAATAAATGATATTAAAGAAATATAAGTAAAGAATAAATTACCTAAATATACATGTAGTAGAAATTTTATCGTCGCCATGTTTGTATGAAAACTAAGTACTAACTGATAACAGCTCTCTATCTTTTGTCTCAAATGTTATAATTTTCTGTAGGTCGCATAGTATTGTCCTTAATTTTGACATTTAGTTAAAAAAAGAAAACAAAGAGCTGACGTTAAAATGTGATACTTTTTTTATAAACTCTTGCATGAATAAAATATTTTCTAAATGCTGAATTTAATTATATTGTCACGATTTCACCTTCACGAATTCAGGATTTCAATTCACTAATTCACGATTTCAACTTAACAAATTCACGATTTCAACTTCACGGATTCAACTTCATGAAGTTATGTTTTGAACTTCATGATTTCAACTTCGTGAATTCGCGTTTTGAACTTTATGATTTTTCAATTTCCTGAAGATGGCTTCCGAACTTTTACAAAAAGCATCTTGCCTGTTTAAGGTTGTTTTTTTAATAAGTGTACCATTATTTTGACCTATGTAAGATAGTCAATTTTTACGTTTTTAAGTCTTTGGGTCTAAGTGGAGTTCTTTTTAGAGTTTGGTTTATGTGTTTTCTTAGTTAAATTTGCGTGTAGTGAATAGCACGTGTTTTACTGTGAAGGAAAATTAACTCTTGTCGTTCGATTCTAATACTTATTTTAAAGTTACCTCCCTTTACATGAAAATCATTATAGTACTGAGTATTTGATATTTTAGATATAATTGGTCTGAATGCTATAGTCGTATTGAAAGACTTTTTACATTATCTTTTTAAATTTGGATGTGAAGCGATTTTTGAATTTTTGAACTGCTTTTTTAGCCTTTTATATAAAGCATCAGTACGGTTTCAAACTATATAGAATTATGTCACCTTTAACGTCCAAGAGGAGACTACATAAAATCGGATTGACTTGTACGGTAGTACATCAAACTAAAATACATGTATATCTTTAATAAACGCGGTTAAAAAAAATAATTATCAGCATTTCCTTTTCATTTACTGGTCGACTTAACAATAACAATATTTAAAGAAATCGACATTATTGTATAATTTGCAATTCAAATGATATCGAGGACGAATTCCACATTGTTTTACTTTGCCTTTTTTATCATTAGTCGCCGGTAGAAACCGGCGACTATATTTGTAATAGTTTAATATTATACCTATGGTAGGAGAAGCCCTTAAAATCTGAAAATAAAAGCATATCAATCATTGAACAATTAAAGACAACAATTATTTTTCAGTAATCACAAAAAATCAAACATATGATAACTTTGCTCAGATGAATGAAATATGCACATATTGACGTCTTAAAAAGCAACATTACAATTTTCATAAAATGAATCAATAACGTATCCCCAAGGATCAGTCATTGAATATTAGAGATACTATTACTTTTTTCTATGTGTCAAGCATTGCTATTTTATAATAAATAAATCATGAATGATATTTGAAAGGACTCTTTACAATAATTTGGTTGTTTATTTTTATGAGACCTTTTATATTACATTATTTTATCTAATTATAAACAAATGCTCCCTGGTCTTTCGTAAGAATCACGTGACTACATGTTTATATATGTTGTATATCGTTATAAAATCTATTAATAGTAACAGCTAGATTGCTGATAAGACAGTTAATTTGTTAATGGTGGTAACTGATAAGATGTAAATCATTGTAATTTTGTACAGATAATTACATAAGTTATTTTTCATTAATCAGGTTCATACTTTATATCATAAGAGAAACCTGTTTACTTTAAAAATACATTTTCAAAACCTTTTCCTTTCTTCTTGGTAAAGGGTTTAACTTGGCCCTTTCTGTCAAACATTCGTCAAGAAAGTTCAATTGTTTAGTTTAAGTTGAACATCCCAAAATAATGTTATGCTTAAGAGGCACATTATTGAAATATATAATGGTAATCGTTGATTTCGGTATATTCCGTCGGTTTCCGTCACGCAGGTTTCCAAAACGGTATGACGTCAGGGGTCCGGAATCGTATTAGATACATAGAAAAAAATAATAAACTATCTTTGTGTTGATAGTTTATCGCACTGAAAGGCAATTAAACGTTAATTTTATATATCGTATGTAACGATTGGAATACGTGTATTGATTTCAACTAAATTATATATTTTTTTCTACAGCACATAATAATGATGTACAACACTTTTACAGTAAAATTGTATTGTTTCATGTAATAATTAAACATATATATTTTCATAGTCACTTTGCAAATATTCGATGATCGGTAATTATTTGTCGGTAATTATCTGAATCTGAACTAGTAACCTATACGGATTTCAATGTATGGTACAACAGTATAATTACAAGAAGAATTACCAGCATAGCACTTGCCTTACCAGCCTCAGTGGCAAACATTACTCAACTCATTGTTCCTCTTATTTTTATACTTGAACCATTAAACTTATATTTTCTTATATTTATGATAATACAATCATTTTTCTATCCGGCGACTTGATGCTTTAGGATCAAAATCTCTACTTGTGATTATATGAGAAAATATTTTCCCAGATTCTACTATACACGCCCAAGTATGTTTAAATTTATAGAACTGTGTCATGAAACTCTACATAATCTTGGATTTACTGTAAAAAAAGCTTCAGACAGGGACTTGACCAATAACAAACAGCATATTAATCCTGTTTGTTATTATTATCATAATGTCATAAAATTCCTATAAATGATATATATACTCTGATAACGTGCTTACTCAGACCACTCTCAACTGTTCAATTTAAACAATTTTGTTGTAACGTTTATTTATACTTTATATGAATTGTATGTATAATTGTATTGTTATGACGATGAGCTTATGCTTAAGTCTTTGATAAAACTTCTGTTCTGTTCTGTTTTGTTCTTTACCGTCGATCCCCAGCCCTTATTGTCGCAGAGTTAACTGATCAGCACCTTACTAGGCGGCCCACTATCATTTGTGATGTCATGATATCAGAGAACAGTATCATAAAATCACGATAAGAACGGTCATTTAAATAGTGTAATTGACTAGAATGATAATGCTATTAGTTCCAATCAGTGGCACCATTCTTTACATTTCAAACTACGGTCGTCGTCACGAGTGACAGAATTATTTCTTCATTACCGGAGATACCGGGTACTGGCTTTTACGACTGCCCATATTGCACCAGTTATAGGTGGTGAAAGGTAACCTCGTAAAATGAATGTAAATATTGTGTAACAGTGATAAAAATGATTTGGTTTAAACATATTTATTCAACAAAACATTTAGCAAGTGAACAATATTTACAAAGTACATTTTGGGATTGGGCAGAAAGCTATAAAGCTAATAAATGTCCTCTCCCAGAAATGATTTGAACAAGATGCTCGAAAAGAGGTAACATGCATTATTAAAATAACTAAATGACCGATGTCTTTTGAATGAAGAAAATAATCCGGATAAATCGTTACAAAGCTAAATCTAATAAGAATTTTTTTTTGTAAAACTTGCAAATTTTAAAATCATGTTCTTTCGATATTCCAGTGGCTGATTATCGAAATTTAACACACAAATAATGTACGTTAATAAATTTCAATTAAGCAAACTTGAAGATTTCATGCATGTGACATTCATCTAAAAGTGGTTTGGCACATTTTCCATAAGTATTTCTAATAATGTTGAAAACAATAGAAAAAAATATAAATGTAAATGACATTTGCCATTTAAGTTGATCATTCAATAAAAATACTAAATAAGAATAACAATGATTGAATAATAATAATTATAATAATAATAATAATGATAATAATGATAATAATAATAATAATAATGATGTGATGATAATAATAATAATGATGATGATGATGATGATGATGATGATGATGATGATGATGATGATGATGATGATGATGATGATGATGATAATGATGATGATGATGATGATGATAATAATAATAATAATAATACTAATAATAATAATAATAATAATAATAGTAATGCTACATAAATCTTAAACAGTTTTATAACAGAAATATAAATATTATAAATACAGAATAATGTACGTAAACTGTATGACCACCCTTCACCATGGACTACTTATTTACAATTTGGTGTATCATGTTGAGAAGAAATTAAAACTGAAATCCGTCTTCAATCTCTCTGCTTTGACAAACAGTACAAAACTGTTAAATTTATTTCAAATATATGTTATATACATTCGACATTACTACAGGGTACCATCTCATATGCTATACCATTACAGTCTGATTCCCGGCCTGTACTGCAATGTCGGAGACGCTCCATCGTTCCATTTCCGCACGACACAGAGCAGTCACCGTTAAACCAGTGTGACCATTCTGGAAAATTAGATATATGTAATTTAAGTAATTATTTTATTATATTGGCATGTGATATTCGTATGAAATTAAATACATTATATTAAAATCAGCCCCATGGGCTTCAAAGTCACTTACAAGTAATTAATGCACTTTTTAATATACACTTTAAGCAAGACATATAATCAACAGCATCAACAACAACAACAAATTAACGCTTGAAAAAAAGCAAAACGATTCATTTTTATAAAGTCACATTTAAAAATATACAATTATCAGAGTATATACAGTGGTTTTGCACATATTGAATACCCACTCAGTAGTTTTACAAGATAATTACATGGAACAAAGATAATTATTATTTAAAGGCAAATAAAGACACAGAAACGAATAAATAATTTCTTATCATGACTTTGATAACGTTTAAATAATAGTTTAAGAGAATGGTAAATGATTGGTACCCGAAGAAGATATTGCTAAATGTGAAATGATAAAAGTAGCAAAATGTTAACAAAGTAGTATTTTAACTTCCATACAAAATACAAATCATGATAACGGTACTAAATGCAAAAAAAGAGCCACATATGAAATTTATAATTCAGTAAATTGGCCAATGAGTAACTTTTGAAACTATAAAATTAAAATAAGAACATCAAAAATTAAAACGGTTATGCGAAATAAGAATAAAAGCATTCCTGGGGCATAATGGGCCTTTAAAATATCGAGAAAAATATTTGTTAAGTATTAAAACTTGATTAAATGTATATGAGCGGCTAAGTCTAAAAAAAAGACAACACGAGTTTGTTTTACCTGCACATGGACCAACTGTGCATTCGTGCTTTTCTGTACTGTTGCCATTGCAAGGTGCCCCATTCCCAACAGGCGCTGGGTTGTCGCACATCCGGTCACGTGTTATAACTCCAAGTCCACACGACACTGAACAGGAAGACCACGTGTTCCAGTTGCTCCAACGACCATCGACTTTAAGAAGAATAAAATCAAGGAGTCAGTGTATAAGGGTCTTAAAACAGTGATCGATTTGGAATAGAGAAAACCCGGAACTATTAAAGAACGCCCAAAAATGAAAAAAAAAAAATGGTTTGAGCTCGTCCATGGACACTTAACCTATTTTTATTATGATCTGTCTTTATAGTGAAAGCTATAAGTGCTATCAAAATAATGAATGTTAAAATAAGCTTCTTTGTATATTAATAATAAGTATGGAAATGCTAGTTTTGAAAATGTAAATTATACGAGGCAAAGTTTATGCGGAGTGGTTTCCCTTATTTTTGGTAACTTAATTTATTCAAAATGCTCGTTAGTGCTTGTTTGGTATGTGTACTGGCATTAAAATATGGTAAAGTAACGAAGACTTACTCGAGCATTGGGCGACGTTGCAAGATGTTGCCTCATTACTGTTTCCGTAGCAACCATGCCCACCACCGGAAGGCGGCGGATTATTACACGACCTGTAACGCGACCTGGTTCCCTTGCCACACAAACGACTACATACACTATACTGGCTCCAGCTTCCCCAATTGCCGTTGATAACTGGAGCTTGTGTGTAAGATTAAATGCTTTGTTTTAAACATCTTTAGAATATATAGTCATTTTAACTACATAGACAATGCAGTTACATACTCTTTTTTTAAAATCTTGTTAAATATGCAGAATTATTTATAAATTTCGATAACAGTTCGATGTATTGCCATGCTGTTATTGTGTTTTTTTTTATTGTTTTGTTGTTGTTGTTATTTTGTGTGTTTTTTGTTGTTTGCTTTTTTACACTGCAAGATATTGCTTGTCAGCGAAAACTATCAAAGCGAGTACACACAAGGAAATATAAAATGATATTCATCCTCTATATTTCAAAGGACTGCAACACTGACAATGTTTTTGTTCATCATTTAAATGTATATGAATTGTTTTTTTTTTTTCTTACAACAATTTATATCGTTTCACGATACCTGTACCGCGTGACCTTTTGTGATCTGCATGGGCGCAGAAAACCGATTCAAAAGTCGGTCCAGTCCGCAATATCTTTTTTAAAAGATATTACATTATTATTTAAGGAATAAAGATTAGAGCCCGCTCACTCAAGTGAGTAGAATGTTTTGAGACAAAATATTTTTGTCGTAATTGAAACAGCGTAAATAAATTAATAAATTTATGATTGCTGGACCGGCCAAATCGGCTGTCTTCCCCAGCACGGCAGCAGATCTCAAATACTAAATGTTGATTCATTGTTACCTGGTGTACTGCAGTGTCCGCATGTCTTTTTGCAGTAGGTTTTTGACCATTCAGCATAAACAGTGCAATAATCTAAAGGGCACGGCACACCAGGGTTATACGTGTCAACACAGGAATCTGTGTATAAATGATAAAATCTATCACGTGAGCATATATGTAAATGAAACAGGATAAATATTAGAATCTGGATTTAAGAATTACCTTTGGTGTGTTGCGTTTGGTACAAAATACATAAAAAGTCAATTCCTTTCCGGAAATAAGTACATGTATAATCTAAATGTTTTACTTACATCTATCACCGTTAAAATGAAGCTAACAGTGAGTATCGAACTTCTGGCTTGACATAGTTAATGATTATACAGTAGATGTATGGATGTTTGTATGTTACGGTTACCGCAGTCTGGCGGAAAGTGCTATGGCCTTGATACCTTAACTGTTACACAGATTTAAGACTAAGCATTACAAGTTTCATAAAACTGGTACCGATACAAGTACAGTAATAATAAGAAATATGTATACCACAGTCTGCCGGTAAACATGGTCTAAATTCAATTGCATAGCCTTTGCAGTAACTCCCCTGCACGTGCTGTTTGCTGTCGTCATAGCAATAACGTTGACGTTGCTTACTCCCGTTAACGCAGTCCGTACATGTTGTGAAAGAGGCCCATGGACCCCATTGATATACAATACCAACTGTAATTGGTGATAATATATTTTGTTTATTCTACTCGCATTCGAATGAACAATATGTTCAGTTGATTATTGTCTAATTTTACATGTTTCGTCGAATATTAAAAAATAAAATTAAGCTAATTTTCTATAACCCATCTGACTTCTCATTAAAGTTAAAGAACGCGAATAATTTGGTTGACATGTGACTTAATTTTTTAATGAAAATAACTTTTAACAGTTTTACCAAGAAAAAATGTTCAAAGTATTTACCCATTTACATTATATTAGGGTGGGGATTAGGGTGGGAGAGGATGTTAATGCTGTGATGGTGTTGGGTAATTGAATTATTAATTAAGTACTTACGCAAATATCGTTTGCCAATATTGTGTATTGGTACACCTATGTGAATAATCAAAGACATTTATTAATAATACAGTTACAGTAGATATTTTTACATCTTAATGGTAACAGTAAATGGTCCATGAATTCTGCGTTGTTCACACTATACATGTTAATACTAAAACAATCTATCCCTACACTAAATAATGTTGTAAAAGGCTTTTGTGGTTTTGTTTCTGTTATTGTTGTTGTTGTTTTGTTGTTGTTATTGTTGTTTTTCATAATTGATCTAATGGCTTGGTATTGTCTTGCAATAAACATGTAATGTTAAGGAACATATTTTACCCATTTCAAAAAAAAAAAAAAAAAAAAAAAAAAAAAAAAATTTGTTTTGTATTATTCATATTTTACATGTATTATTTAGTTGGCAATGAAATATTATTGAACTAAAGAAAATAACCTTACCGTCTTTTTTAATAGTCAACGTATTTTATAACAATTTGTTTTTCTGGCAACTTAGAAATCCGATATGTTCTTGGCCAGGAGGATCGAACCATTCCCGAACAATTCTCGTTTCTATCACCCAAAAACTTCCCCCGGACCCCTCAAAATAAACAAATTTTTCCAAATTAAAAAAAGGGAAAAAGTTTAAGAAAACCGGGTTTTTCCCCAAAAAGAAATTTAATTAAAGAAAGGATTTTTTTAAAATTTTGGGAAATTTAAACTTCTGAAGGAAAAGGGAAAAAAAATTTTCCGGGAAAGGGGGGGTAAGGTTGACAATGCTCGTTTAAATAAATAAATGATTATTGGTTGGCATTTTAATTTTAAAAAAAAGACGCAAATTTTAAAAGATTACTTTTTTTGCTTAACCACTAAAAAATAAAAAAAAACCAAAAATTAATTTCAAAAAAAAATTTTTTTTGTGAGTAAAAAATTTTTTTAACGTTCTTGCATTTTCTAACTATGGTCAAATTTAAAATCCCGAAAAGGAAAACAAAAAAAAAGAAAAATTTTGAATAAATTTTTTCAATTTTCGATTAACAGATTTGTTTTTGGCAAACTTACGGAATACAGCGGAAAAATGTTCTTTTCCAGGGGGGGGTCAAAAACCCTTCCCGAACATCTGGTCCATTCCCGTTTTTTCTGACGTCATTAGATGGGAAAAATGGTACCCGAATCGCATGACGCCTGCAAGAACTGGAAACAAAAAATTTTCCATTTGTTTTTAAAAGCACAAAAACTTTCAAGGAAAATACGTTTTTAAGGATAAATTTTTTTACAAAAATGAAATGTTTTTTATTGAAAAGGGAAAATTTTTTTGAACTTTTTTTTTGGAAAATTTGAACTTACTAAAATGGAAATCCTGGCGCACAAGCTATGGTACCGTGAGCTGGTGCTTGTAAAGGTTTGCAAAGATCGGTGTCTGCAACTTCAATAAATGGAAATATTCTGAAGTTACATAACTTTAACATTTATATCAATAATAACTAGCTTCACACATTTTAGTAATTTACCATAATTTTCCTTACTTCTTAAGTGTAAATAAAAACAACAACAATCAAATAGGACCTAATATAGAACCCTGCGGAACACCCTAAGACGTAATGATCTCAGACAAGGACTTGAAACCATCATCAATTGAACACGCACCAGAAACGATGCACACACTGGTCCATGTTTTAAATATTTCCCGTTTTAATTCTGTCGTTCGTAGATCGTATTCTTAATTTTATTAGAAAAATAAAATTTTAAAGTAATGTTAAGCATACCTAGCCTTTTGTCTGCGTCAATACATGATGTAAGCAAGACCAGTACTGAAAATGATTCAAAATATTTGGTGTAAGATAGTTTGTGTCAGGCAAGGTTTATTTTCTACTCAATAATTTAAAGCATTATCATTTAAAGGCAGAATATGCCCCCAGAAACGAATAAAATATTTTTTTCTGAAGAAAGGAAAAACATTGTTTAAATAATGGTTTTCGAGCTACAGAAACTCCTCTCAACAACAACCTAACGTTTTGTCTCCCAAAGGGTGTAGCTCTACAGATGTTGTATATAACCAGATAAGTGTCGCTTCTTTATGAGACAAAAATGACTTTTTTATAAATATGACAATTTTTACAAAAAAAATAATTATTTTTTTATTTCAGCTCGATGAAGAGAAGTAAGCTAATAGCTTATTTTGAACACTCTCGAATCAAGCGGTATTGGTGTCATTCGAGGAAACATAGTCTTGAAGTATGTAGTACTCGAACCCATGTTCCTTGGGTTCAGATGCAGGCCCCTTTACCACTCGGTCATTGCTCCTCTTGTACAGCTTTTGTCTTCTAATTCATGAAGTTGTAAACTGTATTTTTCTGCAAAGCCGATATAGTCATTGCCAACCGGCCATGTTATAATATGATATCATAGTTTGGGGCCCTTTTTATGAGAGTTAATTGGCATACTCATACATGCACAATGCCCGTTAAATGCAGTGGCAGAATTATTATCCGAACTCTAGTCACCTCAACTATCTGTACATAGATCATGCTCGTTGATTGGCTTATATTTTTCTTGGGGTTTAATTTACTAAGTATAATGACAACAGGGAAAGAGATAATGATAGAAAAATCATATTTTGATGCTCGTACATTTGTTCATTTATTCTGGGGTTTCAGTAAATTTGACGAAAGGAAAGTGTTTTTATTTTTGCCTATGATACAAAGAGAAAGAAATACCAAAAACACTTGATACGCCCCCTCGTACATAATAAGATTGCTTCGTGTTCCAATGCTCTTTCTATTAATGGTTTCCTTTTAAAGTCTAACCTGTATATACACGATATGAACTTTCAAAACTCAACTAATGCAACTCAAGAAAACAAATGATAATAAACATTAACTGACTTCACATTTTTCATCTATATACGGTTCCAGAGGAAGATTTCAAATAACTATTTTAACATCAAAAGTGGTTAAACAATAAATGATATTAAAGAAATATAAGTAAAGAATAAATTACCTAAATATACATGTAGTAGAAATTTTATCGTCGCCATGTTTGTATGAAAACTAAGTACTAACTGATAACAGCTCTCTATCTTTTGTCTCAAATGTTATAATTTTCTGTAGGTCGCATATATGGTATTGTCCTTAATTTTTTGACATTTAGTTAAAAAAAAAAAATCAAAGAGATGTCGTAAAAATGTTATACTTTTTTATAAACTTCTTGCATGAATAAAAAAAATATTTTCTAAATGCTGAATTTAACTATATTGTCACGATTTCATCTTCATGAATTCACGATTTCAATTCACTAATTCACGATTTCAATTCACTAATTCACGATTTCAACTTCAAAAATTCACGATTTCAACTTCATAAAGTTATGTTTTGAACTTCATGATTTTAACTTCGCCACTTTACGATTTTTCAATTTTTTAAAGATGGCTTCCGAACTTTTACAAAAAGCATCTCGCCTGTTTAAGGTTTTTTTTTAATAAGTGTACCATTATTTTGACCTATGTAAGACAGTAAAATTTTACGTTTTTAAGTCTTTGGGTCTAAGTGGAGTTCCTTTACGTGTTATCTTAGATAAATTTGCGTGTAGTGAATAGCACGTGTTATACTGTGAAGGAAAATTAACTCTTGTCGTTCGATTCTAATACTTATTTTAAAGTTACCTCCCTTTACATGAAAATCATTAAAGCACTGTATATTTGATATTTTAGATAAAAACAATAGTTATAATTGGTCTAAACGCTATAGTCGTATTGAAAGTCTTTTTTACATTATCTTTTTAAATTTGGACCTGAAGCGAATTTGAATTTTTGAACTGCTTTTTGAGCCTTTTATATAAAGCATCAGTACGGTTTCAAACTATATAGCATAATGCCACATTTAACGCCCAAGAGGTGACTATATAAAATCGGATTGTTAAAAAATTAAACGTGTACGTAGTAGATCAAACTAAATAAACATGTATAGCTTAGATAAACGCGGTTAATAAAAAATAATTATCAGCATTTCGTTTCTTTATTGGTCGACATAACAATAACAATATTTAAAGAAATCGACATTATTGTATAATTTGCAATTCAAATGATATCGACGACGAATTCCACTTTGTTTTGCTTTGCCTTTTTATCATGATTATATGAGAAAATATTTTCCCAGATTCTACTATACACGCCCAAGTATGTTTAATTTTATAGAACTCTTAAATTCAAAATGTAAGATGTCTATACATAATCTTGCAATTTAGAAAACTGACCAATTTAACAACTTATAAATCCTTTTGTTATTATTATCATAATGTCATAATATTCCAATGAAAGATATAATTATTATGTACTCTGGTAACATTCTTACACAGGTCACTCTCAACTGTTGAATTTAAACAATTTTGCTGTAACGTTTATTTATACTTTATATCAATTGTATGTATAATTGTATTGTTATGACGATGAGCTGTATGCTTATTAAGTCTTTGATAAAACTTATGTTCTGTTCTGTTTTGTTCCTTAGCCTCGATCGCCGGCCCTTATTGTCGTAGAGTTAACTGATCAGCCCCTTACTAGGCGGCGCCACTATCATTTGTGATGTCATCATATCAGAGAACAGTATCATAAAATCACGATAAGGATGGTCATTTAAATAGTGTAATTGACTAGAATGATAATGCTATTAGTTCCAATCAGTTGCACCATTCTTTACATTTCAAACTACGGTCGTCGTCACGAGTGACAGAATTATTTCTTCATTACCGGAGATACCGGGTACTGGCTTTTACGACTGCCCATATTGCACCAGTTATAGGTGGTGAAAGGTAACCTCGTAAAATAAATGTAAATATTGTGTAACAGTGATAAAAATGATTTGAACAAGATGTTCGAAAAGAGGTAACAGGCATTATTAAAATAACTAAATGACCGATGTCTTTTGAATTAAGAAAATAATCCGGATAAATCGTTATAAAGCTAAATCTAATAAGATATTTTTTGTAAAACTTGCAAAAAAATTAATATTAAAATCATGTTCTTTCGATATTCCAGTGGTTGATTATCGAAATTTAACACACAAATATTGTACGTTAATAAATTTCAATTAAGCAAACTTGAAGATTTCATGCATGTGACATTCATCTAAACGTGGTTTGGCACATTTTCCATAAGTATTTCTGATAATGTTGAAAACAATAGAAAAAAGTATAAATGTAAATGACATTTGCCATTTAAGTTGATCATTCAATAAAAATACTAATAATACTTAATAACAATAACAATGATTGAATAATAATAATAAAAAAATATAATAATAATAGTAGTAATAATAATAATGATAATAATAAAAATAACAGCAGTAATTCTCCCTAAATCTAAAACAGTTTTATAACCGAAATATAAATATTATATTTACAGAAGAATGTACGTTATATGACCACCCTTCACCACGGACTACTTATTTACAATTTGGTGCATCATGTCCACGCCGTATAACCGGCACCAGTGATGGCAGATTGCTGCAGTGATGACAGAAACCTAAAATTTACTGATTACTTCTAGGTTGGTTTGATAAAGAATTTTTGACTTCTAATTTATAGAAACAAAAAACCTTATTTGAACTTTGTTACTCTTAATGAAAATTTTAAAGAAAAGTTTTAAAAGTCTATTAGGGTTTTTAACTCGTCATTATGACAGTAAAAAGCCGAAATAGGAACTTCTGTATTGAAAATACTTATTAAAAGAAAATCAAAATCCTTAGAACTTTGTTTAAAACTTATGTAAAAGTAACAAAGTTTAACTCATAACTTTGTGCGTTCCATATAAAAAATTTACCAAGTCCTAACTAAGATTTTTTGTCAATATACTGCGTTCTAATTATATTATTATAGTTCTCCTTATCAGTCTTTTATTTCAGATTTTCATCCTTCTAATAGCAGAAATAAAAAAATGTCTACTCTAATTTTGTTCATCTTAATAAGGTTTTTTAATATAAAAAAACATCCTAATAGGAAATATATTAGGCTAATCAGGATTTTGAACTCGTAAATAAGACAGTAAAAGCCTAATTATTAATTCTATATATACTTATTAGGAGGATTAAAACCTACCTAGGAGTTACAAAGTTTAATAAGGAATCTATTTCTGGTAATTAGACTTCTAAAACTCCTATTTAAAATTTACAAAAGTCCTTATTAAGATTTAATTTCTCATCCCCTATTTTTTCTGATTAGTCTTTTTAAAGTCATATAGAGTACTCGTTATAAGAAAGAAATAGTTTTATTTTTCATATTTAGGAGTAAAATCCTTCTTATTAATTGATAAAAATAGAACAAAAAACTTAATTTATATGAATTTAAAGGTCTTATTAAAATTTGACACGATAAAAAAAAACACACGATTAAAAAAAATGTCTTAATAGAGAGTTTCGACCGTGCGACCACATACACGCGTCGAGGACATGTTGGAAGAAAATTTACCGTGCGACCACATACACGCATCACAAGATTTCCCTTCTCGTATGAGAAAGGGACAAAGGGTTGTCCGCCCCTTCTTCAAGGGGCAGACTTTCAAATATGTCATTTCCTTATCGTTGTTGATAAGGAGACTAAATTATAAGGGTTTGTCTTAAATTGGTATACATGTATATACAACCTAGTTATACAAACCAAGCGAGAAATCGGGTTTCGTCCTTTTAAGTTTCGTATGAAATTTTATAAAGATCATATTTAATTTATAGGTAAAAAATGAGTTTCCAGTTAATTTCTACTTTTCATTTTATTGTATATTAAAGATTTATATGTATTTTCTTTCTAAAAACAAAAACGTTTTCGTATGCATAATATGTCGGAGATATATTTCGCACTTTGTTTGCTAATATTGACCTGGGGGCGATTTTTGCCAGTATATACATTTAACTTCTTACCCGCCTAATCCTACTTGTAACAGAACAGAACAGAACATATATTTAATTAGCCTTACACATAAGAATATTATTTCAATACATAAACATCAATGATAAACATGACAAATATGAAGATCATATAACAAAGGTTTAATGGTATACATTTAACATATATTTACATATATATTAAAAACTATTGATATACTTCTTTCTCTTTTTTTTTGAGAAAAAAAAACATTGATATATGCAAATAAAGTGGAATTCATCATCAATATTTCTTGTGTTACAACATAAACAATATATTTAGTTTCTTGGTAAATTATTACCCTGTTTCTAGTCTCAAATGCCGCAATGAAATTCGACGTTTAAAAAATTAAATGCGTAATTAGTTTAGTAATATGTCTAAGTATTTTTTATATATATTTAAAGGTAGATACATATTCAAAATAGAGCTTGTGTTATCTATCCATACCATTCTTGCTTAAAAGTATCTATCAATCTACAAATAAATTCACACAAAAATTTACAGAACTAGGATTCTCAAAAATATTTGAGAAACCGTTATTATAATTATAATCATCTTAACATAATTTGTAAAATATAGTCAATTTGTATATGTCCACCCTGTTATTTTCACGGGAGGGCTTTTGTCCGCCCTGTCATTTTCATGGGAGGGCTTTTGTCCGCCTTGTCATTTTTTGACGGGAGGGCTTTTGTCCGGGAGGGCTTTTGTCCGTTTCCCTTTGTATGTCTATGTTAAAAGAATAACTCAATGTCAATGAACTCAATGTTAAGTGCGTGACATTACAGATAAGGCTTTCTCTCATACATAGAAAATTAAGTATTTTCATGTTAATTACTCTATTTATAATAATCATGTTAAAGGCTTTTTTCTATGGACTTACCGAATTATTTTGTTTCTTTTCGGCCAATAGAAAAAAAAAACATTTCAAAGGTAGTTTAATTTCTCAAATGTGGATAAAGGAACGATACAAATAAAGAAATTAATAAAAGAGAGATCTTGCTTTTCTGTCACGATGTTTGCCGCTTTCAGAGCGTTATTTTTTTTATCGGCAACTTCAAAAATTATTAGCTAAAATTTCTGTCTTCAACTGCAGCATTTGCACGTCGATCAGTTTGGACGCCTGATATTCTCTAGAAAAGACATACTGGGCTGATAGTTTGCATGCGTGACCCTAAGTAATGAATGACATTTGCGCATAACACAAAATTCATTCATTTATTTCAACTTGAGGGATTGTGAACTAAAAGTACAACCATTCTCATTACTTACAAACTTAAGATAATTGAACAATAAACAATCATTTGCAAGTATGATTTTTTCCGAAGCTGCTGTTTTAACTCGCTCAAAATATTTTGTAAAATGGGTAAACGAGTCCAAAATTACTGTACAGTTCTTTCAGTTGACGTTTTGACCTTATTTGCGTAATATAAATATGCCAACCAAGCAAGCTTATAACCTACCTGTAGAAATCTGTCATCACTGCATCAATCTGTCATCACTGGTGCCGGTTATACGGGGTGATGCTACAGAAAAATATAAAAATGGAAAAGAAAACCATTCTACCGAGAACTACAATATGCCTAAATCATTCTAGATTGATGCGTTTCGCGTCCGTCACTCAGTCAAAATATTTCATGTTTTCATTCATAAAACACACGCTCCCTTATTTCTGATGCGATGCCGAATGTAACCTGAGAGTTTATCAGTCGTGGGAAAAAGGAGCAAGATTTCTTACGAAGCGGAAACTTGCAAACTAACTGTCACACTTATTTATCACCATGCACTTAAACTTTAATACTGTATTATTTTTGTAATATAATTTAAGTCAAGGAATACCTTTCGAAAAACAAAGAATTGTAACTAAAATGGAAAGTATAATGCTAGTGCGGTACTTATCACAATAAGTTCATGAAATATCAAGATATATTTTTAATCATCATTTTATAATTTAATTAAGGAGAGGTGATTTGTTTCTAAATCACGTGATGTAAAGAGACGTGTTCATCACACAACGGTGTTAACAAAGTGACCTGCACGTGAAAAACTTATAACCAGTCTGAACTGGTGAAAAACGGAAAACCATACAAATTTAACTACATTGTATTTTAGAGAGAAAGTGTGTTCTTTTACAAACTTGATAGTTGATATAATGCATGTACGGATTTACAGGGGTTGGTTTCATTGGGTTCATGAATCCCCTCTCCTGGGATATGGCTAGTATATGGAACCCCTTTGAGATTTTGACAACATCATGTTGTTTTATTGGGTTTTTTTTTTCTTGGAAAACATCACGCAGAAATGAGTATAAAACAGAAAAGTTCTACTCTTAACCTTCTCTGAAAACTAGTAAACCCCCTTATCCATTGCCGAAATTTTGCAGGCCCCTCTGATAGAAAATGCTGTAGCTGCCCTTATAATTGCTTTACGTTTTAAAACTGCCGACATTTACAAGTACATATACCATAATAAGCCTTGCTAATACATGTAATATGTTGTAAGGGTGTCCGATAAGAAAAAAGGTGTTGTTGTTGGTTTTATATTGTTTATTGTTGTTATTTTTTCTTATTTTTTATAATTATTATTATTATTATTATCTATTAATCTATTTGTCTATTTATCATCATCATCATCATCATCATCATCATCATCATCATCATCATCATCGTCGTCGTCGTCGTCGTCGTCGTCATCGTTGTTGTGGTTGGTAGGGTTGTTTTATTTTTGTACTTATGTTAAGTGTCTGTTGTACTTTCGTTAATTTAAACAGACAATGTCACGTTGTTTTTGTTTTCATTTTAAACAGTTGTAAAACTTAATTTAATAGCGTGCCAGAAAGTGTGTGTAGAGGTTGGGGGTGGGGTATCGTAACGAAATAAAGGCAAGCGTCTATATTAATGAGATTTGGGTTTCGGTAAGTAAATCAAACACTTCGGGAGCTAATCTGGTTACATGCATAACACATTTCAGCTTTCCACTTCACACTTATCTGTCATCATTTGAGACATTTTCGTCAAGTGTTTATTGGATAAGCCTCAGTATCCGCGAAAGTAGTCCCGCAGCTAACACACTTCCGGTCACGAGATCCTCGATTGATATTCAAGCTCTGTTTATTTTGAAACTAAGATTTTACATATATTAAAACATGTTTTGATTGATATAATTATTTTCCTTGTTGTGACACATATTTTTTGTATTTGCAGTATTTAAGTAAGTAATAATAATAATAATAATATAAATAAATGCTATATAAAATCACGGATTTATATTGCCTAAGATCCGTGATAAAATATATACTTTTTTAATGTTTTAAAATGAAATTATTGTCTAGTAATAGTTGATACAAGATTCGAAGAAGTTAAGAACTGTCCCTTTAAATGTTAAACATGCATGGGAGGCCGGATAAAATCCTCTTTACCGAAAACCCCTTGACTTGCGTTTTTAAAATTTAAAACAGATTTTATTAATATACATAATAACATGAATATTAAAGTTCCTCGTCATTTCACAGCCTGCCCACGAACTATGCGGTGACTGAACTGTGCTCTGGTAAATTCAATGTGGCTTACTGCCGTGATCCAAAAGGGAAAACTACCAACACTACCATTTTACTTTCATTTCATACTCACGGAGGTAATGATAATACTCTGCTACAATTAAAATATAGCTGCAAGTTCATACCCTGTAATAAATTAGTTTTTATGAAAGATTCAAACTTCAGATTTACGAAGTTTACAGATATAAAATTGATTGATCAATGATGCTAAAACTATCAAACTTGTACAAAAGGATGAAATTTCATCTTTTAATATGCAGGCATCAAAAGAAACAGTGAATGGGCAGAAATTACTAAGAAACGCCTAGATGTCAATTAGACCTGTTATGTGTCAGACAAAATGGAATGAAAGTTTGCAAGAAAGTTCAGTGGGCCTTTAATTTGTAAGATGAACTTTTACCTACCTTATAACAGATGGATTGGGGTCGTGGGTAAAGTGGTGAGATATGTCTAAGATTGTTAATGCATCGAGAAGATGTACATTTTATCCAAAAGAAATATATATGTAACAAAAGTTATTTCAGTTTTTAAACTTGCTTATGGAATAAGACATGTCGTGCGACCAATGTAATGTAGTAAATGCTTACTAATAAATATTAATCATTTTGTGTTTGAATTTATTTTTATAAAAATATCATCTAAACGACAATGGAAAATTGACAACATAAATATGAAATTTTGCAAATATGATTTCTCTGTCTCACATTGTTTTTAGGCGAAATCCTCAAGAAATACTTGAATAAAGTTGTCAAAATTTAGAGCGTTCATTCATTTTATAAGAATACTGTAATCTTATGTGTTTTGTATATGAAATACACTTGATTTAATACGTGTACTGTTGCATATATTATTACATACAGTTCTCTTAATATTTTTATTATTTTGGTTTTTTTTTATTCGTACATTTATTTCATTTTGTTTCAAGTGTGAACAGATGTTAGAATGCATTATTTGATTCACTTCTCACTGCTGTAATTCAAATTACATTCATAAAATTTGCTTCTGCGATTTTATTGTTCTTTAATACAAATCCAAATTGCCAAAGGGATATTATAATGAAATAATGGGCATTATTCGGAAAGTTCGGTTTTTATAGTCAATATAAAAAACGACTAAATATCAAAATTTTGCGACTCAGTACAAGTTCAAAATAGTGCTGTTTTAGTTTTTGTAATTATGAATTGTAAAAAAAGCTGTAATACCGAAAAATGTTGTTGTTTTTAGGGGGTGTTGTTGTTATTATAATTTTTGGTCAAATTCATAGTGTTCTCTTTACATTATAGCATAGTTATGTTTCATTTAAGTCTTATATATATGCGTAATTGTAAGAAAAAATCTTGCAAGATATTTTAATCTCGCTCCAGTTCACTTACTAGAAATCTTGGTCGAGACCCAGTTGGGCTCGAAATCATGACCCCTGGGTTCAGAGTCCGACATCTTTGTCCATAAGTCTCCGATAACGTACCACAGCACGGTTCTTGTAACCTGGCTTTATACTGGTGACTTCCGTTTCCGGTAGAGTAAGAGTTTAACCTAAAACATTGAAACTTGGTTATTTTTTCTTTGGTTTGTTTAGTACATGTTAAATGATAAAATGAAGCCCGGATGAAGACGTTGTCCTTTTCCCATTAGGAATTCAATGTTGGCTTTGGTGATGTAGCTTTTTCTTATTTGTTTTATGCAAATAGTAATAAGAATATTTCAAGGCTACGAACACACAATGAACGCAAATAGAGCAATCAAGGGAAACTTGTCTGAAATATTTTATGTGTATAAATAATGAAACGAAGTACGAATTAAGGTCGTTGACTTCAAACCAATTGCCCCCTCATTGTGATATGTTCGAATCCATACTTTGACTTTAGATTTTTATGTGAGGAAGCTATTCATCTAGCTTACGGAAGGTCGGTGGTTCTACTCAGGTGCCCGTTCGTGCCTGAAATTAATCTACGGAAAGGCACATGAGGACTTCCTTCACCAGTAAAGATGAAAAGTCGCCATAATGACCTATACTGTCCTTGTGGCGGATGTATAACCCAACCAAGAAAAGAGAAGAAGAGAAAGTTGATTTACCTCGATAGACGGACAGATAAAAAATTAAAGCATGAGGTGAAAAAATCAAACAAATTCTTAATTGATTATATCCTATTTATTTTTTTTATTTAAAACGCAATTAATGTAATCGGATATAAATTGGATAATAAATTTATTAACGTGTACTTGATAACAATTTATGCACCCTCGGTAAAGTACGGTGTTTCACGGGTTTTAACGGAAGAAAAAAGGTATCATTTTGTCACCTAATAGGCCATGATAGGATTATACCCTGGAGTAAACAAAACATGTTCGTCATCTTAGGCACTTAAATGCACTTAAATATCAACTTGTCAAGGAAATGCTTTTCATCATCAAACCTAACGAATATCTCAAGATTTCTGTTTACTTTACACTTCAGTTTGGCACGGATCATAGAAGCTGTCAGTCCCGTTAACATAGGATGCCTTCTACGTCCCCACTTTACTTACATAATATATCATTACATTATAATTAGATTTTAAATAATAATAATTATACATATAAAAAAAAATTTTTGGAGTGAAATATTCTATATTTTCTCACTGAGAATGTAGACTTGAAAATATTCTTTCAAATTTATACAGTGCGCATTAAACACGCATTAAACATGTGTATAAGACAATGAATAAAATACTCGTACATTCCTAATTCGTTTTAAAAAATATTTTTCACGGCATTTTTCAGATGTAGTTTTTTGGTTGACAAATATGATTTCATAATGAATGATGCAAATATAGATTATTTAAGGTTAATTTTTACTCACAAAACATACTATTTCATTGATATATACATAATGTAATTAAAATACTTTTACGATAATGGAATTCGAGGAGACTTCTGGCCAAAAATAAATAATGCTAAAAATTAATATTTTAAGTGATATTTATTCGCAATTTCATATTTTACCATTTGAAAAAAAACTGGGTAAATTCATATATGATTTGCGCAGTTTCCGGTCATCAAGAAATAATTGTTTCTGTGTTGAATTTTGAAGTTAATTAAAAATGACAAAATTTTCAACAACAACAACAACAAATATAATAAAAAACTTATTAATAAAAAAAACTGTAGATCTAACAAAATTTCAATTAAGTACATTTTTAAAATACTTTTATTTATATTCAGTTATTTATTATATTAACAGAATGATATATTAGTCATTATTAAATTATACTTTCTTCACATTTTCTATACTAAAGTATATTAAATGAATATCTTCGGACATATGGAATATTTTTTTACTGACATTTTTCTCTTAAGGGATATGTAAATAAATAATTATGCGGTTGTTTTTTTAAAAAAAATCTAAAAGAAAGTGAAATCGGCCGCAGTCTTTTCCAAATTAGGTTATGTGAACATGAATTTTATTTCAAAGCATATAAATTGTTTTTGAAGCAAATTTACCTATATTTGAATAAATTGTTAAATGTGCTCTTAATTGATTATGTATATATATATATACTATATTACTTTTGCAATACGGTATTGTTTGTTTCGTAAAATACGTTCTGTATATATTTTTTGTGTAATGCGTATTTTGTCGTACTGGTATAAACAGACCGCGTGCTACATGCTGTTACATGGCAACGTGAAGAACAAAGTCATGAGTAATTTATGACTCTGTTTTGATTCATTTTGATCACCAATTACAAATGCAGAAGAAGTGCTATGCTTATCACACGAAGCGCACGCCGGTACGGGAACGTAAATCCGAGACGCCATTTGGTCATGCGCGAAACGCCCCGCTGTTTTGAATTGACACTTCTCTGGCCATAAGCAATGCGCAGATGCTTCTTAGAGGGTAATCTCTTGAACGGCTAACATCCGCCCACTTAAGATTTTGGTAGCATTTTTCCCTCATATATATTTTCTGGAAAATAGTAAAAATGAAAAAATCACTCCAACATCTCCGTGGAGGGTAGCTGTCTTATAACGTTCGCATAGAGTTTAACGCTCAATTTCTGCACGTGGAGTTAAAATTAGTAACATTCGGGGAAAAGTTGTGTTTTTGATTTTTTTATCATCCGTGTCGTGCGAAAGGTGGAATTAGTGATGTATTGGTGATAATTAGTGATAATTGGAAGACATACGAAACTACTTTGATAATTTGTGTTTAACATTTTTTTTTTCAATGTAAATCTGAATTTAAGCTAGGACAATAGTTTTTAAAAAATAAGCGTCATAAATTTGAACAAAACTTTAAATTACAGAAACATTCAGCAGTTTTAGAGAAAGTATGATTCCGGACCATTCTCTTGCAGAATGGAGCAAGAAGGAATCGGAGACAACTTCCGGCATGGAAAACACGCTCACGTTAACCACATTTTGACGCAAACACCAATATCTGAGCGAAATCACCCCACGCCCACCAGCAATTAGCAACAGTTCCGCTTCATTTGCCGCATCAACATTTGGGACTTTTTCATAAAACAAGAACATACCGAATATAGCCCCTTAGTGATGAAGTGATAACTTCAGTCTCTCAAAGGACGAACACAACCAAAGAAGCGGAAGTTTCAGCAGACGAAGTGACAGTGTTGAAAATGTGTCGTCCCCAGACGGTTCAATGAGAGCAGGAAGTTGAAAACTGGGTCGAAAAAAGGCGGAAAAGGTCCCCAGTCTTTGGAAGATTCTGCAACACAAAGATGCATGGCAAACGTCCGGGAGCGACACAACGTACTCAGAGTCTTAACGACGCTTTTCACCAGCCTACGACAATCATTCCAACATTCGCGTTGACAAGCTTAGCAAAATACAAACTTTAAATTAGGCGACAAGATATATTTGGGACTTCTTATAATCAAGTGTTAAGAACGATGACATTCTTAGTGACTCTAGATGTCGCAGTTGGTCAACTATGTGCCATGAAAGACTCAGTTATGCTTTCTCCTGTGTGGAGAATGGAAGGGGGCCTGTCACTGCCAATGCTCACTGACAGCAACGTGCGGACATCGACGTCATCATTATTTATTCATGATCAAATGGTGAGTGTTTTATGCTATATAAGTGAACTCTTTAAGTTGTAATTTACGTTTAAAAGATTTTAATCTATATGTATATTTAGTGTGTAATGTAATAAAATATTAATGGCAAACATTAAGATATAGACGATTTCTTTTTTCCAAGTGGCATACCAACTTTAATTCATGTACTATACTTTTTATTATTAAAAAAAGAAGATTAGACAACTTTTCTTTCATCGTGGTATAATACATTTGAGTCAGTTGAGTCGAATAATTGCAATATTTTTTAACAAAGCCGTAAGAGTTTGCCTCTACAGATTCTCAAAGTTTCCCGCCGAATTCATTTATCATTTAATATCTGACTACCGGCGCCGTGACTGCGAGATGTGAGCTCTCCGATTACGCCATCGTGATTACATTCATAAAATGGATTGGAAGGGGTGAAAATTATATCTTCTATAAATCTGAATTTACCAACTTTTCCGATTACTTACGAAATAAATATTTAATATTTCTATTCTTTCATTTTAAAAGGCAATTGTCTTAAATAATTTTGGCATCTAAATAAAAATACAAAAATGAAAATTGCTACTGATCATTAAATATTGAAAAATATCGTAATTGTACTCAATGGAATGTAGCATTCTTCGCGTTCATTAAAATATTAAATATATTTATTTTTAAAACAAAGTTCAAAGACAAGACGACTTTGAGCATCAACAATGCTCACTAGGTGATTGCAGCTTCGCGTCGATGGCTTATGCAGAAAAATGAATGTCACCTGTGACCAGTACATCATAATTTAATCAAATCAGAAACAATACCTATTGCTGATACTAATACTTGTGTAAATTTTGTCAGATGGCGACAAGATCATTTTTTTTGTTTGGATTATATAATATTTACTGCATAATGCGCAACGGTGATTTTTAACACAGCGTGATTTTTTGCACGAAAAATAATCCTTGCGCAATGTTTCACCACGCGTCACATCGCGACATCTCGGAAAATAAAAAGGAAAATTGTGGGAATCAGATGTCTCTGATATCTCGTTAATTACCCTAGTGATTTCCCTCTGATTATGAAGATTAAAAGAAAAAATCCCATGCATATTTACGTTGATTTTCAAAGATTTTTTGGCTTTGTGGGGCTAACAAGAAAGTAGATCCCGCGACGGAGATAATACTCTGTTACAGTTATGTATAAAATATTTGTCAAACAGATATTCTGCTTTTGAAAATCTTATGCGCATCAATATTATATAATATTAATAAGTCATCAAAAATTAATGTGTATTAACCATGTACAATGTTTTTAGTTTTATTGTGGCTTTATTTTTAAGCAAAAAGGGATAAAAAAAGAGATTTATACCAAAGTTATGTTTTGATTTTTTTTTTTAACTATTTCTATCAAATAATTAATAATTTAAAATAAGACATGTCTGAACAATTTACAAATATTGACCTATTTATCAACCTTTATGAAACATCGTGCATCAATTTGACACGCGAATTTATAAGTCAAAAATATTAGCACATAATGCACCACATTTCATTTATGAAGATGCTTCGATGATATTTGTTATCGAAAGATTTGCTGTTGAATGTATTTATTTTTATTTTCATTTATTATTAGTTATTATTATTTATGTTTTTATCATCATCAACATCATCATCTTTTTCTTTCTTTTTTCTCCTTCTTTTCATAATTAACATAAACATTATATAATTTATTACATTTTATTATTGTTATTATTATCAATCATATCATTATATTATAAATTGTATTTGATCATCATCATCAACAACAACAATAAACACGAACAAGCATCATCAGTCATCATTATATTATTATATTTATAGATAATTATCATTTATTATCATTTTGTAAAACCATTTGATATCAATCATCATAAAAAATGTTTTACTAGATAGATGTATATAAATGCGTAATGCATAGAAACTGTTATTTCAAAGGAAGTTTTTGTATATAAAACATGTTCTTAAAGTTCTATAAAAGAAATATATTTGTCTTGTATTTTAACACTGAATGTACATTTTCGGCATAAAATACTGTAAAAAATCAGTGGACAATAATATCATTTAAAATTTATACTTAGCAAATCATAACTACTAAATATTTTAACTGTTATATAGATGATTAGTTGGAATTTTGAATGCAGGAATGAGTTGGATGAGCAATGGATACTCAATGTAAGTAGAAAATCTAATTTAAAAAAGGTTACTAAATATAGATCCATGTTGGAGTTAATTAGTATTATAACAATGTATATTTAGTAATTGTAAATAATGGATGGAATTTTTACACATCACATGATTTTAGTCAATTGTTCTAGGGACGATCAAGCCTTAAGTAATAAGATATAATCTTAATAAATAATAAATACAAAAAAAAAAATTCTAGAATTCCTGTTTTAATGAAATTGCTTCGTATTATTATGGTAGTTTGTTTATGCTTCCAATAAAACGGCTTAACCAATGCAAAAACCTGCACGAAATCATCGTGGCAATATTTATTACTAAATAAGGCCATGACAATACTATGTCTTTCCAAATCCAGATCATTCAATTACGACGAATGTGAATTAATAAATTTCACTTGCCTAATAACTTGAGCTGTATTTATGGGAATATTACCTGTATTTGAAATGTTGCCGCCGGAAATATCGTAAAGTTAAACAAATCCCACGGCGTCTCTAATTCCCTCGTATCCTTACTGGATTAGTAAATTTCACTTTTATCTTTCTGAAAATGAACAGTGTTTAGATGAATATCGCCTGTCTTTTATTACTAGCGTATCTGTTAAGTGTAAATGGGAGATAATGAGCTCGTGCAAATGGGTTATCTCCAAAATGTCAAATTTGGGGTTTTTTAAGAAAAAGTGGGAAATTTTTTTTTATTACCCATTTTAAAATTTTAATGGAATTTTAGTCATTTGAAAAAAGAAACCCAAAATTTTCTTGAAAAATTTAAAATTTTCAGTTTCAATTTTAAAAGTGAAAAGGGGACCATAAAAAATTTCCCGATTCCTGAAACCCCTTTCTCCCCAAATTTTTAAAAAAAGGCAAAACTAGGAATTTGTAAATTAAATTTTTTTATACTATTAAAAATTACTGAAAAAAAGCAAAAACCAAGGGGGAATTTTTTTAACTTTTTTTTCAAAAAATTTTATACATTTAAAGGAAATTTGGGTTTAAAAAGGCCAAATTCCAAAATATTTTATAAAAAAAAAACAGAAAAGTACATTTTAAAAATTTTTTAAAATATTGCTTGGGAAAAAAAAAAAGGTTTTTAAAATAGAAAACAAAGGATTTAAATATTAAAAATTTAAAAATATGAATAAAAATATTCTTTTTAGGGAAAATTATAAATATTTTACTATATTAAGTTTTAAAACCCGACAATTTTAAAATTTCTTCCAACAAATTTCCCAAAAATAATTAGCCCAGCCGTCCAAATAAACAAATAAAACTTTTTTTTAAATGCCTTTTCCCTTTTAAAAAATTCAAAATAAAATTCCCCCAAATTTATTAAAACCTTTTTTGTTTAAACCTTTTATTTTTGGGCCCTTCAAGTTAAATTTAAAAAATATACCTTTAAAAGGGCAAAATTTCCAAAATTTAAAAGGCCCGCATCCCATGTTTAAATTTATTACCCAAAAAAAATTTTAAATTTTTTAAAGATTTTTTTATACATTTTTATCTGTTAAACATTGTTCTTTTAAAAAGAAAAAGAAAAGGTAAAGTTACGTTCAGTTTTATAACAAATTAAACTCATTTTATTTTACACCTTTGGCAGATTCGCCCGGGTTTTTTTTCTCAGGGGCTATTCTTTTGGGCACCGAAAATCAATCTGAAAAAATTTAAAATCCTGCAGTGCACGAGTTTTTCCGTGAGACGGCCCAAACGGGCACCGTATGGGAATTGGGCCCAAAATTAATGTGGAAAATTCGGGCCAAAGGACCGCGTTAAAAATAATAAAAATTTCGGAAAAACTTTTAAAAGGTACTTAATACCTGGGTATTTCCGGTCACTTCTCCAAAAAAAAAGACCAAGTTGCTAAACGAAAATTTCAGTTGTAAAGAGGGCAGAAAAAAAGGTACTTTAAATTTAAAGCGATTTTAAAAATAAAAAGGGCCGCCAAAAAAAAAAATTATTGCCTTTAAAGGGTTTAAATTAAAAAAACACTTGCTTAAAGCCCAAATAAAATTTAAAAAAAAGGGGGGTATTCAACCCGGCCAAAAAATTTTAATTTAAGGGAAAAAACTTATTTTCGAATACAATTTAAATTTGTCAAAAAGAAGTTTTAAAAAACATTTTCCAATTTGGAAAAAAGCCAAAAAGGTTTTTAAAAGTTTTTAAAAACGAAGCCCCCTTATTCAAAAAATTTTGATTTTCCGTGACCAAAAGGGCAAAAATTTCATATTTTAAGAAAGAAAAAATTTTTTAAATTTTTAATGGGCTGTTAGAAATTCAAAGCTTGGGCCCGTACATCTATTTTTTTAAAACAAAAAAAGGGAAAATGTTTTAATTGTATTAATAAAATTTTAATTTATATAAAAGTTTTATAAAATGGGGGGAAAGCAAAAGCGTGCAATTTAAAGCCCCAAAAACGCTTTATTTTAAAAAAATATGAAATTTTTTAAAAAGTTTAAATGAAAAATTTGGGATTTTTTTTTGGGAAAAAAAAGGGTTGGGGGGAATGCGACAAATAAAAAAAATCAAATTTAATCTAATATTTAAACAGATGCCCGGTTTTTTTGTAACCGCGAAAAATTTCATGTCTTTTTTGGAGAACGAAATCTTTAGGGAATTAAGTTACAGGGGGCCGGAACAAAAGGGGTTTTTTCCGATTGTTTTTTTAAGAAAAGTTAAAAAAGAGTCTTTTTGATGAAAACATGCTTTTTGTGGAGGGGCCCTGGGTTTCTGTGAATTTCTTTTTTCCCCCATTTCTGTTTTTATTTAAAATCATGCCCTCCAAAAGTTCCGGAATTTTTCTTGACATTTGCCCCCCACGCTTCACAAAGTGCTCAATAAACCCCCGCATTTGCCTAGTTAACATTTTGGCGCCCCGGGGTAATTCACGTACCCTTTTCCAAAAGTATAGAAAAAAAAAAAAACACTTTTTAACAAAGGGAAAAAACAAAATTTATTTGCTCGTTTAAAACTTTTGGGGGTTTTTTTTAGCTCAAAAAGAAAAACAAATTTATTAAAATTTCATTGCTATCGTGGGCTTTTGGTCTTACATATTTTGAAAGGTTCGGGGATTTAAACTGGCCAATTTTTTCAAACACAAAAATACAAATACGTAAAAAACGAGTTTTAAATGTGAAACTGGGCCCTTTTTACATAAAAGAAAATTTAGTTGCTTCCCTTAATTTTGGGATTTTGTGTGTGATTTTAAAAAGGGAACCCCCCAAAAAAATTAAAAAAATTATTTTAAAAAATTTTTTTATTTATATCTTTTACTCAATGGATAGGGGCCCTCTTAAAAATTTGCCCGTATTAATTAAAAATGAAAAAAAACACCGGGAAAAAAATAACCCAAATTTTGAAAAAATTTTTTCCTGCCTTTTAAAATATGAAAATTTAAATTCCTTTTTTTCCCCCAAAAAAAAAATATATTTTAAAAAAAATTTTTCACTTATTCCCTTTTTCCTTTTAAAATTTTATTTTACATACATTTATTCCCCAAAGCCCCCAATTACCCCTTTTTTAAAACCCTTTAAATTTTCCACTTAATCTTTTATAAAAAACGAAAAAAAAAAACATGTTTTTTTTGCTCCCCCCTAATTAGACCTTTGATCTATGGCGTATAAATTTTTTGCTTCCGAAAAGGAAAAAACCCCCCCTGTTTTGGGAACCCTTTCCAATCAAATGAATTTTTGTGTTTTTTAAAAAAAATTGTGTTTAAATCTTGTAACTAAGGGACCCGTATTTATAAAATTTTTTTATTTAGGTGTCACGTGGTTGGAATAGGGAAAAAGGGGGGAAAAGAAAAAAAGGGGAAAAAAAAAAAAAAATACTTTTTTTTTCTTTTAACGTAAAGAAAACCCCTAAATGTAAAAAAAAGTACATTTTTAAAAAAAATTTAATTTATTTTTAAAATGCCAAAATTTCTTTTCTTTGATTTTAAACCCCTTTAGGTTTTAAAAAATTTTAAAGAGAACTTTTTAAAATTTTTACCAATAAAAATTTATTTTTTTATTTTTTAAAAAGTAAAAAAAACATTTTAATACGAAAACGCTTTTTAAACCCTTTAAATTTTTGGGATATTTTAAATTTTTTTTTTTAAAAAAAATATAAAAGAAAACGAAGTCACATAGTTTGGAAAAATTTTTGAATTGGAATAACCACTTAAATTTTTTTTTGAAACGTTACCAAAATTGTGTCCCAAAAAGTCAGTTATTACTAGGGCTTTAAAATAGAATTTCCCAAAGGGCCCTGGTTAAAGGTAAAGGTAAAATTTAAATTTTTAAAGACCCAAAAAATTTGTTAAAACGTGTACGTTAAATTAAAAGAATAAACACCTTTAAAACCCCCTTTTTTTTGGAATAAATTTTAAAAAAAGTTTCAAATTATTTTTATTTTTCTTTGGGGCAAACGTGTTTTTTTGTATTTATTTAGGCCCCAATTTTGCGTACAATAAAAAAAGTAGTTTCCCCTTTTTACCCAACCCGGGGTTTTTTCCCGAATTTAAAACCAAACCCTTTTAAAAAAAAATTTTTATTTAACCCAAAAAAAAAGGGTTCCCCAACCAAAAAAAATATCTTAAAAAATAAATAAAGGTTTTGGAAAGGAAATGTACCCTTTTTTCTTTTTTCCCGGGGGGGGGGGGGGGAAAAACCAAACGTATTTGTAATTATGTTTTTCGGGGTTTTTTTTTTTTACTCGGAAAAGACAGGAAGTCACACTTAGCCGGTTTAAAATCACAACCCCTTAAAATAAGGCTACTCCCAAAATCATATAACATTATTTTTGTACTAAAATTTTGGGGGGGGTTTTTTTTTGGGGAGCCCGCTGTAAACATTTAAATTTTAAAAGGGTAGGAAAATCCCTATACGAGACTTTTAATTTTAACCCCCCCTTAAAAAATGGGGTTTTTCTTAAAACTTATAAAAAGTTAATAAGTTTTTTTTTTTCCCCCTGCATTCGGAATTATTGAAGATATGTATAAAGTTTTTATAGAACGTTAAATAACAGTTGACATCATGGCTACGGGCGCAAAAAAAACATACGAGAATTCATTCATAAAAACATCGTAATAAACCTATGAAGATTTTTCGTACGCAGCCCGGGGCCTTCCCACCCGGAAAAAAATGGGACGAAAATTATTTGTTTAAGTATTTTTGTTAAGTTAAAACTATATTATTAGTTACGCTGGGATAAACTATCGCCCAAAAAATTTCCACAGAATACTGAAAAAACAATTGTCCCTAAAAATTTTTCCTTTTAAATCTAGGCCAACGTTTTTTTTTATTTAAAAAAAAAGGCTTTTTTTTTTTTTTAAATTTACATAGTATTATTTTAAACAAAGCAATGATTTTATACAGGGTTTTTTCTTTCCACCAATATTTACAAAAATATTTTCCAAAAGTTTTTAAGGGCTATGTTGTTTGATAAAAAAGGGCGTGAAAGTCAGGAACGGAAAATGAATTTTTTAAAATTTTTCCCCACAAAATTTTTTAAAGTGTTTCGGGACTGGGATTTTAAATTTGGGCCTTTACTAACCCCTTTTAAACAAAAAAAAAGGGGGCCCGGGTGCTAGATAAAATTTCCCAATGTTTCCCAAGGGTTGGGTTTATTTAAAAATCAACGGGCCCGTTTTTTTCTGCTGCAGGAACCTCTTTGTGCTCCCAAATTCATACTTTAACCCTATCAAAATTTGTGTCCACAATAT